>NC_135269.1:73309467-73609467 GCF_051311805.1 Agelaius phoeniceus
GTGCTCCCAGTGCTCCATAAAGCCCCAGGGAAGCAGGAGCTGTCAGGAACCCAAAAGCAAAGCCTGGGCAGGGCTGTCTGGGGAAAGGCCAGCAGGGAGGTGAGGAGCAGGGAGTGCAGCTCAGGCTGGGGGGTGCTGTCCATGTTGGGATCACAGGGAGGAAGTTCTGCCTGGAGAGGGACCAGAGCTGCTGCTCCAGTACCGCTGCCACCTCCAGAGAAGGCTCTGGGAGCTGTTTGCTCTGGGATTCCTTGGAATCTCTGCTGTTCCCTGCTGGAGTGGGCAGTGCTGCTCAGCCTGGAAGGGGCTGGGCTCTCTCCTGTGCTGCCCCATCCATGCAGAGCTGGAGCACCCCGGGGTTGTTCCAGCTGGGCATTCCCAGTGGGTGGGGGGTACCTGCTGCCCTCTAATCCCATCTTGTGTCCACAGGGAGCGGGGATGGACAGGGCCAGATCCTGCAGCGCTTCCCGGAGAAGGACTGGGAGGACAACCCCTTCCCACAGGGCATCGAGCTGGTGAGTGGCTGGGGACCCATGGGTGACACTGGGGGTGGCACTGGGGGTGGCACTGGGACACATCCCACGGGGTCTGACTGGGGGGCCAGGAGGGAGCAGTTCCCTCCTGCCCTGGGTGCATCTCCAGCTGTGGAACTCTCCAGAAATGGTGGGATGGATCCAGCACAGGCTCCTCTCCTGGCCTCCTGCTACCCCTCCTCTTCTGGGATGCAGGAATGCCTCCTGGAGGAGCCATGGATGCAGCCTTAGTGTGCAGAGCCCCCCAGGAGAATGGCCAGGCCTTTCAGCAATCACACAGAATCCACACAATCACCGGGTTTGGAGAGACCTTCAAGGCCATGGAGTCCAGCCCAGCCCCTGGCACCCAGTGCCACATCCAGGCTGTCAAACACACCCAGGGCTGGGGACTGCACCACCTCCCCGGGCAGCCATTGCAGATCTTTATCCCCTTGCTGGAAAAGCTTTTTGCTGCTCTCCAGCCTGAATTTCCCTTGGCACAGCTCGAGGCTGTGTGCTCTGGTTGTGTCAGTGCTGCTGGAGAAAGAGCCCAAGGGCAGCTGAGCCCAGGCACCTTTCAGGAGCTGCAGAGAGCGATGGGGGCAGCCCTGAGTCTCCTTTGCTGCAGGCTGAGCACCCCCAGCTCCGGTTGCCCTGCCCAGGCTGGGTCCCAGGGCCAGGGCCTGGGTGTCCCCAGCCCTCCTGACATGGTCACCAGCTCTCAGGGTGCTCTGGGATCAGCTCAGAGCTGGGACATTCCCAGGATGGGCATCCTCCAGATCCTCCAGCTCATCCAGGAGGGTGGGATTGTTCCCCTCATGGCTGAACTGGAGTGGGAGCTCTTCCCAATCCCTGCCCTGTGCCCTGGAGCTCCAGGGACCCTGAGGGAGGAGCTGGAGCTCCATTCCAGTGAAAAGGCTGCAACAGACCTGCAGGCTGAGCCCTCTGGAAGCTGCTCTATTCTCCCTGGGGTTCATGGAATCATGGATTTAATTGGGTTGGAAAATCCCTCTGAGCCCACTGAGTGCAATCAGTGGTGCCAAGGCCACCACTGCCCATGTCCCTGAGTGCCACATCCACATGGCTTTGAAACCCCTGCAGGGATGGGGACTCCAGCACTGCCCTGGCAGCTGTGCCAAGGATGGGCATCCTTTTAGGTGGCATCTTGGGAGGGAATTCCTGGCTGGGAGGGTGGGCAGGGCCTGGCACAGGGTGCCCAGAGCAGCTGTGGCAGTGCCCAAGGCCAGGCTGGACACTGGGGCTGGAGCACTTGTGACAGTGGGAGGTGTCCCTGCCCATCATCCCTGGGATCACTGGCTCCTCATCCCTTTGTTACTGGGATCAGCAGTGTCCAGCTCCTCTTCCCATCACATGTCCCCTAAAATTCCAGTGCAATTTGGGACCTTCCTGTGCTGTTTAATCTGAGGCAAAACCACACATTTATTGTTATATTGACTTTTATTTTTCTGCTCCGAGTTTCCTGGTGTCTGCAGGGACTTGGGAACTGTCCCAAGCAGGAGCAAAGCTGCTTTTTTTCCCAAGGGTCAAACTGTCCGGCCAAAAAATCCTTGGAATTTAAACAATTGGAGCCCTGTGCTGTTGGGAGGCAGGGGTGGCTCCAGGGCTTCCCACAAACTCTCAGAGTGTCCTGGGGGAGCAGCACGTGGGGCTGCTCCGAAGGCAGCTCGGGAAATCCACGGGAGCCCGTCCCAGGGCTTGGGTGGGACATGTCCCTGCGCTCAGGGCTCATCTCCTTGACAGCTTTTTGGGGAAAGAAGCGTTCCCAGGGTGTGCAGGGAGCTGGGCTTTGGAGCTCCTGGCCGTACACAGTGTCCAGCAGCAATTCCCAGCAGAAATATCTCATTTTAATGGATGGAGTTCCTCTGGGGACAGGCACAGAGTGTGGATAAGGCACCCTGGGAGCCTCTCCCTGCTGGCCCAGAGCTGTTTCTGCAGAGCCCCAGGAGCTGCCTGGTGGGGGCATTCCATGGGGAGGGCATTCCCAGGGTCTCTGCTGGAGCAGGGGGATCCAGGTGGGAATGGAGATCCCTGTAAATCCAGGGGCTCCCTGTGCTCCAGTGGCTCTCAGGGCCATTCCCACTCTCCTTTTTGGATCCTTCCTTGGCACTGGGCTTTAGAACCTTCCATGCCATGATCCCACAGGTCTGCTGGACTCTGTGTGGGATTTTCCATGTCCTGAGGCAGCTCTGGGATGGTTTTGGCACCTGCTGGGTGTGTCCATGCCTCCAGACCTGCTCCACCTCTGCCAGCATTCCAGGGCATCCAGCAGCTTCCAGGGCCTGAAGGGGCTCCAGGAGAGCTGCAGAGGGACTGGGGACAAGGCTTGCAGGGACAGCACCCAGGGAATGGCTCCCAGTGCCAGAGGGCAGCCAGGGATGGGATCTTGGCAATGAGGAATTCCTGTCTGGGCTGGGATTGCCAGAGCAGCTGGGGCTGCCCCTGCATCCCTGGCAGTGCCCCAGGCCAGGCTGGACACTGGGGCTGGAGCAGCCTGGGACAGTGGGAGGTGTCCCTGCCATGGCAGGGCTGGCACTGCAGGGGCTCTGGGGTCCCTTCCCACCCAAACCATTCCAGGATTCCCTGATTCCATGATCCTGACCCAGCAGCTCCATGTGCTCTGGGCTCCTCATTCCCACAGTGCCAGGAGATTGTGTGGGGCTGGGAGCAGTGAGGGGCAATTCCCTCCTCGGGACAGTGACACCAGGACAGTGACACCGGGACAGTGACACCGGGACAGTGACACGGGGACAGTGACACCGCGTGCTCATCCCGGTGTTCTGCTGAGCCAGACCTTCCCCTGTGCTCCCATGGGAGCCTGCAGGGGGCCCTGGGATGGAAGGGCCCCGGGATGAAGCCCCAGGATGGAGGGGCTGTGGGTGTTGTTTTCCAGGGACACAGAATGTGGGAAGCAGCTCCTGGGGTGCTTTCTCCTCCCGTCCCTCCTGCTGCCACCCCAAGGATCCAGCCAAAGCCCAGCTCTGTGGGCTCTTCCCAGGGAGCACAGGAGGATCCTTGGGCGCTGTGAGCAGCTGGGAGACTCGGGTGGGATCCACCTTGGGCTCCTGAGGGGGCTGGGGCAGGACTCCTGAGCTCGCCAGGCCCTGGTGCCACAGTTCTCCTCCCGGGGTTTGCTGTTCCCGTGTCCTCAGCGTGCCTCCAGCCCCGGGAGGAGCTGGGCTGGAAGGAGCCGGGCTGTCCCACACCAGGGAATTTTCCACAGCTCCTCAGCAGCCAATTGCAGCCCTGAGGAAATCGAGAAAATCCCCTGAGACTCGGGAAGCGGGGGGAGCCTGGAATTACCCCGGCCCTGGGAGGGGCTTTGGGAAGTGCCAGGGACTGGTGCAGTGAGATGGCACAGCTGGGCCTGTGTTTGTGCCAGGGGAGTGGTGCCACCTCCTGGAGCCACTCCAGAGCCCGTGTCCCACGTGTCCCCTTTCCTTCTGGGCTCTGTGTGCTGCTGGCATGGGGTGTCTGGCCCACGGTGGGATGGGGGCAGTGCAGAGTTTGGGGTGTCTCTGTGCCATGGGGGTCTGGGGGTGTGCAGAATTTGGGGTCTGTGTGCCATGGGGGCAGTGCAGAGTTTGGGGTCTGTGTGCCATGGGGGCAGTGCAGAGTTTGGGGTCCATGTGCCATGGGGGCAGTGCAGAGTTTGGGGTCCATGTGCCATGGGGGCATTGCAGAGTTTGGGGTCTGTGTGCCATGGGGGCAGTGCAGAGTTTGGGCTCTCTGTGCCATGAGGGTCTGGGGGTGTGCAGAATTTGGGGTCTGTGTGCCACAGGGTCAGTGCAGAGTTTGGGGTCTGCGTGCCAGGGGGGCAGAGCAGAGTTTGAGGTCTCTGTGCCATGAGGATCTAGGGGCAGTGCAGAATTTGGGGTCTCTGTGCCATGAGGGTCTGGAGCTGTGCAGAGTTTGGGGTCTCTGTGCCATGGAGGTCTGGAGCTGTGCAGAGTTTGGGGTCTGTGTGCCATGGGGGCAGTGCAGAGTTTGGGGTCTGTGTGCCATGGAGGTCTGGAGCTGTGCAGAGTTTGGGGTCTGTGTTCCATGGTGTCAGTGCAGAGGATGGGGTCTGTGTGCCCTGGGGGGACCTTCCCCAGGATCTGGGGGCTCCTGCCTGGCCGGGTGTCCCATCATGACCCCTCCCAGTCTGGGTCTCTCCAGGCAGCTCCTGCTGTCCCTGCAGACAGGAGGGGATATTGCTGGTCCTGCTTCCCTGCAAGGGGGATTTGGGAATTCCAGGAGCTGGCCCAGCAGGGTTGGCAGTTCCAGGAGCCCTGGGGCTCTGCCTGGTCTCTCCCAGCTCCTGGCCCATGGAGCTGCCATTCCCCCCAGGCTCAGTGGGCGCTGTGGGCCAGGGCTCAGGGCTGGATCCCACGGTGTGGGTGAGGGTGGCAGCCTGTGCTGAGCCCGGCCTGTGCTGAGCCCAGCCTGTCCTGAGCCCGGCCTGTCCTGAGCCCAGCCTGTCCTGAGCCCAGCCTGTGCTGAGCCCGGCCTGTCCTGAGCCCGGCCTGTCCTGAGCCCAGCCTGTCCTGAGCCCGGCCTGTCCTGAGCCCGGCCTGTCCTGAGCCCGGCCTGTCCTGAGCCCAGCCTGTGCTGAGCCCGGCCTGTCCTGAGCCCAGCCTGTCCTGAGCCCAGCCTGTCCCTCCCGCAGTTCTGCCAGCCCAGCGGGTGGCAGCTCTTCCCCGAGAGGAACCCCCCCACCTTCTTCGTGGCTGTGCTCACTGACATCAACTCGGAGCGGCACTACTGCGCCTGCTTCACCTTCTGGGAGGCCGTGGAGAGCCCGCAGGTACCCACACGGGGACACACACGGGGACAGGGGACACACATGGGGACACACACGGGGACATGGGGACACACACGGGGACACAGGGACACACACGGGGGCACACATGGAGACACACACATGGGGACACACACGGGGACATGGGGACACACACGGGGGTGCACGCAGGGACACACAGGGGGACACACACGGGGGCACACACAGGGACACGGGGACATGAGGGCACACACGGGGACACACATGGGGACATGGGGACACACACGGGGACATGGGGATACGGGGGCACACAGGGACATGGGGACATAGGGGACATGGGGACGGGGGCTGGTGGCGCTGACGGGGGAGCATCCGGCTGCCTTTGGTACTGGCCAGGGGTTCCTGCCTTCCCTGTGCCACAGGAATCCATGGATGGATGGATGGGAAGGGTGGCCAGCAATGCTGGTGGAGGAGCACTCAGTTGGATTTAGCTCTGACCAGGGGTTCCTGCCTTCCCTGTGCCAGAGGATTCTGTGGATGGATGGGAAGGGTGGCCAGCAGTGCTGGTGGAGAAGCACTCAGTGGGATTTAGCTCTGGCCAGGGGTTCCTGCTTTCCCTGTGCCACTGGAATCCATGGATGGATGGGAAGGGTGGCCAGCAGTGCTGGTGGAGAAGCACCCAGCTGCTTTTGGCTCTGGCTGGGGCTCCTGCCTTCCCTGTGCCACAGGAATCGGGAGCTTGGCCCTGGGAGCTTGGGACAGGGAGGAGCATCCCTTAACCCCCAGCCCGGACTGGTTTGTGTCTCCGCAGCCCCAGAGCCATGGCAGGAACGGTGAGGGCGAGGAGGAGGAGGAGGAGGCCTCGTCCCTGGTGCAGCCTGCCCAGCTGTTTGCTCCCAAGAGCCTGGTGCTGGTGTCGCGGCTGGACCACGCCGAGGTGTTCCGGGTGAGTCAGGAGCAGGGGTGCTGCTCAGGGGGCAGGGCAGCTGTGCTGGGAAAGGCTCCCTGCCTGTGGGAGTGGGAACACGCTGGCACAGCCCCTGGGAGCCTGGCTCCATCCTGCCCTGCCCTTGGCACCCCGGAGCTGTGGGGCTGCAGCTGCTGCTGATCCCGGATGGCTGCGGGACACGGAGCAGCTGCCGGCCCCAGTCCTGGGAACCCCTGAGGAACGGCCTGTTCCTGGGAGCACTGGCTGTGCCAGCTCTGCTGGCTCCAGAGGTGCTGCATTGTGTGCCTGGGGAGGCCTTGGGAGGGCTGGGTATGGATTGTATCCATGGGGATGGGCTGGGAGTGTCCAGCCTGGAGAAGGGAGGGCTCCAGGGAGAGCTCAGAGCCCCTGGCAGGGCCTGAAGGGGCTCCAGGAGAGCTGCAGAGGGACTGGGGCCAAGGCCTGCAGGGACAGCACCCAGGGAATGGCTCCCAGTGCCAGAGGGCAGCCAGGGATGGGATCTTGGCAATGAGGAATTCCTATCTGGGCTGGGATTGCCAGAGCAGCTGGGGCTGCCCCTGCATCCCTGGCAGTGCCCCAGGCCAGGCTGGACACTGGGGCTGGAGCAGCCTGGGACAGTGGGAGGTGCCCCTGGCCTTGTGTGGTGTGGGAATTCTCTGAAATACAGGATCTGTTTTCCTAAGCCTGGGACAGCAGAGTGGGGTCCTGCCAAGCACAAGCTGGGGCACCTCCAGAAAACAGGGTCCCCTCACTAGTTCCCAAGGACAGAGATGTCCTGCCAGCTGCTCTCCTGGGACAGAAACAGTTCCCAGCTCCTCATTCCAGTGCCCAGGAATCTGAGCTTCATCTTCCCTCGTTATTCCAGCGGGCAGGGGTTTATCCTGCTCTTCCCTCATTATTCCACTGTGCCAGAGTCTGCCTGGCCTTGCTCTCCAAATCCCAGTATTTGTGTTTTCCCTTTTCCTCAGTGGTTGGAAACCAGCGTCCCAAGGGTGCCTGCAACACAAATTCCTCAAATCCCTCATTCCCAGCTTGTCCTGGGGGCTGCCCTGTGCTGGTGCCCCCAGAGCTGGGACCGCTGTTGCTTCCCAGTTGGAATAGGGTGTTTTTGTGGGAAGGGACCCACAGTGACCACCCAGGGCTGACCAGAGTTGAGGTGTGCTGTGAACGGCACCACCCAAATTTTGGGCGTCTCATCCAGCCCTCGCTGGGAAAGGATCTCCTGCCATGCCTTCCCTGGGGTTTGTGTGGGACTGGGGTGCTAGCAGGCTGGAGCACACCAGCTGCTCTGGTCACCTCTCTGCTGGAGCTTTGGAGAGCCCCTCAGTGCTGCTCCCATGGAGCTCTGGCCTTGGGGACACATCTCCTGCTCCAGTGGGGTCGGTGCAGGGATGGGGACATGCTCCTGGAATATCCCATCCCTGTGGACAAGGAAGACCTGGAGCTGGCATTGCCAGGGTGTGGCCAGGGACAAGCCCTGGGGGTGTCCCCAGCTGCCTGCACTGCTCATCCCTGCTCTGCTCCCCTCTCCAGAACAGCCTGGGGCTGATCTACACCATCTACGTGGACGGGCTGAGCGTGTCCCTGGAGAACGTCATTGGGAACCTGCTGACCTGCACCATCCCCATCACGGGGGGAGCACAGGTGGGTCTGGGGTCCTGCTGCCCCTCCCTGTCCTTGCTCTGTCCCCTCAGAGCCCAGCCCTGCTCCCCATGCCCAATTGGGCCCCGTGGGCAGGCCTGGCTCAGTGCCCTGCTGCCTTCCCGAGTGCTTCCGAGCACAAATCCCACTCAGATCCTCAATTAGCCAAGGAGCTCCTGCTGCAGCTTCTGTCCTGGCTCCTGCTGCCGTGGGAGGGAGCACCAGGGGCTTGACGTGGGTGCTGCTCAATCCATGCAGGCATTCCCTGGTCCGAGGGCACTGCTGGGGTCTGGCTCTGTGCTGAGCCCTGTGGGATCCCCCTGTGGAGAGAAAGCTGCTCCAGAGCCAAGTGGTCACAGGCCATCTGTGAGAGCAGGGCTGGGACAGCTGCGGGGACACGGGCCAGCAGGGCCAGGACAGAGCCTGGAGCTCTCCTCAGGGCACTGGCCTGGTGCTGTGCCCATGTCTGTGCCAGGTTCTTTGCCAGGTCCTGTGCCCATGGCTGTGCCAAGTCCTGTGCTGGGTCCTGTGCCCATGGCCATGCCAAGCTCTGTGCCAGGTCCCCTGTCTGTGTCTGCACCGGGTCCTGTGCCTGTGCTGGGGGCCTAAGGAGCAGCAGCTTCTCCTGCAGCTGAGGCCACCAACACCCCTGCTGTCCCCTCAGAGCCACGTGTCCCTCCAGCCTGCCCTGCTCTGGGCCAGCTGGGCTCAGCTCATGGAGCTGGAAGGCTCCTTGTGGGTGGCAGAAAGGGAAAGGCCAGCTGGACCCCCTGGCAGAGGCTGGGGACAGCAGTTTGTGCCCTGGAGCTCTCGTGCCCTGCTGGCCCCTGGGATGTCCCTGTGGATGTGTGCTTGTGTCCCCATGTGCCTTCCCTCGGCTGAGCTCCCCTTCCTCCAGCACAGAGGGCCAGGAATGATCCTACATCCACACTGATCCAGTGGTGGAGCCTTGGCCAGGCTGGGACAGCACCATGGGGCACTGGGACAGCACCATGGGATACTGGGACAGCACTGCAGGGCACTGGGACTGTACCATGGGGCACTGGGACAGCACTGCAGGACACTGGGACAGCAGCACAGGATATTGGGACAGCACCATGGGGCACTGGGACAGCACCAGGGGCACTGGGACAGCAGCACAGGCCCTGGTGCCTCCACAGGGGTGCCCTTCCTGCGGTGCCCTGACCCTGAGGGGGCTCTCCCTGATCCCAAATCCCAGCAGGATTTGGGGCAGGTGCTGCTCCTCGTTCGGGGCTCTCTCTGGCACCCAGAGCCCTGCGGGTCCCCGGAGATGCCAGCAGTGCTGCTGGGGTTTGTGCAGGGGGGTGGAGCCAGGCCTGTCCCAGTGCTGGGGCAGAGTGAGGTGCTGCCCATGCCCGAGCTGTGCCAGGGTTTGCAGTCCCTTCCCATGGGATCTGCCCGGATCCGGCTCCTCCCGGCGGGACCAGGAGCGACTGCCGCAGCAGGACGGCTTCTCCTGCCACCATGGCTCGCTGAGCTTGGCACAGATCCGTGCCCCCAGCTGGGGCAGGATGGCTCTGTGCCCTGGGAACGGGGACTGTGTGACAGGGGGGACAGTTTGGTGGTGGCACTTCCCTTCTCGTGGTTTTCCTGCTCTCCTGCCGTGTCCAGCGCTCCTTCCCTGTGCCATAGGCATTGCTTTCACTCTGTGTCTGTGGGCTCCTCTCCCTTCCCATTGTCCCTGCTGGTGTCCCTGTCCATGTCTGTGGGCTCCTCTCCCTTCCCATTGTCCCTGCTGGTGTCCCTGTCCATGTCTGTGGGCTCCTCTTGTCCCTGCTGGTGTCCCTGTCTGTGTCTGTGGGCTCCTCTCCTGTCCCGTTGTCCCTGCTGATGTCCCTGTCTGTGTCTGTGGGCTCCTCTCCTGTCCCGTTGTCCCTGCTGGTGTCCCTGTCCCTGTCTGTGGGCTCCTCTCCTGTCCCATTGTCCCTGCTGGTGTCTGTCCCTGCTGTGCCTGTCTGTGTGTCCTAACTGACTGTGCTCTCTGTCTGTCCCACCTCAGCCTGACGTGGAGGACGAAGCTGTGGTACGAACTCCTTTTCTTTCCCATCTTCTTTTCCCCACCTTTTCTCTCCCGGCTCTGGGTCTGTCCCCTCGTTAGCAGCCTCCCTGTTAATTGCTGTGACCCATCCCCAGGTCCCAGTGGTCTCAGGGCACCCTCGGGTGTGTGTCCCTGTGTGTCACAGCCAGGGTGTCCCTGGGCTCTGGGAAGGGGCTGAATTCCAGGCTCACCTCTCTGGGTGCCCTGCTGGAGTTGTGACAGCCCAGCTGAGGGCTCTGGCTCTGCTCAGCCCTGGATTTTGGGGCTGTTCTGCCAGGAGGTGGCTGCATTGGGAAGGCTGCTCCTGCAGGAGCATTTTCCCTGGAGAGGTGTGGAAAGAGGAGGAGAGGGGCCTGGATACAGCCTGGGGATGTTTGAGTGTCCCTGTGTCCCTGGGAAGGAGCTCAGGGCTGGGAATATTCAGTGGTACCAGGGAAGAAGCAGCCATCCTGTGCCCGGGGTGTTCATCCCTTCCCCCAGGATATTTCTCAGGATATTCCTCTGGATATTCCTTCCACTGGAGAGGCTGTGGAGCTGGGGCTGCTCCTGGGCACAGCCAGGCTGGGGCAGGGGAGCTGCTCCCTTGGCTCCAAGGGCCTGGGAGAGGCTTGAGTTCCCCTTGAGTCCTGGGGAGTCCTTGAGTCCTGGGGAGTCTTTGAGTCCTGGGGAGTCTTTCCATCCTAAGGGAGCCTTCTTATCCTGGAGAGCTTTTGAATCCTGGGGAGTCCTCTTATCCTGGAGATCCCTCAGATCCTGGGGACCCCTGGGGAGCCCTTGTGGCCTGGAGATTCCTTGAGTTCTGGGGAGTCCTCGTGTCCTGGAGAGCCATTGTGTCCCATCTGCACATGGATCTTGGGACGTTGCTGGTGCTGCCTGGGGATGTTGCAGGAGGTGCCCTCCTTCCCCTCAGCCCAGGGACCCAGTCAAGCACCCAGTGGCTGCTGTGGCAGCATCTTCTTCTCTCTTTCCCTTTTCCTCTTTCTCTTTCCCTTTCCCTCTTCCCACAGCAGATGGGGGTTGTGCTGGGGTAGGGTGGCACTGGCCCTGTGCCCAGGGCGTCTGGCTGCCCCTGCCCTGGCCCTGTCCCTCTCTGGGTGGCCCTGGTGACCAGGTGTGTGTTGCCTTGCAGAGGACGATCTCTCTGGGAGCAGGGGACAGGCAGGTGATCCAGACCCCCATCAATGACTCACTGCCTGTCAGCAGCTGCAGCGTGGCCCTGCTCTTCCGCCAGCTCGGTGAGATGTGTCCCCACCCTGCCCCGTGGCACCTGGGGTCCCTGCGGGTCACCTCCTGCATGTGGCCCCGAGCTCATGCTGTGAGCTGTGCCATCCCCGCTGTGCCATCCCTTTTCCAGGAGGATGGGACTGGGGCTGGGGTGTGGAGGAGCAGCCTGGGGCTGCCACTGGCCTTGTGTCCCCCCAGGGAAGGCCACCAGCCCTGAGGAGGGACAGAGCTGTCTGGGAAGGGGGGAGCACACCTGGCAGTGACCAGAACCACGAGTGGTCCTCTGGGGGATGCTGAGCTCCTCTCCTGGCAGGATGCAGGGATGGGGAGTGGGCTGCAGCCTGGGGGGGGTCAGGGGTCTCTGAGGGGTGTCAGAGGGAGCCCCCTGATTCCTGAGCCCCTGCTGTGCCCTGCCCAGGCATCACCAACGTGCTGTTCCTGTTCTGCGCGGCGCTGACCGAGCACAAGATCCTGTTCCTCTCCAGCAGCTACCAGAGGCTGACGGACGCCTGCCGGGCCCTCCTGGCTCTCATGTTCCCCCTCAAGTACAGGTGAGGGTCCCCGAGCCTCCAGCTGTGCCAGCTGTGCCCCTGTCCCACCCTCGGTGTGTCCCAGGGCCTGGGCAATAACTGGGAATCTCCCAGCCCTGCCTCTCTCTTCCCCCAGGCAAAACGGGCTCTGGCACTGGAGGCAGTGCTGGGAAGTGTTCTGGACTTCCTGCTGAGCAGGGACAGGACCCAGGGAAGGGCTGGAGCTGTGCCAGGGGAGGGACAGCATGGACAGCAGGAAAGGCTTTTCCAAGGGTGCTGGGCACTGCCCAGGCTCCCCAGGGAACGGGCACAGCCCCAGAGCTCCAGGAGCGTTTGGGCAGCGCTGCCAGGGAGGCACAGGCTGGGATTGTTGGGGTGTCTGTGCAGGGCCAGGAGCTGCAGCTGTGATCCCTGTGGGCCCTTCCCACTCAGGAGATTCCATGGTTCCATGAGCAGGAGTGAGGTGTTCCCAGCAGTGGCTGTGCTGGTGGTGGCCAGGCCCCCGTGGTGACTCCTGTGGGATGGCTGGGACCTCGCTCACCCTGGGAGCTGGGAATGTCCCATGGGGAGTGGAGACACAGCCCTGGGGCTCCTGGCAGCTCTGTTCCTGGCCAGCTCCTGTCCCCAGGCTGCAGAGAGGCTGTTGGTGTCCCAGAGGAACCTTCCTTTTCACAGAATTATGGAATCCCTGAGCTTGGAAAAGCCCTCCAGGGTCACCAAGTCCAAGGTGTTCCAAATCCCCTCCTTGTCCCCAGCCCAGAGCCCTGAGTGCCACCTCCAGGAATTCCTTGGACACCTCCAGGGATGGGCACTCCAAGCCTGGGCAGGCCCTGCCAAGGCCTGACCCCTTTTCCATGGGGAATTTTTCCTGAAATTCTTCTTTTGGAGTTACTGGCTCTGCTGGAAATCCTTTCCTTGGTCAGACTTTGACAACCCCAAGACCAGACAGGGATCATATCATGGAATCATGAAATCCCAGGATAATTTGGGTTGGAAGGGACCCCAGAGCCCCTGCAGTGCCACCCCTGCCATGGCAGGGCCACCTCCCACTGTCCCAGGCTGCTCCAGCCCCAGTGTCCAGCCTGGCCTGGGGCACTGCCAGGGATGCAGGGGCAGCCCCAGCTGCTCTGGCAATTCCAGCCCAGCCAGGAATTCCTCATTGCCAAGATCCCATCCCTGGCTGCCCTCTGGCACTGGGAGCCATTCCCTGGGTGCTGTCCCTGCAGGCCTTGGCCCCAGTCACCTCAGGGCATTCACAGGGGTGGGGCAGCCATAGCCTTTGGGCGCTGTGTGGTGCCCAGGGGGCTGGGGGTGCCAGGGGCACCCTGGACACAGCTCCAGAGCCAGGATGGTGTCTGGCTGTGCCAGGACAGGGCTGGGGTGTGGGGCAGGGCTGGCCTGGCTGCAGTGGGGCTGTGTTTGGGGCTGGCTTTGAGGCTGTTTCTGGTTGCAGTTTCACCTACGTGCCCATCCTGCCCGCCCAGCTCCTGGAGGTGCTGAGCACCCCCACCCCCTTCATCATCGGCGTCCACTCCATCTTCCAGTCGGAGACCCAGGAGCTGGTGAGAGGCCACGTTCCCTGCCCTGGTGCCAGGGGGCTGGGCACGAGCAGCGTGGGTGTCACAGCTCGGGTGACAGCTCCATCTGTCCTGAGCGTGCCCAGGGCCACAGGCTCCGTGTGCTCAGCCCGGGATGCATCCAGGGGGATGGCTGGGTCAATGGGAATGGCTGGATAACATGGGAATGGCTGGGTCCCTCTCCTGGCAGGTGTCCCTCTGTCCCCCCAGTGAGGGATCCCAGTGTGTCCTTTGATTTGGGGACGGGATGGGACACAGAAACTGCTCAGGGAAGGTGGGGAGGAGCCAGAGCCTGCTCCCAGCCCTTTCCTGAGCCAGCTCAGCTGTATAGCTCCCCATCACCTGTGGGATAGGGATGTGGGGTTGGGAAGTGGGGCTGTGTCCCACTGCTGTCCCCTCCCAGCTGGACGTGGTGATCGCGGACCTGGACGGCGGCACCGTGAATGTCCCGGAGTGCGTGCACATCTCCCTGCTCCCTGAGCCCCTGCTCCAGCAGACACGGGAAGCCCTGTCCATGGTGAGTGCCACGGCACCCCTGGGTGCCAGCAGCATCCCCTGGCAATGACACAGTGGCCAGGGAACTGGGACGGGAGACAGGGCGCCTCTGTGAGCAGGGTTCCTGCCTTGGGCTCCTGTCCATGCCCTGGGCTCCTGTCCATGCCTTTGGGGTCCTGTCCATGCCTTTGGGGTCCTGTCCATGCCTTTGGGGTCATATCCACACCTTTGGGGTCCTGTCCATGCCTTTGGGGTCCTGTCACAGGGACCATTCCTGATCCAATGGCCTCTGGCCAACGCCCTGGGAATGGCACACATTTCCGTGGGAGCTGGGAGTGGAGCAGCAGGGGTTCCTTCCTCTGTGATTCCTGCCCTGGGGTGCTGCTGCCCCTGTCCCAGTGGCCATTCCCAGTCCAGTGCCCTCTGATGTCCTGCAGTGCCGGGGGGGTTCCTTTGGCAGAGGTTTCTGGGAATGTGGTGCTGGCTCCCTGCCCAGGGCAGGAAGCAGCTGTGGCCTGGCTGCTCCTGCGTTCCCAAGGCGCTGCTGGAGCAGCTCCTGCTCCTCCTGGGGGCAGTGGGGGGTGAAGGTCTTCCCTGGGATCCCAGTGCCAGCCGTGCTTCCCAAGGCAGGGTCAGGCCCAACAGAGCATTCCTGATCCCCCATGGTTTGTCTCCAGGCCCCTCAGAGCGTTTCCACAGGGGCTGTGGGGTCTCTGGGGAAATGCCCTTGGCTACTCCAGCCAGGATGGGGCCTGAGCTGAGTGTCCTCCCTGGGCAGGTCCTGGACCCGGAGCTGGAGGTGGCCGACCTCGCCTTCCCCCCTTCCACCATTTCTGCCTCTTCCCTCAAGATGCAGGTGAGTGGCGGGAGGGAGAGGGACCCTGGGTGAGGGGCTGTTCCCCAGGGGCACCTTGGGGCAGAAGGAGAGGGACCCTGGGTGAGGGGCTGGGCAGGAGGAGAGGGTCCCTGGGTGAGGGGCTGTTCCCCAGGGCCATCCTGGCTCTCACACACCATTCCAGCCCCGTGTCCATCCGAGCCACTGCTCCAAGCCATGGCTGGATCCTGCAGTGCCATGGGCTCCAGATTCACAGCCAGGCTGGAGCAGACAGGGAATGTTTGGGCTTGCAGCATTCCCAGAGCTGGAGAGTTCCTCTCCTCCCTGTGCAGCTCTGGGGGGCAGAGCAGTGAATCCCATGCCCCTTTTCCCTGGAAGCTCAGCCGCATTCCCTGCCCTCACCCCGGGGTTTATCCTGTGCTGGGGGGAAATCCCTGCCCCAGGAGCTGCCCTATCCATCCCCTGAGCCCCACCAGCCCGGGCTGTGCTTCCCTGTTGCAGGACAAGGAGATCCGGGCCGTGTTCCTGCGCCTGTTTGCTCAGCTGCTGCAGGGCTACCGCTGGTGCCTGCACATCATCCGCATCCACCCCGAGCCCGTCATCCGCTTCCACAAGGTGAGGCCTCCTCGGGCCAGGCTGAGCCAGGCTGGGACAGCTGAGTCCAGGAAACAGCCCTGCCTTTCCAGGCAGTGACCTCCCCAGCGTCCCTGCCAGCCCACCTGCATCCCGTGTTTGTCCTCGAGCGTGCCGAGGTCTCCCAGGGCAGGAGCGCTTCCCTGCCTGGGTGTTCCTGCAGAGCTCAGCCAGGAGGGAGCCCCGGCCTGCAGCTGGGTGTTTTGGGAGATCTTGGCACTGCTGAGGGACCACCTGCAGTTCTCTGGCCCTGAGTCCCTCTGGCCTTGTGTTCCTGTGCCCCTCTGGCCTTGTGTTCCTGAGTCCCTCTGGCCCTGTGTCCCTGAGTTCCTCTGACTTTGTGTCCCTGAGTCACTCTGGCCTTGTGTTCCTGTGCCTCTCTGGCCCTCTGTCCCTGTGTCCCTGTGTCCCTCTGACTTTGTGTCCCTCAGTCCCTCTGGCTTTGTGTTCCTGTGCCTCTCTGTCCCTGTGTCCCTGAGTCCCTCTGGCCTTGTATCCCTGTGTCCCTATGCCTCTGTGTCCCTGTATCCCTCTGTCCCTGTATTCCTGTGTCCCTCTGTCCCTATATCCCTGTGTCCCTGTGTTCCTGCATCCTTGTGCCCCTATGTCCCAGAGTCCTTCTGGCCCTGTGTCCCTGTGTCCTGCCTCTGCATGCCAAGGTGACACCAGAGTCCTTCCCTTGCCCCTTGTCCTGCTGCCATGGGCCAGAGGCTCAGGTTTCCATGCCAACCCTGTCCCTGAGGAAGGAGGTGGCACTGTCCCAGTGCCACCCAGGTGCCCACCCAAGGCTTGGTGTCACCCACTCTGCTGATGGCCCTGCTGTTCCCTTGGCAGGCGGCGTTCCTGGGCCAGCGGGGGCTCACGGAGGACGATTTCCTCACCAAGGTGCTGGAGGGGATGGCCTTCGCTGGCTTTGTCACCGAGCGCGGGGCTCCCTACCGCCCCATCGACCTCTTCGACGAGGTGGGGCCTTGGGGCAGCTCCCCTTCCCACACCCCGGGGTCTGTGGGGCTGAGCGGGATCTGTGGGCCTAAGCAGGATCTGCGGGGCCTGAGCGGGATCTGCAGGGGCTGAGCGGGATCTGTGGGGCTGAGCGGGATCTGTGGGACTGAGTGGGATCTGCAGGGTCTGAGCTGGATCTGTGGGGCTGAGCGGGATCTGCAGGGGCTGAGCGGGATCTGTGGGACTGAGCGGGATCTGCAGGGGCTGAGTGGGATCTGCAGGGGCTGAGCAGGATCTGTGGGCCTAAGCAGGATCTGTGGGGTCTGAGCAGGATCTGTGGGGCTGAGCAAGATCTGCGGGGCCTGAGCGGGATCTGTGGGCCTGAGCGGGATCTGTGGGGCTGAGTGGGATCTGTGGGGCTGAGTGGGGTCTGCAGGGTCTGAGCGGGATCTGCCATGGCCTGAGTGGGGTCTGCAGGGTCTGAGCGGGATCTGCCATGGCCTGAGCGGGATCTGCCATGGTCTGAGCGGGATCTGCCATGGCCTGAGCGGGATCTGCCATGGTCTGAGCGGGATCTGCCATGGCCTGAGCGGGATCTGCGGGGCTGAGCGGGATCTGCCATGGTCTGAGCAGGATCTGCCATGGCCTGAGCGGGATCTGCGGGGCTGAGCGGGACCTGCCATGGCCTGAGCAGGACCTTCATGGCCTCAGCTTCGGGAGAGGCCCTGGAGCTGCCCCTGTCACTCCTGTCCTGTCCTCCCCAGCTTGTGGCCCACGACGTGAAGCGCATGAAGGCGGAAGAGGGGAACAAGCAGAAAATCCTGAGGCACATCAAGGAGCTGGCAGAGAAACTCTACAAAAATGTGAGTCCTGGAGCCCCCGGGCAGGAGTGGGGATATACTGGGGGATGTGGGGCAGGGAGAGCCTGAGTGCAGTCCTGGTCACTCTGTCCTCCCTCCATAAGCTCATGGTGACAGATCCTGTCCCTCCTTGTGCTGTCATGTGTGGTGATGCACATCCTCGTGTGCCCAGAGGTCCTGGGAGTGGGATTCCCTGGTTTTATAGGATCATAGAATCCCAGAATCACAGAAGTTGGAAAAGACCCCCATGGCTATGCAGTCCAAGCCATGCCCAATGCCCACCTTGTCCCCAGACCAGAGCCCTGAGTGCCACCTCTGGGAATTCCTTGGACACCTCTGAGGATGGGGACTGGGCAGCCCCTTCCAAGGCCTGACCCCCCTTTCCAGGAGGAGATTCCTGCTGATATCCAACCTGAGCCTCTGGCCCAGCAGACCTGAAGGCAGGAGCGCCCCTGGGAGCCTCAGCTGGCTGGGATGGAGCTCCTGCTGGCACTTGGCTCACGGCCGTGCCACAGCCGTGCATCCCTGGGGGCTGGGGGAGCAGATCCTGGGGCCTGCAGATGGCAGCTGGGAGCAGAGCAGGGGGCTGGGGGCTCCTCTCCAGGAGGGGACACGCTGTGGGTGACCTCAGGGCTGAGCAGGACCTCTCCCCACGCAGGAGAACCCGTACCCTGCCGTGACCATGCACAAGGTGCAGAAGCCCACGGAGGGCTGCCACCTGCGCCTGCACCAGAAGCCCTTCCCACACCTGGACGAGGGCACCGTGCAGTGGATCATCGACCAGGCCACGGCCAAGCTGCAGACAGCCCCGCCCGCCGTCAAGGCTGAGAAAAAGTGCATGGTGCCCTCGGGACCCCCCATCGGTGTGTGGGGTGTGGGGGACCCTGCTTTGGGGGGCTGTGGGAGGCCATGGTGCCCTCGGGACCCCCATTGGTGTGTGGGGCACAGGGGATCCTGTCCTTGGAGCTGCTGGAGGCCATGGTGCCCTCAGGACCCCCACTGGTGTGTGGGGCACAGGGGACCCTGCTCTGGGGGGTTGCTGGAAGCCATGGTGCCCTTGGGACCCCCATTGGTTTGTAGGGCATAGGGGGCCCTGTCCTGGGAGCTGCTGGAGGCCGTTGGTGTTCTTGAGACCCCCATTGGTGTGTGGGGCACAGGGGACCCTGCTTTGGGGGGCTGTTGGTGCTCTTGGGACACCCCATGGGTATGTGGGGCACAGGAGGACCCTGTTCTGGGTCACACCAGAGGAGTAAAACATGGAGAAGCAGCAGCTCCACCCCCCTTGGGGTTCGCAGCTCCCCAGGGAGCCCCTGAAGGCCCCGTGGTCACTTGGAGCAGGGGGACACAGTGTCCCTGCTGGGGTGCCAGCCCCACCCCACCCAGACCGACAGGATCTCTCCCATCCAGCTGCCATCCTGGAGCGCAACGGGAACGCCCTGGCCAACAGCGCCCGGCGCCTGGAGGTGGTCAGGAACTGCATCTCCTACGTCTTCGAGAACAAGATGCTGGAGGCCAAAAAGGTGAGAGAGGCTGGGGATGGGGGTTGGTGTCCACTGTGGATGGAGAGGACGTTCCCTGTCCTGTGCCCACGTCCTGCTGATTGGCTTGAGGTCAAAAGAGTTACTGAAGTTAGAAAATCCCTCTGAGCCCATTGGGTCCAACCATCCCCAGCACTGCCAAGGCCACCTCTGACCCTGTCCCCAAGTGCCACATCCACACATCCTTGAAATCCCTCCAGGGACGGGCACTCCAAAGCTCCCTGGGCAGCTGTGCCAGTGCCTGACCACCCTTTCCATGGGGAAATTCCTGCTGATGTCCCCCCTGAGCCTTCCCTGGCCCAGCTTGAATCTGTTCCATGTCCTCCTGTCCCTGTTCCCTGGGAGCAGGGCCCCACTCCCACCTCAGTAACAGGCCGTGGAGCCATTTGGATTGGAAATCCCTCTGGGACCATCAAGTCCCACCATTCCCCAGCACTACCGTGGCCACTACTGACCTGTGACTCGTCCCCCTCCTGGTGTTCCTGGGATTTTGGCTGGTGGCTGCACACCAGCCCAGCTCCATGTCCCGGTGCCCCTGGGCTCCTCCCCCTCCTCCATGGCCCTGTCCTGCCAGCCTCAGCTGGGATCGTGCCCTGCTTTGTCTCTGTGTCCGAGTGCATCCCTGACACTGGTGTGGGAGCAGGGCTGTCCGGGCCCATCCCAGCCCACAATCCCCGTTCCCACAGCTGTTCCCGGCCGTGCTGCGCGCCATGAAGGGCCGGGCTGCCCGGCACTGCCTGACCCAGGAGCTGCACCTGCACGTGCAGCAGAACCGCGCCGTGCTGGACCACCAGCAGTTCGACTTCGTCATCCGCATGATGAACTGCTGCCTCCAGGTAGGGCAGGGCTGGGGGGCTCCTTCTTCCCGTGGGACACGGCAGGGGTTGCCCTTGGAGTGTCCCCTGGTCACCCCTGCTCCTTCCCCAGGACTGCACGGCCATGGACGAGCACGGCATCGCTGCCGCCCTGCTGCCGCTGGTCACTGCCTTCTGCAGGGTGAGTGACCACAGTGTCCCTGCCCCGGAGCCCTCAGGATCCCCCCAGAGGCTGCCACCCCCCAGACATGGCAGACAGAGGCTGCAGGGGGGTGTCCCCTCAGGGCTTGTCAGCCTATGGCTCCTGCCCAGAATGTTCCACCCAGCCCAGACTGGCCCGAGGCTCCCAGGGAGGCTGGAACACCTGTGGGAAGGGGCTTGCTCTGGAATGCCAGTTTGATCCCATGGCCAGGATGGGCTGGGCTGAGCCTCTGGGCTCTGGGTGGGCTCTGAGCAAGAGAATTTTCAGGGAATGCTGGAGGAGCTCTGGTGCAGACATCCCTGCTGCCTACCCAGGGCTTTCACAGTGGTCAGTTGGAGGAGCAGGGACACCTGAGTGGAAAGATTGGCACAAAGGCTCTGTGCAGATGGATCTTTTCCACCTCCTTCCACAGAAACTGAGCCCTGGCATCACCCAGTTTGCCTACAGCTGCGTGCAGGAGCACGTGGTGTGGACCAACATCCAGTTCTGGGAGGCCATGTTCTACTGTGACGTCCAGAACCACATCCGGGCCCTCTACCTGGACAGTGCCGAGGAGAACCACACGGAGCAGGTGGGAGGGTGGCCCAGGAGAGCTCTTCCCAAAGGGCTGGGGCTCATCATGGAGTTAGAGAATCATGGGATGGGTTGGATGGGAACCTCAGAGCCCCTGCAGTGCCAGCCCTGCCATGGCAGGGACACCTCCCACTGTCCCAGGCTGCTCCAGCCCCAGTGTCCAGCCTGGCCTGGGGCACTGCCAGGGATGCAGGGGCAGCCCCAGCTGCTCTGGCCATCCCAGCCCAGCTGCCTGTTCTGGGCACCCTGCTCAGCTGAGGACGAGGGGCTGCACCCCAGTTCTGGGAGATCCCTGTGGGTCTGTCCATGCCGACAGCCCCATGCCTTCCCCCTGCCCCAGGAGAGCGCGGAGGAGCCGCAGGAGGCCAAGTCGGCGCTGGAGATCGCGTCGGAGCAGCTGCGGCTGTGGCCCACCATGAGCCGGGAGAAGCAGCAAGAGCTGATCCAGAAGGAGGAGAGCACGGTGTTCAGCCAGGCCATCCACTACGCCAACAGGATGAGCTACCTGCTGCTGCCCCTGGACACCAGCAAGAACCGCCTGCTGCGCAGCTCCGGCCTGGGCGACGTGGAGAGCGTCAGCAACAGCTTCGTCACCAACAGGTGCTGGGGACACCGGCGTGACCCGAGCTGGGACACAGCTCCTGGGGTGGGCCAGGCTGCTGTCAGGGAAAGATCTCCCTGCTCAGTGCGGGGGGTTGGACCCCTGTGAGGGTTCTTTCCAATCCCAGCCATGCTGGGATTCCAGGGTTATGTCAGGATTGAGGCGGACTGTGGTGCCCAAGGGGGTTTCTGGGAGTGGGACCTCTGCTGGGTCCATGCTGGGAGTGGGAACAGTCTTGGACTCTTGTCAGGAGTGGGAGGGAGCTTTCCAGGATCTCTGTCAGGAGTGGGAGCTCTCCTGGGATCACATCAGGAGTAGGAACTCTCCTGTGCTCCTATGAGGAGTGGGAGCTCTCCTGGGACCATATGAGGAGTGGGAGCTCTCCCGGGTCCGTGCAGGGAGTGGCCCCTGGCCAGGGCCATCCCGGGCTGACCCTTCCCCGTTTCCCTCGGGAAGCATCGCGGGCAGCGTGGCCGAGAGCTACGACACCGAGAGCGGCTTTGAGGACGCTGAGAGCTCGGACGTGGCCAACTCCGTGGTGAGGTTCATCAACCGCTTCGTGGACAAGGTGTGCACCGAGAGCGGCGTCACCAACGAGCACCTCAAGGGGCTGCACGTCATGATCCCGGGTGAGGACACTGGGGTGGCCGCGGGGATCCCGCAGGAACAGCGGGAGAGGGCAGGGCGGGATTTGGGAAAGGCAGGGTGGGGTTTGAGCGGGGCAGGATGAAATTTGGGCAGAGTGGATTTGGGAAAGGCAGGGTGGAGTTTGAGTGGGGCAGGGCAGGATTTGGATAGGGCAGGGTGGGATTCAGGTAAGGGAGGGCAGAATTTGGATAAGATAGGATGGGATTTGGGCAGGGACAGGGTGGAATTCCAGCATCGTAGGTGGGATTTGGGCTGGGACACAGGCTGGGATTCAGGCAGGACAGACAAGGTGGGATTCAGGCAGGTCAGGTGGGATTTGGGCAGGGCAGGTGGGATTTGGGCAGGGACAGGGTGGAGTTTGGGCAGGGCAGGGCTCACCCCCTGTCCCACAGACATCGTGCAGATGCACATTGAGACCCTGGACGCCGTTCACAGGGAGAGCAAGAGGCTTCCTCCCATCCAGAAGGTAGGGATGCCCTGCTGGGCTGGGAGCAGAGCCAGGGGGGCTGTGAGACCCTTCCCCCGGGCCTGAGCCCCCCCGTTGTTCCCCCAGCCAAAGCTGCTGCGGCCCAACCTGCTGCTGGGGGAGGAGTGTGTGATGGAGGGGCTCCGCGTGTACCTGATGCCAGACGGGCGCGAGGAGGGGGCCGGGGGCAGCATCGGGGGGCCCCCCCTGCTCCCCGCAGAGGGAGCCGTGTTCCTCACCACCTACAGGATCATCTTCAAGGGAACCCCCACCGACCCCCTGGGTGAGGGGCTGCGGCCCTGGGAGAGGGGGGACGTCTCTGGGGACAGGGGAGAGGGTTGGGGATCCCTGGGGATCAGGGGGATGGTTGGGGATGCTCAGGGAGCAGGGGGCTGGTCAGTGATCCCTGCAGGTCAAGGGGTTGGTTGGTCAGTGATCCCTGGGGAGCAGGGGGGAGGGTTGGGGATCCCTGGGGATCAGGGAGCTGGTCAATGATCCCTGTGAAGCAGGGTTGGTGATCCCTGGGGAGCAGGGGTTGGTTGTTTCTGGCCACTGTGTCCCGTGGACCCATGTCCATGGTGGGACAGACACTGGAGGTGGCCTGGGGTGGCCTGGCCCTGCCCGGGGCCGAGGCAGGGATGAACTGACCCCTTCCTGTCCCATGTCCAGTGGGGGAGCAGGTGGTGATCCGGTCCTTCCCCATCGCCTCGCTGACCAAAGAGAAGAAGATCAGTATCCAGGCTCAGGCGGATCAGTTCATCCAGGAGGGATTGCAGCTGCGCTCCTGCACATTCCAGGTGGGACCCCGTGCTGGGAGAGAGCTCCCAAACCTGCTGTGCACAGGGACACCCAGGAGCAGGAGTGGGGACTCCAGCAGGAAAGGGAATGGGACAGGGGAGAGGGAATGGGGCAGGGGAGAGGGAATGGGACAGGGGAGAGGCAATGGGACAGGGGAGAAGGGGAATGGGGCAGGGGAGAAGGGGAATGGGGCAGGGGAAAGGGAATGGGACAGGGGAAAGGGAATGGGACAGGGGAAAGGGAATGGGACAGGGGAGAGGGAATGGGAATCCAGGGAGAAGGAGAATGGGGCAGGGGAGAGGGAATGGGACAGGGGAAAGGGAATGGGACAGGGGAGAGGGAATGGGGCAGGGGAAAGGGAATGGGAATCCAGGGAGAGGCAGGGCAGCCTCTCAGTCCAGCCTGTGCCCGTGGTGCTCCTGGGTGGATCCGAGCTCTGCCCTGATCCATGGGAAGGGCTGTCCCTGGCCCGACCCCACTATCACCCCTCACCTGTGCCTCCCCAGCTGCTGAAGATTGCCTTTGACGAGGAGGTGGCCTCGGACAGCGCCGAGATCTTCCGGAAGCACCTGCACAAGCTGCGCTACCCCCAGCACGTGCGCGGCACCTTCGCCTTCACCGTGGGCCAGTCCCCCAAGCAGGCCATGCAGCCCAAGGCCAAGGAGAAGAACCCCTCACTCAGGTACCTGTGCCAGGAGAGGGGATCACACCTGGATGCGCCTCATCCTCTGGGACTCCCCCTCCTGTCCCTGCTCCGGCAGAGCCACCAGGAAGGGGACACGGGGAGCTGAGCCCTCCTTGCTCAGACCCATCCTGGTGCAGCGTTTGCGTCGCTGGAGATCAGAGAATCCTTAGGCTTGGAAAGGCCCTGTGGGACAATGACTGCAGCCATTCCCAGCACTGCCCATGTCCCCAAGTGCCACATCCACACAGCTCTTAAACCCCTCCAGGGATAGGGACCCCCTCCCTGTGCCAGGATTGCATAGCCCTTTCCAGGAGGAGTTTCCCCAATATCCACCCTGAGGCTGTTCCCTCTCCTCCTGTGCCTGTTCCCTGGCAGCACAGCCCGACCCTCAGCTGTCCCCTCCTGTCAGGGAGCTGTGGAGCCCAAAGAGCTGTAGATGTCCCCTGTCCTGCAGTGTCCCTAGCCCCACACAGTCACACTGGGGAGGACAGGTCACACTGCAAAGTGGGAGTTTGTGGCAGTGGCATCCCCTGCCTGAGGAGGTGTCCCACAGGAGGGATTCCAGTGGCCTGGTGGCCCAGGGACACAGTGCTGCAGTGCTGGGTGACCTGGAGACATGGCCCTGCAGTGCTGGGTGACTCAGGCACATTGTCCTGCAGTGCTGAGTGACTTGAGGACACATTATTCCTGCACTGGGTGACTTGAGGACACTGATTTTGCTCAAGGTGTCTCAGAGATGCAGTACTGGGTGACTTGGGGACATGGTCCTGCAGTGCTGGGTGACTTAGGGATGCAGTGCTGCAGTGCTGGCTGACTTGGGGACATTGTCCTGCAGCACTGGCTGCAGCCCTGAGCCCAGACTTGGCTAGCAATGGCCCTGCCATGGATCCCCTGGTAGGGGGGATAGGCCCAGGTCCCTGTGCTGGATCCCTGTCTCTTGCTGTGATTTGGAGCCTCCCCTGGGATGAGCCAGAGCTCAGCCTGTGGCAGCTCTGGTCCAGAGGTTGGGGCACTGCCCCATCCCATCTCCCCAGCTCCTCAAATCCCTTGGGAATGGCAGGAGCTGTGGCTCCTGCAGGGCCGAGTCGCTGGCAGGTGACACGTCCGTCCCCTCCCGTGTGACAGTGACCAGCAGGGCTGAGGGCTGCTCCTGGCTCTGGCTGCCTGGGTGACAGCATTGTCCCTCTGTGTCCTTGCCCGTGTGCCCAGGACGCTGTCCAAGAACCTGGTGAAGAACGCCAAGAGGACGATCGGCCGGCAGTACGTGACCCGCAAGAAGTACACGCCTCCAGCCTGGGAGCAGCGGGGCAGCCAGCACTTCCCCGAGGACAACGAGGACGAGATCTCAGGTGGGGAATGTCCCCAGGGAGGCAGGGAGCAGCGGCACCTGGGAGAAGTCCCGGCGTCCCTGCGGTGGGAGCAGCATGGGAGCATCTCCCGGTTCCCGGTGCTGCCCCAGCCCCTGGCTGCTGCTGGTGGCCAGGCAGAGAGCCTGGCACGGAGAGAGGTCTTGGGCTGGCTGGAGAATCTCCTGGGGCTGGCGGGTGACAGCAGCAGGGTGTGGGACATTGCTCCAACCAATCCACCTCCTCCTGCTGCTCTGGGACACCGTGTGTGCACCGAGGCGTCCCAGCCCCGCCGTGTCCCCGCAGTGTCCGAGGAGCTGGACAGGAGCACCCTGACGCCCAGCAGCACCATGAGGCCATCGGAGAAGATGACCATGACGCACGTGGTGGAGCGCGCCTGCTGCCGGGACTACCAGCGCCTGGGGCTGGGCACGCTGAGCAGCAGCCTGACCCGCTCCAAGAACGAGCCCTTCCGCATCTCCACCGTCAACCGCATGTACGCCATCTGCCGCAGGTGAGCTGCCCGGGCACGGGCCCCTGCCGGTGTCACCGGCACACCCAGAGCCACCGGCACCAATAAAAATGGTGCCATCATGGCTTTGTCCTTGGCCAACCTGCTCCCAGCCTGAACCCCCCCGTGACTGTCTCACTTATTGATACATTTTCAGCCAATGTTCATTGGTTCTGAATTGCCCAATCCTCTTCATTAATTGATATTCTGCCCTCTATTGATTATTGATTTCTCGCTTCTCGTGGTTAGTCTGAATTTTCCAATGTTTTATCATGTTTTTCCCACATGGGGAGTTTCCAGCACTAAGACTGAAGTGTCTTTGTTAGTGTTTCCTTTGTCTTCATTTACTCCTACAGTGTCCTTGGATGACCATAAATCCTGGTCACTCCATTGTGTCTTTGGATGACCATGAGTCCTGGTCACACTAATGTATCCTTGGATGACCATGAGTCCTGGTCATTCTCATGTGTCCTTGGATGACCATGAGTCCTGGTCACACTAATGTATCCTTGGATGACCATGAGTCCTGGTCACACTAATGTATCCTTGGATAACCATGAGTCCTGGTCACACTAATGTATCCTTGGATGACCATAAGTCCTGGTCGTTCTAATGTGTCCTTGGAGGGCCATGAGTCCTGGTCACTCTGTCGTGTCCTTGGAGGGCCATGAATTCTGGCTCCCAGGTGTCCAGCCTTTAACCCCCTCAGGGTTTGTTGAGTGCAGCTTGTCAGGGTTGGTTTTACCCAACTCGGAGTTGTGATTTAATGATCTGAGGAGCAGTCAGGTGTGTGGAGAAGGGTGATCAGTGCTGGCTCCAAGTGGAGCTCAGGATTAATGAAAGCACTAAGGAGAGCAGCTCAGGAGAGCCGTGCCATCCCGGGGTTTGTGCCCACAGCTACCCCGGGCTGCTGATCGTGCCACAGAGCATCCAGGACAACACCATCCAGCGGATCTCGCGCTGCTACCGCCAGAGCCGCTTCCCCGTGGTGTGCTGGAGGAACTCCCGCACCAAGGCCGTGCTCCTGCGCTCCGGGGGCCTCCACGGCAAGGGCGTCGTCGGCCTCTTCAAGTCCCAGAACGCCCCGACCCCAGGTGACCCTCCCACCCTGGCTGGAACAGGGGCTGGGGCCGTGGGATCGCCCCTGGCTCCGGACGGTGACACTTGGGGGTTGGGGCGGTGACACTCAGGGATCCCCTGGCTCAGGGCGGTGACACTCAGGGGTCCCCTGGCTCGGGGCAGTGACACTCAGGGGTCCCCTGGCTCAGGGCAGTGATGCTTTGGAGTCTCTGGCTCTGGGATGACACTGAGCTGGCTCAGGGTGGTGACACTCAGGGGTCCCCTGGCTCAGGGTGGTGACACTCAGGGGTCCTCTGCCTCAGGGCAGTGACACTCAGGGGTCCCCTGCCACAGGGGGGTGATGCTTTCGGGTCTCTGGCTCTGGGGTGACACTGAGCTGTCCCCTGGCTCTGGGGTGGTGACACTCAGGGGTCTTCCTGGCTTGAGGCAGTGATACCTGGGGGTCTGCATGATCCAGGCAGTGACACTTTGGGGTCTCCAGCTCTGTGTGGTGTGTTTGGGAGTCCCCTGGCTCTGGGAGGTGACACTCAGGTGTCTCCCTAGCTTGGTGCAGTGATACCTGGGGGTGTCCCCAGCTCTGGGCGGTGACACTCGGGGGTCTCCCAGCTCTGGGTGGTTACCCTCAGAGGTTGTCTGGTTCTGGATAGTGACATCCTGGGGGTACCCAGGTGACGCTGGTGTCCCCTGCAGGCCCCTCGCAGGCCGACTCCACGAGCCTGGAGCAGGAGAAGTACCTGCAGGCCGTCATCAATTCCATGCCCCACTACTCGGACGCCGGTGGGCGCAACACCCTCAGCGGCTTCACCTCGGCTCACATGAGCAGTGCAGGTGAGGGGGCACAGGGGAGGGGGACAGGTGGGCTCCTGCCAGCCCTGGCTCCTGCTCTGCATCCCAGGGGAGCTGCTCTCCCACGTCCCAGGAGGCAGCGCCGCCTCTCCAGAGCTCCCAGCTCCAGCTGGGTCTCCCTGGCTGCGGGTGGGGATGGGCTTTGGGACATCTGGTGTCCTTGGAGCTGGGAGCACCGGGAGCCCTGGGGGTTTTGGGAAGCCCAGTGTCCCTGGAGCTGGGAGCCAAAGCCTGTCCCTGGAGCTGGGATCTGGGCACTTTCTGGGGGCCAGTGGGGACAGACCCTTCCCACCAGGATCTCAGCACTGTGTGTCCCCCATGCGTGGTGCTGGGGTCGGTCTGGGGACCCCTGGTAAGTCTGTGCCCAGCTGTCCCTTCCCAGCCAGACCTTCCCAAATGTCCCATCCCAACTGTCCTTTCCCAGCTGGCCCTTCCTGCAGGGCAGAGCTCCATCCCACCCTGCCAAACTCTGGTGCCATCCGTGCTGTCCCAGTGCCATCCGTCCTGTCCCAGTGCCATCCATGCTGTCCCAGTGCCATCCATGCTGTCCCGTCATCCCACCCATCATCACTGTGGACACATCAGGGGCTGGGGGCTCTGGGAAGCCCAGGGGGGCCCCCTGATCCTGAAGGCAGAGAACTTCCCAGCAGCCCCTCCAAGGCCTTTCCCCAGTGCACAGGGATGTGTTCAGAGCGCGGGGGCTCAACCTGGCTCTGAGGGTGGCACAGGTGACCTGGCAGGGCTGGCACGGGGTGACCCCACCCTATGGGTGGGCTGGGGGCCGAGCCCCCTCCTCCAGGGCTGCCCCGGGCACTGGTTTTCCGTGGCTCCAGCTGGATGGTGCTTCCTGCGCTGGCTCTGCATCCCGGGGCTCTGCTTGCTGCCGCTTCCTCCCGGCCCTGCCCGGCTCCAGCAGGGCCTCGGGAGCTGGGCAGGGCCTCGGGAGCTGGGCAGGGCCTCGGGAGCTGACCTTCTCTTGGTGCTGCAGATTTCTCCGACAAGAGGCAGCAGCCTAAGCTGGGATCGCTCATGAAGCAGGTGATGGGAGGGAAGGACGAAGGGCCTGGGACTTTGAGCCGTGGAGGTGAGGACGGGGCAGGGGCGCTGCCTGGGGGCCTCGCTGAGACCCCCAGCCCCGGGCAGCTCTCGTAGAGTAGATGCTTCTCTGGGGGGAGCAGGTGATTCCCTGGAAAGAGCAGGTGATCCCCTGGAAAGAGCAGGTGATTCCCGGGGAAGAGCAGGTGATTGCTTGGGAAGAGGAGGTGATTCCTGGGCAGAGCAGGTGATTCCTTGGGAAGAGGAGGTGCTCCCTTGAGCTGCAGCTGCAGGGAGGGAGGGAGGGCTCTCCCACAGCCCCAGTGCCATCGCCTCCATCCCATTCCCTGTCCATGACTCTGTGTCCCTTGCTGAGGTCACTTTCATCCTGTGCCCCCAGGGCTGGGTCACAGAGCCAGGGTCATCACCCTGTCCACCCCCAAGTGCGCGTCGCCGAAGGGCCGCGAGACGCCCCGAGGTACGGACGCGCCCGAGCCGGCCGGGTGTGACTGACCCCTGTGACTGACCCCCACTCACCCACTCACTCCCTCCCTGCCCCTCACCACTAATGCCCAGTAACCCCAGTAACCCCCCGAGCCCCCGCTGCTCCAGGTGTGCCACGGGCACGGTAAGTACCGGGCAGCCTCGCCAGGTTTGCTTTGGGCTCCTGGGCTCTGCGGTGCGGGGCAGCGGTGCCGGGGCGGGGCGCAGCTGGTGGCAGGGCTGTGGCACAGCGGGCAGGGCCGTGGTGCAGGTGGCAGGTCCCGGTTACGCTGGAGTGGGGTGTGACAGTGCCAGTGACGAGACACGGAGCCAACGGGGCCGGAATCCAGCGGGCAGGAATTCCTGCAGCACCCAGAGGGAGAAGGAGCCAAAGCAAACCTGGTGCCCAGCACCTCCCTGGCATGTGCCCCCCGGGCCGGGCTGCGGGGACAGCTCGGTCCCCGGCTGGGGACGTGGGGCTGTCAGCCCCCGAGCCCCGGCCCCGCCCTGATCCGGCCCCGGTCCCGCAGGGAAGTGGGGCAGCATCCGGGCCAGCGGCCGCATGAGCAGCTACGCCCTGAACGTGGAGATTGGGTCCCGCCTGGCGGGGAAGGACCTGCTGGGGACACAGCACAACGGGACCCCCGCCGAGCCCTCCTTCCTGCGGCAGCACCGCGCCTCGCTCTACATCATCGGGGACAAGTCCCAGCTGAAGGTGACACACACCCTGCACTGCCACCTTGGGGAGGGACAGAGCTGGGAAGGGGCTGGAGCCCCAGGAGCGGTCAAAGGAGCTGGGAAGGGGCTGAGCCTGGAGCAAAGGAGTCTCAGGGGGCCCTTGTGGCTCTGCACAAGTCCCTGCCAGGAGGGCACAGCCGGGGGGGTCGGGCTGTGCTCCAGGGAACAGGAGCAGAGGGAACGGCCTCAGGCTGGGCCAGGGCAGCCTCAGGGTGGAATCAGCAGGAATTTCCCCATGGAAAGGGGCTCAGGCCTTGGCAGAGGCTGCCCAGGGAGCTTTGGAGTGCCCATCCCTGCAGGGATTTCAAGGATGTGTGCATGTGGCACTTGGGGACAGGGTCAGTGGTGGCCTTGGCAGTGCTGGGGAACAGTTGGACTCCACGGTCTCCAAGGGCTTTTCCAGTCCAGAGAATTCCCTGGTCCTGATGGTGGCAGTGGCTCAGGCCAGCCCAGGGCAGCCCAGGCCATGCTGTCCCCTGCAGGGTGTGAAGCCGGACCCGCTGCAGCACTGGGAGGTGGTGCCCATCGAGGTGTTCGACGTGCGCCAGGTCAAGGCCAGCTTCAAGAAGCTGATGAAGGCCTGCGTGCCCGGCTGCCCCTCCAGCGACCCCAGCGTGGCCTACCTGCGCTCCCTGGAGGACTCGGAGTGGCTGTCCCAGGTCAGGCACCCACAGACAGGGCCCTCCCCTCCCCTGGGGGCTCTGAGCAAGGATGGGCTCCAGTGCCCTATGCAGAGCAGCACTGGGACACCCTGGGGACACGCAGAGGGGTGTGAGGGACAAGGGTGGGACAATCCAGAGCTCAGCTCCATGGTGCCGGACAGAGCTGCCAGCCAGGAATGCCAGGCAGGATCCACGGGATGCTCCAGAGGGGCTGGGACAGGGCAGTGCCAGGGTGAGCCAGGGCAGCAGCCCAGGGGGGCTGGTCCAGTGTGGAGCCATGGGAGGGGTCCCACTCTGGAGGGGGCGAGGGTCCCCTGTCCCTGCTGCTGCTGCCGTGTCCGAGCACAGGGTGGTGGCCCCTGTGACCCCCGAGCGTGGCCTCACTCCGGAGAAGGGGACGCTGCCCCCACACCCAGCCCAGGAACTCCTGTGCCCTCCTCACTCCTGGCCCTGCCCTGGCAGATCCACAAGATCCTGCAGATCTCGGTGCTGGTGGTGGAGCTGCTGGACACGGGCTCGTCCGTGCTGGTCAGTCTGGAGGACGGCTGGGACATCACCACCCAGGTGAGGGCACGGCGCTGGCTGGGGTGGCACCATGGCTGTCCCCCCACAGCCCCTGGAGCTCCCTGTCCCCGCAGGTGGTGTCCCTGGTGCAGCTCCTGTCCGACCCCTACTACCGGACGCTGGAGGGCTTCCGGCTGCTGGTGGAGAAGGAGTGGCTGTCCTTCGGTCACCGCTTCAGCCACCGCGGCGCCCAGACCCTGGCGGGGCAGAGCAGCGGCTTCGCCCCCATCTTCCTCCAGTTCCTGGACTGTGTGCACCAGGTGAGCCCTGGCACCTGGGCCACGGGACCCCCAAGGGACATGGGGAGACCCCTGAGTGCCCCCCAAGTGCCCCCAAGGCTGTGAGTGTCCGGTGGGATCCCCAGCACCCAGAGGGACCCCTCAGTGCCTACTGGAACCCCGAGTGTGCCCTGGGCCAGGCGGGAGGGCCCAGCCCGTGTGCCTGATCCCAGCCCTCCTGGGGCTCTCCCGCAGATCCACCTGCAGTTCCCCATGGAGTTCGAGTTCAGCCAGTACTACCTGAAGTTCCTCAGCTACCACTACATTTCCAACCGCTTCCGGACATTCCTGCTGGACTCGGACTACGAGCGCATCGAGCTGGGTGAGCGCGGCGTGCGGGGCCAGGGATGGCACCTGCCCCTGCCCCCGTCACACCCGGTGTCCCCTCTGTCCCCCAGGGCTCCTGTACGAGGAGAAGGGCGAGCGGAAGGGCCAGCAGTTCTCCAAATCCATCTGGGATTACATCGACCGCCTCAACAAGAAAGCTCCCATCTTCTTCAACTACCTGTACGCACCTGAGGACGGGGAGGTGAGAGTTGGGGGCACCTGCAGGGGGCTGGGAGCACTCTGGGATCCTCCCTGCAGGAGCAGCTGGAGCTGGGATTTGTCCCCTGGGAAGGGACCCCAGAGCCCCTGCAGTGCCCCCCCTGCCATGGCAGGGCCACCTCCCAGTGTCCCAGGCTGCTCCAGCCCCAGTGTCCAGCCTGGCCTGGGGCACTGCCAGGGATGCAGGGGCAGCCCCAGCTGCTCTGGCAACTCCAGCCCAGCCAGGAATTCCTCATTGCCAAGATCCCATCCTTGGCTGCCCTCTGGCACTGGGAGCCATTCCCTGGGTGCTGTCCCTGCAGGCCTTGGCCCCAGTCCCTTTGCAGCTCTCCTGGAGCCCCTTCAGGCCCTGGAAAGGGCTCCGAGCTCTCCCTGGATCCTCTTTCTCTCCCGGCTGGGCATTCCCAGCTCTCCATGTGGACACGCTGTCCCCTTGGTCTGGCCGGGAATGTCCAGCCTGGCCCCGCTGCCCTTCCTGAGCCGCCCCCACCCCTCCCGCAGGTGCTGAGGCCGTACAGCAACATCTCCAACCTGAAGGTGTGGGATTATTACACGGAGGAGACGCTGTCCGAGGGCCCCTCGTACGACTGGGAGCTGGCGCAGGGGCAGCCGGAGCCGGCGGAGGAGCCGGATCGCCAGGACACAGCGGCCCCGCAGAGCAAGCGCCGCATCATCTGGCCCTGCTACGACAACCGCAGCCGCGTGGAGCCCGACGCCATCTCCAAACTGCTCGAGGTGGGCACCCTGCCCCGGGGATGGCACCTGGCAGAGCCCTGGCACAGGGACGGCGGCCCCAGGGGGTTTGTCCCCTCCGGGGCTGATGCTGGAATCCCCCCCACAGGAGTTGCAAAACCTGGAGATAGAGCTGGGGCAGGTCCCGGAGCGCTGGAAGGACACGTGGGACAAGGTGAAAGCGTCCCAGCGCACGGAGGGGCGGCAGGAGGGCAACAGGGTAGGTGACGGGGGGGACAGCGCTGTGCCAGGCACAGGATGTGACAGGGTGTGACAGTGTGTGACAGGGTGTGGGCATAGCTGTGGCAAGGGCTGTGATGGGGCTGTGATGGTGTGACAGTGGCTGTGACAGGACTATGACAGAGGTGTGACAGGGCGTGGCAGGCTGGTGCTGCTTCTGGGTGCTGCTGCTGCTGGTTCTGGTGCTTGTGGTGATGGTTCTGCTGCTGCTGCTGCTGCTGCTGGAGCTCAGCCCCAGCCCCCCTCACGCTGTCCCTGTCCCGCAGACCCCCAGCTCCCTGCTGATGTCATCGGGGCTGTCCCACCACCGGCGCTCGCTGGGCGTGTACCTGCAGGAGAGCGGGGTGGGCTCCACGCTCAACCTCAGTCTGGACAGCGACACCAGCAGCACGTCCACCCCATCCAGCGGGAAGCCGGGCGGCCGCCGCAGCACCTCCACCCTCTACAGCCAGTTCCAGATGTCCGAGAGCGAGAACAGGCAGGCGGGGCTGGGAATGGGCTGGCAATGGTGACGGCAGGAGGGGGATCCCTCCCGGGGGCAGGATATGGGTCCCGGTGGGCTTCCATCCCTGACCCTGCTGTTCCGGCCCCTTCCTGCCCTGCAGATCCTACGAGGGGTCTCTGTACAAGAAAGGCGCCTTCATGAAACCCTGGAAGTCTCGGTGGTTTGTGCTGGATAAAACCAAACATCAGGTACTGGGTGGGCCCTGGGGTCTGTCCTGTCCCATCCCATCCCATCCCCTCCCATCCCATCCCATCCCATCCCATCCCATCCCTGCCCTGAGCGTGGCTCTCCCGCAGCTGCGGTACTACGACAGCCGGATGGACACGGAGTGCAAGGGCGTCATTGACCTGGCTGAGGTGGAGTCCATCACCCCGGGGACTCCCACCATGGGGGCCCCCAAGACGGTGGATGAGAAAGCTTTCTTCGACGTGAGTGTCCCCGGGGCTGGTGCTGGGCAGCTCCGGTCGCTCTGGGCTCCGGCCGCGGCCCCGGAGCTGTCCCTGGTGCAGCCCTCAGCCCCTCCTCTCTCTGCCCGCAGCTGAAGACGACGAAAAGAGTTTACAATTTCTGCGCCCAGGACGTGCAGCTGGCCCAGCAGTGGATCGACCGCATCCAGAGCTGCCTGTCGGACGCGTGAGCCCGGCTCAGCAGAGCCACAATTCCAGGCACGGCTGCCGGGCCCGCAGCGGGAGCAGAGGCAGCGCCAGGCTCGAGGCCGAGCCCGGGACTGAGGGAGAGGAGGAGCGGCCCTTCCTCCCAGCCGCCGGGCAGGGCGTGTCCGGGGAGGGTGGCACAGGGAGGGATTCCTCGCGTTGAAGCGGGCGGGGGCCCCGTCCCGCCCCCGGCCCCGTCTGAGCCGTGTCGTGACCCCGTGTCCTCCGTGTGCCCCAGCCCCGCTCCAGCTCCCTGGGCAGAGGCTCCTGCGCCCCACACCCCCGCCCCACACTGCTGGGGGAGGCAGAGCTGCCCCCTCGTCCTGCCCCTCGTCCTGCCCTCCTGCATGTCTGCCAGAGCCCCCGGAACCTGCCCTGCCCCTCCCGGCCCGGGAGCGAGTCCTGGGCTCTGCTCCTGTCCTGCTGGAGCCGGGACCTGCAGCTCAGGGGATGGCAGAGGGGACAGAGCCCTGCAGCTCAGGGGATGGCAGAGGGGACAGCACGGAGCACCGGGACCATCCCGTGTCCTGTCCCACCCTGGAGCCGCTCCCAGCTGTGCACAGGAATGGGAATGTTGAGATGCTGCAGGTGCTGGCTCTGTGTCCCTGGGAGGGGACGTGGCTGTGGCCACTCTGCTCCCAGTGGGCAGGAGGCTCCTCGGGCTGTGGCCAGGGGGTCCCTGTCCTGGCTGGGACGGTCTCTACCTCCAGGTGGCTGTCCCGGGGGGCACATTCCCTGTGGGAGATGCCAAATGCTGCGGCCTCCTGGGTGCCCCTCTGTCCCCTCCCGGGGCGTGGGGACCAAACCAGCCCCGGGATGAGGGTCCCCTCTGGCTGAAGGCACACGGGGCAGCGACAGGGCTGGGGCAGTGGCCCTGCGAGTGCCACCTGGTCTCTGCAGGGTCCCCTTTGCACAGGTCACACCCCCCCCCCCCCCCCCCCCCCCCCCAGGGCTCTCCTGCCTCCAGCCCCCCACGGGTGCCCCCTTTGTGCTCTGCCTGTGCCCAGCCCGGGGGGACCCAGGGGAGCAGCTCCTGTCCCGCTGTCCCTGTCCCAGCCCCGCTGTCCCTGTCCCAGCTGCTGCTGCCCCTCAGTGCCGGGGGTGGCTCTCGGTACCGAACTGGCTCCTGCAGCCCCCCCGCCCCTGCACTGGTGTGAACTGGGGGTTCGGCGTGGGGGGACCCCAGAGGGCACCGTGAGGTCACTGCGGCCCCGCTGCTGCCCAGGACCCCTCAGCACCCCCAGGACTGACCCCCCCAGCTCCGCCAGCCCCTCCACCCGTCTCGTTTTTAAAGTCCAGCGTTTTATTTCAGTGCAGAGCTCTTTGTACAGTCGCCCCGTTCCTCTGTACCATCCTGGCTGTGCAGGTGTAACACGGAGGTTTTGTAACTTACCCGAGCAGTTGTAGATTATTGAAGTTTCTGTACATTGTGTCAAACATGCAGAGTCCTTGTATTGTATTTGTGCCTAGAGGAAAAGGTTATTCTATAAAGAGAAAACTAACGGAATTTAATAAAAAAATTAATATGAGAGATGCTCCTTTTGCCTTGCTGAGCACAGGGAAACAGGGCAGAGCCTCGGGCCAGCACAGGACAGGCTCAGCTCCTGCGTCACAGGGCAGGGGGATCCTGGCACAGGAACCTTTGTTCCATGCTGGATCCGCTCTGTGCCACCCGCTCCTGCTCGGCTGCCACCATTCCAACCCGACAGGAGCAGAGGGAACGGCCTCAGGCTGGGCCAGGGCAGCCTCAGGGTGGAATCAGCAGGAATTTCCCCATGGAAAGGGGCTCAGGCCTTGGCAGTGCCCATCCCTGGAGGTGTCCCAGGAATTCCAGGAGGTGGCACTCAGGGCTCTGGGCTGGGAACAAGGTGCAAGTTGGGCACAGCTGGGACTGGGAGGGCTTTTCCAGCCTCGGGGATTCCATGATTCCATCAGGAGTCCAGCCACACTCCTGGCCCCGACCATCCCAGAGCCCCCTCGGGACCCTGGGCGTGACACACCCCAGGGCGTGTCCTGCAGGATGGAGGAACCCAGCACTGGCACGTGAATTTTGAGCTTTTATTGATAGTTGGAATTTACAGCCTAAAACTGACAACATAGAGAGATGCAGACTTTTTTTCCTTTTTCTTTTTTTTTTTTTTTTCTTTTTTGGTCACTTTTTTACAAAAAAAAAAAAACAACCAAAAAAAAAAAACCAAACCAAAAACCAAAATAACCGAAAAAGCCACCAGCATCAGATTTACAATATAAAAGTTTTGACAGTAGAGAGACTAAAGTACATCTGGAATTACTCAGAAAAATAAACAGGGAAAAGGCAGTAATTTCAAATTTGTCCCTCATATTTACACATAATACACAGACATTGCTTACAAAGACCCGGATCCCAGTTTAAGGGCAGTTGGCATCGTGAGAAGGCTCCCCTGGCATCGCCCTCGGGCCCCGGCGCCGGGCCGGGAGCGGATCCCGGGATCTCCCCGTGGCCCCTCCGTGGTTTTATTGCTTTGCGGGGCCGGTGGTTGTGGAGAAAGGCATCGAATCCGCCCCGCCCGCTGCTCCCGCCGGGACACCCCCACCCCTCGGGAACTCCCTCGGGAACTCCCTCGGGAACGGGGCATGTCCCCGGTGCCAGCGCAGCTTTCCAGGGAGACTCAGCTCGGGACACCGCGGCAGGATTTGGGAAGAGCGGGAAGAGGAGGAGGAGCGGAGCGACGCTGAAAATCCGGGCTCGGCCTGGGGACCCTCCTGCAACCTTCCCAAATCCATGAATCCCCATCCCCGCGGCAGCAGCGCCTCCCCCTGCCCGGGCTGTTGGATTTATGGGATCTCCTGTGCTCAGGGAAGGCTCCAGCTCCCATCCCACAGCCTGGAATCAGCTCTGCTTCGGCCGCGACATGGAGATGGCAGAGGTGCCATTCCCAAGGCCTTTTCCCAAAATGAGCCAAGGCAAGGAGCCAGGCACGGCCTGGGATGGGCACGGAGCCCCCGGGATGGGCACAGATCAGAATCTGCTCCCTCAGGAGATGCCTGGATGTCCCTGCCAGCCCCAGGCACTGCTGCGGTCCCAGAAGCTCCTGCTCTCCTGGAGATCCGGAATTATTCCCACCAAACAGCCTGGCTTGGGTCACTTTGAGATCAGTCTGGGGTCCTGGGGCCGGAGGCGGCACCGGGGTCTCCCGGGGGATGAATCCATGGTTTGTGCTAACAGTCACAGAGCCGAACGTTCCCGGCAAGCCCCTGCAAGGGAAAGCCCTGGAAAAGCCCTGGAAAAGCCCTGGAAAAGCGGCTCCAGAGGCTCCCACTCAACAGCAAACATGGAATGCTCTGAGTGCAGATGGACGGAGGAGGCCGGGCGGGAAAGCAGAGCCAAGGAGGGATTTGCTGGAGCCAATTCACCAGGGAAAACCACCGGGAACCCCTGGGGACTGGGATGAGCCAGCTGGGATCACCCCCCATGGCCCTGCAGATCCCGGGACTTGGGAGGGATAAAGGAAAGGTTTGGAAAATGTCACACCAAGGAGAATGCCTGGAAAACTCCACATTTCCACCCAAATTCCCCTCAACTGCCGCTGCAGCCGGGTCAGACATGGAAGGCAAAGACAGAAACAAGGAAAAGGGAAAATCCATGACCTCCAAGAGCGCCAGGGACACCCTGGGACAGCTCCAGCCTGGAACAGCCTCTCCCACATGGAGAAAATGGAACAGGGATAAAATTAAGGGAAGGAGTTGCTCCATTCTCAGCCCTGGGACCCCTGGAATTCCCAGCCCTGCCCAGCACCCGGGACTGGGACTGGGACTGGATTGAGTTGTACGGACGCCGGAGCCACTGGGAAGGTGCAAATCTCCTGCTCCAGGAGATCCCAGCAAAGCCAAAAGCTCTGGGAAAAATGGGATTCGGGTGAGTTTAGAAATCTCTGCAATAAATTTTTATAAATATTCCCTATTTACAGCAAACACTGGGAATGGGAGCGTGGGGAGGGAAGGAGGAGCCAGGGACAGGCTCAGAGCAGCTCCTGCTGCCACTGCCAGGATGCTCCTGCCTGTCCCCAGTGTCCCCTCTGCCCTCATTCCATGGATCCATCCCCTCTGGAATGTTCCTGCCTGTCCCCAAGGCTGGGGGAGAAACCAACCACCTCCTTCCCTGAAATCCCGAGGATTTAAAGTCTCTCCTCATCAGTTCCATGGTCCAACCCTCGAGTCACAGCCTCAGCCAAACAGGAAACCCACAGGAAAGGTTCTGGCTCCCTTGGGAACGGGGCTGGAGGGTCAGGTCCTGTTCCTAAATCCGCCATGAATCCAGGCCATCCAACTGCTCTGGCCCTGCAGCAGCTCCTTTGATCCTCAACAGGAAAAGGGGGATCCCAGCCAGGGAAACCCCAACCCACCCCAGGGATTTCCTAATTCCAGCCCCTCCCTCTGTGCCCAGGCCCAGGTTTAAGGTTGGATCCCAGCACTGGCCCCTCCACTCGGGAGATCAGAGCATCCCTGGTGTTTGCCACCATCGGCTGCCAGGGGACACGAGGACAATTTTAAGAGGAAAAAGCTCACCAGGGAATTCTCTGGGACTGTCTGGCAGAAAATCCCTTTCCATTCCACAAACCCCAGACCCAGCAGGGGAATGTTTATATTCCAAGGGGGGGAATATTTACAGGTCCAGAAGTTTTCATTTAAATTCCATTAAATAATAAAATATTTGGGATTAAACACTAATTCCATTCCATCAGAAAATCAGGAATAATCCTTTCTTTCTGGTGCTTTTAGCCCAGTTTCTGTCCTACTCGGAGACAGCTCTGACGCCCAGGCTGGAGTCTGGGATCCCTGTGGGGCAGACAGGAAATGGACACAGAATTCCCGTTCCCTGCCCCACAGCCCCACTCCCACGGGATCTCCATTATCCCCTGGGAAGGGATCAACTTCTCCCTGCACGGCCCCACAGGGAACCCCGGGAGCTGAGCGTTCCCAAAGCACCTTTTCCTTCTGTTCCCTGGAATTCTGACAGGGCCCATTCCCAAACAGCATCCTCACATCCCAAACCCAGGGCAAGTGCAGGGAAGGTTCCCGTGACCAAATCCCATCCAGCTCTGCCCAGAGCTCGTGGGGACACTGGGATGGGTGAACTGGGACACTGGGATGGGTGAAATGGGATGGGTGAATTGGGATACTGGGGGTGGATGAACTGGGACACTGGGATGGGTGAACTGGGATACTGGGATGGGCTAATTGGGATATAGGGATGAACTGGGATACTGGGATGCACTGACTGGGATACTGGGATGGGTGAACTGGGATACTGGGATGGGCTAACTGGGATACAGGGATGAACTGGGATACTGGGATGCACTAAGTGGGATAAGGAGCTGTGAGGTGTAGAGGGAAGAGCACAGGGAACAGAAATCCATTGTTGGAATTGGGATGGATTTAAGGCACTCGCAACAGTGGGAATTGGGAATGATTGTTATCCAAGGGCTCGAGCACAGGACATTCTCCTCCTGTGAACTGGGCTGGAACAGCACTGGATCCAAGCTGGAATGGGAAGAGGTGGCTCCTTCCAGACTAAATCCAAGGCTTTGGATTGCTTTGGAACCACCAGTGTGGTCAGTGCCTGCCCTGGAACAGCTCCCGGATCCAAGGGCCTCAGAGCTGGAAGTGTCTGAGGGAGCAGAACCTTTTTTGGGAAAGCTGCAGCAGGTCTGGAGGGAGGGGAGGAGCAGGGATGGGAATTACAGGGATGTGATGAATACACAGCAATTAACTGCAAATTAACAGGATCCAGGGAAAAAGGGAAGGGAAGGGAAGGGAAGGGAAGGGAAGGGAAGGGAAGGGAAGGGAAGGGAAGGGAAGGGAAGGGAAGGGAAGGGAAGGGAAGGGAAGGGAAGGGAAGGGAAGGGAAGGGAAGGGAAGGGAAGGGAAGGGAAGGGAAGGGAAGGGAAGGGAAGGGAAGGGAAGGGAAGGGAAGGGAAGGGAAGGGAAGGGAAGGGAAGGGAAGGGAAGGGAAGGGAAGGGAAGGGGATTTTCCCCATTTTTCCAGATTGTGCCTTGGCCAATCAGACACAGATTGGAGTGTGAACATTCCTGGGACCACAGAGAGGAGCAGGGGAAGAGCTGAAGTGTCCATGCAAAGTCACTGCCAGGAGTGGGAAGAGGGAGCTGAGGAGCAGGGAATGACTGCAGGGAGCAGGGAAGGGCTGCAGGGAGCAGGGATTAACTGCAAGGACCATGGAACAGATGTGAGGATCAGGGAACTGCAAGGAACAAAGGATGACTCCAAGGACCAGAGAGGACTCCAGGGAGCCAGGAATTCACAGGAGGACATGGAAGGCACACAAGGACCACAGAACAAGGGAACTCCAGGCCCAGCTCTGGGCTCTGGAGCGGAGCAGCCAAAATTCCCTGTCACAATCCCAGCAGCCCAGGGGCCACTCGAGGTTCTCCAGCAGCAGTCTGGGAAAGAGGAGAATGGGAGAAGCATTTCCATGGAGAGAAGAACGTTTGCTGTGCCTGTGGATCCTCACGTTTGGATCCATGAGATCTGGCCAAGGGGATTCTCTGGCAGCGCCCTCACTGCAAAAGCACCAAACCCACCCCCCGCTGGGGAATCCCTACAGCATTCCCAGAATTCCTACAGAGTTCTGCAAAACTACCTCTGAGCATCAAAATTACAGGAGAAAGGATTTATCCCTCGTTTCCATCTGTCCAAGGAATCTGAGGGAATCAAAAATAGAAGGGAAGGCTCCGCCCTCCAGAAAAGCCCCGAATTCAGGGAGAGAGGAAAATCCCTCTCTTCCCAACAGCATCAAATACAAAAATACAGTTTCCATGGGAATATCCCACTGCTGGGAGAGGTGATGAGGACCACCACGGAATACCAGGAATTCTGTACAAATCCAGGTGGGAGCTGGGACACCACAAAGCCCTTCCTGGATGAGGTAAGAGAGGTTCAGGTGAGCAAAGCCACCGGGGAGGAGCCAAATTGTTCCACTTGTCCCAAAGTTCAGCCCTAAACACACTTGGAAAACTCCTGGGTTTGCTGGAACTTCCCACCACAGAGGGAAAAACCAGACCAAAAATCCCATTCTCAGCCCAAGCCCAACAGCATTCCTGATGAAGTCAGAAACGTTACCCAGGACGAAACCAACGGGAACTGATCCAAGCCATCTTCCAAAGGATCTCAGACCTTCACTGACGGAACACTGGAGCTGGTCCAGCGCTTCAAGGGCACCATTCCTGCCACTGCCACTGCCATTAACTAACACAGGCAATTATTCACTATTACTCATTAACACTGCCGAATCCCAGAGCCGATTCCTGACTGGGAACACCAAAATCCCAAATCCAATCCGGGCAGAGCAAAGGGAAGAATCCCGATAATGAGTCAAAGGGAGAACAGTCACAAGGAAACCCCTCCAGCCATGGAGTTTCCATGGATACACCACAGCAGCACACCCCATTCCAAGGGTCCCAGGTGTCCCAGCCTGGACACTGAGCAGCCTCCAGCCCTTCCCTGAGGACACGGCCGGGATTCCAGGGTGGCACATCCCTGTGTCCCCACAGGACAGCACAGGGAATGGCACAGGACGGAGCCAGGAGAGCGGGAATGGGGAATGTTCCATGGCAGGAACAGCTTCCCAAACGTGGTACGGAGCCAGGAGAGCGGGAATGGGGAATGTTCCATGGCAGGAACAGCTTCCCAAACGTGGTACGGAGCCAGGAGAGCGGGAATGGGGAATGTTCCATGGCAGGAACAGCTTCCCAAATGTGGTACGGAGCCAGGAGAGCGGGAATGGGGAATGGCAGGAGGAGCTCCCAATCCCAACACGTGCAGCTGGTGAGGAGGGGACCAGGGATTCTCTCAGGGCAGCACCAAGCCCAGTGAGCCCCAGTTTAAACCAGTTCAGAGCCAGTCCATGAGTGACAGGACAGTGGGAAGACGGGTTCAGCTCGGATACACCCTGGACACACCCTGGATACACCCTGGGCCCTTCACCAAGCACCACACTCTGGCTTTTCCAATAGATCAGTTCTGGTTTTTCCAATGGATCAATTCCCAGCCCACCCAGTGGGGCAGAAAGGTCCCCTCAGGATGAAGGAGATCCCCAAGGGGTTGGGATTTCAAGGCCTGGCACAGGGATGAGCTCCAAGGATTGCCACTGATAAATCAGGATTTTAATGACAGCTCCCTGGCCAGTGTGGGAAAAATGACTCTGGGATGCCACTGGAGAACAAGAAAGTAATTTAAATGATATTTCCTTCAGATATGTTCTTTGGGAATGTCCCTGCACCTTCACTCCAAACCTTTCACTGGTCAGTCTGGGAACTGGGATGCCCAAGCCCTTTGGAACAGACACTGAGGGCAACACTGGGCTTTTAGGGTTTTTTTTTGGTAACTTTTTTGGTATTTTTCTTTTTTTTCCAATCTGCACCCCCAGGGTTTCCATTCCCTGCACACCTGCAGCTCTCCAAAGAGATGTTCTTGATGAAACCTTGTGCTGGAACCTTGGGATTCCATCCCAGGGACAGCAAAGCCTTGGGACACTTGGGGAAATTCCCTTGGGCTTTGCTGAGGACACAGGACCCCAACAAACACCTGGGATTTTGTCTGCCTCAAGAGGAGAGGGAATTCTGTTTTAGGGAAGTTTTTGGCTGTGGAATTGCTGAGGGAATGATGGGAATATTCCCCGCTGGCCGCCCTTCCAGGGTGCAGTGGGATCTCCAGCCTGGGACACGCAGGGAATTCTGGACACACCTCTGGATAACCCTGGGTTGAGGGGGTACAGGACACCCCCAGCCTGTCCTGAGCCCAGGAATGTTCAACCCCAGCCACTCTGGCTCCATGTGCCATGGGATCACAGCTCCACACACACACTGGGATTTGGGATTCCCACCCTCCAGCTCTGCTCCCTCCCTCACTCTGCACCCGGTGCCCCCACAGGGCCAGGGACACTGGGAAGGGGCACCCAATGGGACAGGGATGGGGACACTCCCAGCACCAGGGGGGTTTCCCATCCCCAAGGAGCCCTTTCTTCCCACATCCCACCCAGGACAGGTGTGCCATGATCCAGGGATTCCCCAGGACTGGCCAAAGGGATGAGGTTCGGCTCTAACTGTGCCCAGGAGCCCCCTTCCCTCCCATCCCAGTGTGGAGCAGCTGGCACAGCGGGATCACCAGATCCCCACAGCAATGCCCAGGCAGGCAGAGCCACTGCACGGAACATTCCAGAACCACCCCCCAGAACCTGCCCTTGCTGCTTTGGGTCTTGAGCCTGGAGATAAAAACCCAGCTCCTTGTGCTCCCCGTGCCCCCTTCCCAGGCTTCTCACGAGATCCAAGTGTGTGTATGAACATCCATGGAATGACACAGATCTGTGTCCACCCACACCCTCAGCAGCCCCAGGGGCACCTGTGATTATGGGAGACTCCAAGCACGAGGCAGGAGGGAAGCACGGAGCAGGACTTGGAGGGAGCCTTCATCACCTGGGCACTGAGCCCAGCAGGGCCAGGCAATGAGGGGACAAGGGGGACAGGGAATTCCATGCTCAGAAGCCAAGAGATCCTGCTCCAGCCCTGGGAAGCCCTTCCCTGGAGCACAGGGAGAAGGAAAACCCCAAGTGGGGCACTCCAAGCCTCCCTCCACACCCGCTGTGTCTCCAGAGGGACTGGAAGCTCTGCTTCAGAAGGATTTCCCATTCCTGGAATCCCCACAAAACCACTGGAGCCAGGCCAGGATCAGGCCCTGGCTGGTGGGAAGAACAAGCCCAGGGAAGTGGAGAGTGGAATGAACTGAGAGCCTCAATCCCAGCCGTGGAGGGATCATCCACAGGCACCCAACCCATGGAATTTGTGCATCTCCACAGGTCTGACCAAGCCCCAGTGATGTGTCTCAGCACTAAGTAATAAATTAACCCACTAATGAGCCCTGGTAACGAGCTGTGTTCGGATGTGGATATGCCCAAGGATATTATTATTATTATAATCATTATTATTAATATAATTATTATTATTAAAGCTCTCACTGACACGCAGGGACTCAAAGCCAAAGCTGAGGAATGCCAGGCTGGAATTGCAGCAGAAGGCACAGCCAGCCCCAGCTCTGGGGACGGGGTCATTGCTGCCCCATCCCTGTCCAGGTGGAATCTCTGCTCCCAAAGCTCAGCAGCCCGGGGGTGGAGGCCCTGTCCTGTCCCTCAGAGCCCACCCAAAGCACAGCTCCCATGGGAAGGGATCTGAGCTGGAAGGATGATCCAGCTGTGCCTGCCAAGGACATTCCCCTCATCCCTGATCCCACACAGATCTGGGCACAGCTGCCCCTGGGGCAGGCACAGGGAACAGGCTGGAAGAGCACCCTGGCATCCCCTGGGATCCAGCCAGGCTGTACCAGCACATGGATCCTTCAGCTCCCATGGAATCAGCTCTGGGGCCCCAAGGATGCCCGATGTCCAGCAGAACTCTAGCACCAATCCTTGGAAAATTAAGACTTTAATGTGTCTCCAATCAGGACCTCAAAGCCACTGATCCTGTCTGAGAGTCCTGGCTGGAGCGGGATTGATTCCTGAACACCAAGCGGGGGAAGCAAAGCACAAAGTGAGATTTTTTTCCCTCCCAGTGCAATTAACTTTAAATTATTAATTTTAAATTACACGCAGCGAGTGAAGACTTCCCGAACAAGAGCCCTGCACCACCTGCCTCCCATGGAACTGGGGCTGGGGGACAGCCCAGCCCTGCCAGCAGCACACGAGTGGCCCACAGCCCCAGGACCCTGCAGGATCCCAGCCATCTCAGCACCCCAGCTCCTGGATCCAGCCCTTTCCCTACGAGCAGAACTGACCTGGGCACACAGGGCTGAGCCAGGGCTGTGGGAATGGTGCCCTTGGACCCAGCAGAGCAGCCTCACAGTGGCAACACCTGGCTCCCCCCCTGCCCTCCCTGCCCACCGAGCACATCCCACCAGCAGACACCACAGCACAGGGAAGGGATTTCTGCCTGTTGGGAGTGCGAGGTCCTTCCCACCCTCAGGAATCATCCCAAAGCAGCAGTCTGGCTCCCTGTGTGCCAAGCTCCAGCCTTTGCTCCAAAGGGAGGGTTTCTCAGGATTCCACATGCTGGGGGTTCCAGCTCAGCCACCCCAGTGCCCCTCATGTGCCCCCCAGGCTGGGCTGGCAGTGAGCTCCAGCCTGGGCACATCCCATATCCCATGTCCCACATGCCATATCCCAGCTCCAGGTGCTCCCTTCACCTGGCCCTGCTCTCCCATCCCCCCTGAGGGATCCGGATGTCCCCCAGGGCTCTCCCATGCCCTTCCCCAACGCTGTCATCACCAGGTACAAAGTGCAAAAGTGTTGCTGTTCCTGCATCCATTAAAAACTTTAAAAACAGAACAAAACAAACAGAAAAAGGCTTTCCATCATCATTTGCAAATACATTAATTCAGTCTCCAAAGAGCCAGCAAAGCCCTGGTCACCTCCTCGTGGGCAGGGTCCCCTGCGGCCAGCACGGACATTGGCAGGAGAGGCCACCTCTGCCCCAGCCCCTGCCCTGACCCAGCACGTGTCCATGGAGAGCCCGGAGCAGCGCTGGAATGCAGGGACATCCCGTTCCCTGGACAGCTGGGCCTCAGCGTCACTCCCCAGCTCCGGCCGGGGACAACCCCGGCCTCGGCCCTGCCAACCCAATCCAAGCCCTCCCTGCTCCCCCCACGGAAGTGTTGGCATTCCTCCTCTCCTGTGAAATGTTTCTGGTAAGGCTTTATTGCTCTACAAAGCGGTGCAAAGGCTGCCCGAGGACAGCTCCATCAGGAACTTTGGTCACACGGCTGCGGGATTTGTGCGCTGGCCCCGGCCGCCGCTGGACCTGCTACCTTCCCAAGAGAAGCTGAATACTGTGTGCAATAACACTGGGAAAACAGCACTGAACCCCAAATCCAAAACAAAAACCAGGGGCACGGGGAAGGGGACAACTCAAATCAGGCAGAAGGCTTGGGAAGAGCCTGTCATTCCCGTGAGGACTGAACTCAATGCTACATTTCGACAATGCCGAGTGTCTTTCCGAACGGATCGGTGCTGTTGGATCTGCGTGTCTGGTCCTGAACGCCAGCTCGCTCTCATCAATGCAGCATTTATTAAAAAATAAAATTAAAATGAAAAAAAAAAAAAAAAAAAGAATTGACAAATTGCATCACCAGGGAGCAGCCTGGCCTGGCTCACACACGTCCCAGGGCGGCGGCGGCATCAAGCGGGGCCGTTCAACGTGGCTTCGGCGCAGGGCAAGGCCTCGTCACTCCTGCAGGGACACCAGGGAGCAGCCTTAGGGACATGGCACAGGCCAGGAGAGCTCCCAACGCTGCCCTCATTCCTCCTGGGAACGCCCTTCTGCCGGGACCTGAGCCCCCCCCGGTTGTGTTCTGTCTGTGCAGTGAGGTGTTCTCAGCTCCCTGTGGAGAAACTCCCCCAGTGCCTCATGGAATATTACAGGGAAAACCAATGTGGAATCAGGGAATGGCCTGGGTGGGAACAGACCTAAAAGCTGTCTATTTCCAACCCCTTCCAAGGTGATCAGAGGGATGGGGCATCTCCAACTCGAGGGCAGGCTGAGTTAGGAATGCTCAGTCAGGGAGAGCTCAGAGCCCTTTCCAGGGCCTGAAGGGGCTCCAGGAGAGCTGCAGAGGGACTGGGGCCAAGGCCTGCAGGGACAGCACCCAGGGAATGGCTCCCAGTGCCAGAGGGCAGCCAGGGATGGGATCTTGGCAATGAGGAATTCCTGGCTGGGCTGGGATTGCCAGAGCAGCTGGGGCTGCCCCTGCATCCCTGGCAGTGCCCCAGGCCAGGCTGGACACTGGGGCTGGAGCAGCCTGGGACAGTGGGAGGTGGCCCTGCCACGGCAGGGGTGGCACTGCAGGGGCTCTGGGGTCCCTCCCCACCCAGCCATGCCAGGATTGTGGCCTCACCTGTCTCTCGTGGCCGTTTCTGTGGCAGTTGTGACAGCAGTGGCCACTCTCTGGTGCCCGTCCGTGTGCGTGGCCGCGCTGTTCCGGGCACGGGGGGCGTCAGCCGCGGGAAGCGTCTCCGGAGCCTTTCCGTCAGAGCCACTGCAGGAGAGGGCAGGGACGCCTCAGTGGAGCTCAGCCCACGGGAAAAGCAGGAATGGGGCTGGAATGGGGCTCGAATTCCAATGGGGAAAACAAAATTCCTCCTGCTCTCCTCACAAAGGCCTGAAGATCCCATTGGGAATGAGAACTGGCAATAAGCTGGGATTCAAATCAGCGGGCACAAATCCTGGAGGCTCCAGATCCCAAACCCAACAGGACACACCAGAACAGCTCCTGGAGAGAGGCATTCCCAACTCCTGCTGCAAGTCCAGTCTGAGAGCTCCAAAGCACCATTCCAACTGCCATTGCTGGGATGGCACAGCCCCCTCTGCTCGGGCACGGACACAGACCCTGCTCTGCTCCACAGGCTCTGCCCAAGGGGCTCCTCAGGCTTCTGGGACACACAGAAAATCCTGGGTTTAGGGGTAGATCCTAAAACCCCATGGAGGAAAACCCCCAGGGATTGGATGTCCAGAATCCAAACATGCTGAAGGCACTCCAGGGACCATGGATGTGCCACCTGAGGGACAATGTCCCCAGTGAGGCACCAACAACCAAAGCTCAAATCCTGGGAAAGGAGAACTGCAGGAGCAAACCCTCCCAATCTCTTGTTTGGAATAAACCCACCCAGATTTGCAGCTGGAGAAGGGATTTCTGTGCACATCCCATTTTTTGGCTTCCAAGGCAGAGGATGAGCTGCCCCAGGAATGTTTTCTTCCCAGCTTCCATCCAGAACAATTCTTTCTCCCTCTCTCCCAGAGCAAACCTCCACAAAAGGGAGAAAAGCTGGAGATGGCTGAGCTGAATCCTGTCACTGGCTCTGGGGGAGTTTATGGAATAAAATAATCCCAGCTGGATAATTGGACATGTGATGGAGATTGGAGACTGAGGTTCTATTTCTGGAGCACTTCTCTTGAAAAAAACCATTAGAATGAGGAATAATGAGATCCAAACATTCCTTTTTCTCCAGGCTCACAAGCTCCTCAGAAGTACCAAAATACACCTTGGAGAGACACGGATGGAGCTGTGTTCCCAGGAATGTCACTGGAAAAAAACACTTCCCACACAAAAAACTGGAGCTCAACATTTCCATAGCTCAGAAATATTTGAAGCCCAGTCCCTTAAGTTTCCAGGGCAGGAGGATTCCAGAGTTACCTGAGCACCCATGGGGGCTCAGGAATTTCTCTGCCTTCCCTGGGCTCCTGGAAAATCCCAGCTGGACACACACCCCTGTCACCCAGGGGTGACACAACCCAAACAAGGAGTTTGTGTGGGATGTCCTGTTGTCCCCTGGACACCCCTGAGGTGGGACCCCAAACCTCCCTGGGCAGCAGGATCCAAACTGGGGAGCTGAGAGCAATTCCTGAGCTGCATCTCCCCAAGGAGCTGGGGAGATGGGATGGGGCTCACAGAGGGTGGAACATCTGGAGGATTCACTGGACTGCAACATCTGGTTCTCCATGGAATCCACAGAGGCCTTGGGCAGCTCCAAGGATAAAAGACCTCCAACGTGGATTCCAGGGACAAGGGGAAGGAAAACCCTGAGTCCCTGAGCAGCTCCAAGGAGAATCAGAGATCCCTGTGTGGATTCCAGTTATTCCAGGGGCACAAGGGGATGGAAAAACTGCCCCTACAGCAACAGGAATGGGGTTTGGTGCAGGTTTTGGGGAAGTGCTTGGAAGAGAGTCACAACCCACAGAATGACTCCAAAATGTTCCTGATTTCCCTGGAATCACTAAGGAATGTGGTAAGAAATGGACATTCCCACTGCAGGCAGAGTGGTCTGGGAGAGCTGAGGCCACTGGGAGGGCTCTGGGTGGTGATTCCCACTGGAAGCCCAGGCCTGGAGCAGCTCCAGTCCCAGCTGTGGCACCGCCCCTGTCCTCCCACAGCTCCCCTGGGATCTCTGGCCATGGACACAGCTGTGGAGAGCCACAGGCACCTGTTAGGGGAGGCCCTGGGTGCTCTTTGCCACACTGGAATCAGCAGGCAGGCAAAGGCAGCAGGTTTGGGAAGCTTTGTCCCTATGGAATGTGCTACAGACACTTGTCTGGAGAGGAAAACATTCCCCATGTGCCAAACCAGGAACAAACACTTCCCTCCTGCCAGGAAAGCAGGGAAGAGGTGAGAACACCTCAAGGAAGATGGACACAGGAACAGCTCCCCAGGGAATAGGCACGGCTCCAGAGCCCCAGGAACATCTGGACAACTCTGGGATTGTTGGGCTGTCCTGGGCAGTTGGGCCAACGAGCCTGTGAGTCCAGTTTAGGACATTCCCTGATCCTACTGGGAACCCAGCCAGCCCCAGGCAAGGTCCTGCTGTGCCCACACCATGGGCCAGGGCAGGAAAAGCACCTGGAGCACCCTTTGGATCAGATCCAATGGATTCAACTCCACACAATCCAAGAGAAGGAGAGGCTGCTTTCAGCACAGCTGGAACTGCTGTGCCTTCCCACCAAGCCAGAGCCAGGCCATTCCCAGGCACAGAGAGTGCATTTATCAGAATTAATGCATTTCTCAGAACTAATGCATTTATCAAACTGAAACGTATCAAAATTAACTGTGTTTATCAAAATGAATCCATTTATCCAAATTAACTGCATTTATCAGAATTAATGCATTTATCAAAATCAGCCGTATTTATCAGAATTAATGTAATTATCACAATTAATGCATTTCTCAGAATAAGCTGCTTCCAACCTAACAGACAATGGGATAGCTCCTGCCCTAATTCCAGGGAATTCTGCAATCCCAGTGGTTTCCCAGCCCCAGGCCCCCAGGAGCTGCTGCTGGCTGAGCACACCCAGGGACGACCCCAAGCTGTCACCAAGCATTGCTGAAGGAAACTCCTGGTCCTGAGTCAGGTGCACAAACCCAAGGACTCAGGTAAAAAACACAAGGAAATCCATGGAAGAGTATGAGGAAAAACCTCAGAATCTTAGAACTGAGTAAAATCTCTGTGGATGCAGCAGATGCTGACTGGGCTGGGCAGCAGCTCATCCCCTGTGATTGGAGCAGGCTGGATTGAGGATCCAACTCTTACAAACCTGCCCAATCCCTGCATCTGCTCCAGCCTTTCCTGGTGCTTTTATCATTGAATGACTTTGGGGAAAACAAGAACCTGAGTGGGTTAAACCTTCCCCCCATGGCTGCAGGAGGATCCCATGGGAGCCTTTACTCCTCTTTTCCGAGCGATCCTACCCAGATCCTGCCCCGGGTCTGACCCCAGATCATGGACAGAGATGCTCCTGTGACACTGGAATGGCCCAAAGGACAGGGACAGAGATGCTCCTGTGACACTGGAGTGGCTCAAAGGACAGGGACAGAGATGCTCCTGTGACAATGGAGTGGCCAAAGGACAGGGACAGAGATGCTCCTGTGACACTGGAGCACCCAAAGGACAGGGACAGAGATGCTCCTGTGACACTGGAGTGGCCCAAAGGATGGGGACAGAGATTCTCCTGTGACACTGGAGTGGCTCAAAGGACAGGGACAGAGATGCTCCTGTGACACTGGAGTGGCCCATATCCTTGGAATAACCTGTGCTAAATATGTCCCTCAGCCCCCTGTGCCATGCCAGGGCAGGACCTGCTCCCAGGGGATGGAGCCCACAGGAGAAGGGACACTGGAGCCACGTGGGGCCATCCCAGCCCAGGGGCCATCCCAGCCCACGCAGATCCCTTCCCACCTGGAGGGAGCTGCCCTGTCCTTGCTGGGCTCCTGTGCCGTGGCTGTGGATTCCGTGCCAGCCTTGGCCTTGTCGTCGTCGTCATCGTCGCTCTCGGAGCTGCCCGAGGAGCTGCTGTCCAAGGCCACCAGCGGTGCCTTCCGTGTCCCACACGCGTTCCACACACAGGGAGAGGCAGCAGTGCTGGCTGGGGGAGGAAGAGCCCACACTGGAACCTCGGGAAAGCTGCCTGGACCAGCCTGAGGGGTCAAACAGGGCCTGCAACCACTGCAGATGGTCTGGGAATCGTGGGATGGGTTGGGTGGGAAGGATCTCAAAGCCCACTCAGTGCCACCATGGGCAGGGACACCTTCCACTGTCCCAGAGTGCTGCCAGCCCTGTCCAGCCTGGCCTGGGACACTTCCAGGGATAAATGAAGTGTGCCTGTGATATCAGTTCCACCCCACTGCAGCTCCATCCCTTCCCTGCTGACACTGTCCCAACAAACCCTGGGGATCTCTGCCTTTGTTTCGCTCACTGACCCCGCAGGGAATGCTCAGAGCAGGGGCCCTGCAGGGAGGTTTCTCCTGCCCCAGGGGCTCCATGCAGAGCTCCCAGGGCTGAGAGCTCCCCGTGTGGCCCAGTGTCACTCACAGTTCTTGTCCTGGCCCTGCGCCGGGGTCCCGTCGGTGCCGCCACTCTCGGTGTCCACGGGGGAGCTGCAGCGAGGGCCGGACTCGGAGCTGGGGAGGGAAGAGCCCTGAGCACGGAGCCAGGATCATCCCAGAGCCTCCCAACAGCCCCAGGAGCAGCCACCAGCCCTGCTCTTCCTTCCCATCACTACTGTGAATTTCTCTAAACCTTATTTCCTGGTTTTCTACCCCAGTGAGGACACAGAAAGCAGGGCTGTGTCCCACCCCAGTCAGGAGCACTGGGAAGCAGTGGGAAGCACAAAGGAGCCCTGATCCAGGATCATCAGACAGCATTAAACAATAAAAGGGAAGCGATGGGAAGGGGAAGAAGAAAGGATTGCAGCCAGGCACTCCATCAAAACGTACCCCAAATATTGCCCGCTTCCCAAGCCCCAGGGGAGCTGGGATTCCATGGCTCTTACCAGCAGAAAGGCTGGAAGTCTGTGAACTTGGCCCAGCCCTTCTCCTCCGGGGCGCTGCTCTGCGGGGCGGCCGAGTCCCACACGCTGGAGCCCACGTCCATGGCCACGGGCGGCGTGGGGCCCGCGGGCTCGAACACGGCCGTCCAGCCAGCCCCTAGGGACACCACAGCCTGGGTGCCAGCCCGGCCTCAGCCGGCCAGGAGCACCCCAGGGACACTGCAGGCAGCCAGGGACATGCCAGGGACATGCCAGGGACCCCAGGGACACAGCAACCCAGCCGAGGAACACCCCTGGGATCCCAGGGACAGACCAGGGACATGCCAGGGATCCCATGGATCCCAGGGACAGAGCAACCCAGCTCAAGGAACACCCCTGGGATCCCAGGAACACAGCAACCCATCCCAGGAACATCCCAGGGATCCCAGGGACACAGCAACCCAGCTCAAGGACATCCCAGGGACATCCCAACTGCACCCAAGGGATCGAAGGGACATAGTAACCCAGCCCAGGAGCACCCCTGGGATCCCAGGGACACAGTAACCTAACCCAGGAACATCCCAGGAACATGCCAGGGACACAGCAACCTAGGCCAGGAACATCCTTGGGATCCCACGGGCATCCCAGGGACATCCCAATGCATCCCAGGAACACCTCTGGGATCCCAGGGACACAGGGACCCATCCCAGGGCCCCCCTTCCCCACCCGCCTGCGTCCCACAGAAATCCCTCTGCAGATGTTTATCCCCAGGAGAGGCACCCATGGAGACAAATGACACCAGGGGTGGCTTCATCCCCCAAGCCAGTGATTCCCAGCTCCAAGTCCCTCAGTTCCCTGCCAAAAGGTCCCATCTCCATCTCCAATGGTTGGGTTTCAGGTAAAGAACTGCTCAATGGATTCCAATATTTAAGATCCTAAAAATCACCCACTGCTTTTTTCACAGTCCTGGACAATTCCTCCTCCAGAACCCCCTTCCACTTCTAGTCCCACTTCCAACCTCCAGTCCTACAAATCCCATCTTTGGAATAGCATTTTTCCTTAGCTTAGGGAAAAGGGAGGATTGCAGAGCTCTGCAGGAACAGAACCAGGCAGGAGAGCCCCCTCGAGGCTGTATCCCCAAAAATGATCCCAAATTCCAACTGAATCTGCACAGGGTGACTGGGCTGCCACACAGAGAGCCCACTGGAACTGGAAGGTTCATACTGGCTCTTCCCAATGGACTGGAATTATCTGACACTTCCAAAGGGGTGCAGAGAGCAGGAACCTGGGATAATCCTGCCTGGTGCTCAGAGTGACAACACAAAGGCAGCACCCAGAGAAAAAAATGGTATAGAACTCAAAAAGTGTGGAAAAAGGGATGGTTGGGAAAGTGTTTTGTCCCTTGGAATTGTTCTGCTAACAGCACCGTGTGTGTCCAGCATTCTCATGGTGTCATTTACACAGAGAGTTGTGAAAACACCTGAAGGGAGCAGACAAAATGGAAAAGGACAATGTACAGGGGCCTGGAGGGACAGGACACAGGGAATGGCTTCCAGCCCCAGGTTTAAACGGGGTCTTAGGAAGCAATTCCTGTCTGGGAGGGTGAGCAGGGGCTGGGCTGGAATTGCCAGAGCAGCTGGGGCTGCCCCTGCATCCCTGCAGTGCCCCAGGCCAGGCTGGACACTGGGGCTGGAGCAGCCTGGGACAGTGGGAGGTGTCCCTGCCATGACAGGGTGGCACTGCAGGGGCTTTGAGATCCCTTTCCTGGGATTCCAGGAAAAGCCAGTCCCTCTGCACTCCTGCTCCAGTCACTGTAGGGATGGGTTTGCCACAGGCAAAGCACAGCTGGAAAAGCAGGAGAACAGGCAGGGATGAGGGTGTGGAGACACCTGGCAAAGGTGGGCACACAACTCCTGTCCTGGGATGGGAAGAGTTCAGGTCACATTCCTGCATTGCTGCTTTGATTGGGATTTGCACTGAAGGAGCTGGGATTCAGAGAGCCACAGAACCATGGAATGGCTTGGGTGTGAGGGAACCTTACAGCTCCTCTCATTCCAAGTCCTGCCATGGGCAGGGACTCTTTCCCTGGGATTCTCCCTGTGGGGCTGCCTGGCACAAGGGCTGTACTGGGGCAGGGCTGCAGCTCCAGAGACTCCAGAGGCACAAGGTGAGCCCTGACATTCCCGTTTCCCCTGGCCAGGAGGAACTGGGGATTGCCCAGAGGAGCTGGCAATGTGTGAGTGCTGCTGTGATCCCTGCAGCCCCAGGGATGCTCTCCCAAGCCCGGTACCTTGGCAGGAGTCTGAGTCCTTCTGCTCTGGGGTGCTGCCCTTGTGTGGGGAGGGCGGTGGTGGCCGCTCCTCCTCCTCCTCTGAGTCCACGCTGCCGTCGTGGTCCCCATTCTCCAGGTCACTCTTGGAGCTCTCTGACGTCTGTGAGGCTCCAAACCTGAACGGGAACTGGGAATGAGCCACACCTGGACCCCTCAGCTCCTCCTCCCTGTCCCTGGGGAAACAGCCCAGAGCCTTTGCCACGGTTGCTTCCCCCAAAATATTTCCCCCAACTGCTCAGGGCAATCGTGGGTGCTCAGAGGGATTCCCCCAGATTCCTGAGGGCTTTGCTGCCAGCATTCCCTGGAGGTGCAGGACAGACCAGGGCTGGGGACACCACACAAACCAGTGCCCAGAGAGGGGACAGACACTGGTGTGGAGCCCACCCTGTGCCCAGGCAGGACCTGAGGCTGTTCATGCTTGGCAAGGACACAGGGAAGCCTTGGATGTTTTCTCCGTTTCCTTTGATCACACTGCAGATTGGGAATTATGGAAATAACTTTATTTTAATGAGTGGCTCTGTCAAAGGGATGAAAAATTATTTCAAAGCCCGAGATGCCCCTGGGAGGCCTCTTGTTCTCACTTTTCTGATTTGAATGTTCTGAGAAAGAATGTTCTGCCCACTCCCCTCCGTCTCACCTCCTCCTCCTCCTCCTCCTCCTCTCCAAGGATGAGAGAAGGAGCAAATTCCAAGTGTTTCACACTAAGGGTGGGGGTTTTTAATGTGTTTGATGGAAGACTCATTAATTAGGTGTTCCCATTGTTAATGAATTCCCTTGAACTGGATCTGTTTCCAGTTCAGGAGAACCCCCAACACAAGTGGCAGGGAAAGTGCTCAGGGTTGTGTCAGACAAAACCTCACAGCCCCAAAATCACACAAAACCCAAGGAATTCCTCCTGGCCTGGACTGAAATGTGCAGATTCCCAGCAGCAGGGGGAAAATCAGAGCTCTGCTTTCACCTTACCGTGTCCTGGACTTGACCTGGGTGGCATAGGAGATGTCCTTCTCCTCCCAGATATCCTCCTCCTCCTCGTTGTCGTCGAACTGCTGGATGCGCTCGTTGCAGCAGGCCTCGAACAGGGAGGCATTGGGCTGCAGGACCAAAGGGAAATCACTTTCCACAGGTTCTCTGGAGACACTGCTTTAAGCCCAGGTCTCAGGGCTGACCAAATCCAGCTTTGCTCAGGAGCTGGGATCACCTGGGACCACCACAGTCCAGGTGCTGCTTTGCTTTGGGGCAATAAACCAGTAAAGGCCAGGAACAGCCTGGCAATGTTTAAATCCATGAGAAATCTATCTCTGCCTATGCTTCCCTAATCTGTGTCTGGAAAGATGACCTAAAGCTGTGAGAGCTGGGGGTGTTCACCTGGACAGGAGAGGAATCCAGAGATATCTCAGAGCCCTTTTCAGGGCCTGAAGAGGCTCCAGGAGAGCTGTGGAGGGACTGGGGCCAAGGCCTGCAGGGACAGCACCCAGGGAATGGCTCCCAGTGCCAGAGGGCAGGCAGGGATGGGATCTTGGCAATGAGGAATTCCTGGCTGGGCTGGAATTGCCAGAGCAGCTGGGGCTGCCCCTGCATCCCTGGCAGTGCCCAAGGCCAGGCTGGACACTGGGGCTGGAGCAGCCTGGGACAGTGGGAGGTGTCCCTGCCAGGGACTCTGTGCCAGGGGTGCTGCCTCAGAGGGAACATTCCCTGGCAGGAAGCCCTGAGGGGCCAGCAGTGCCCAGCTCTCTCAGGCCCCTGTGCATTGCCCAAAGCCCCCAAAGCTTTGCTGTCAGCATGCAAGCAGCACCTTTGCAGCAGCACCCTGACCCCAGCCCCAGCCCAGAGCCCCACTCACGCTGTCGTCGTCGGCATCGATGTTGAAGTTGATCTCGGCGATGCGGTCGAAGGGAGCGCTGGGAGGGAGGAGGGAGGGAAGAGCCTCAGGAGTGGCCCGTGCTTCCCAGAGGGACAGCAGCAGGGCCAGAGCCACTCCTGGGCTGGGATCCCTGCACAGCCACTCCTGCCCATGGTGTACCCTCAACGAGGGAAGGGTTATTCCAGCCTAGAACATTCCCTGCCCATGGCAGGGGGGGCACTGGAGGGGATTCCTGGGGCACAGCTGGGGGGGTCGGGCTGTGCTCCAGGGAACAGGGACAGGAGCAGAGGGAACGGCCTCAGGCTGGGCCAGGGCAGCCTCAGGGTGGAATCAGCAGGAATTTCCCCATGGAAAGGGGCTCAGGCCTTGGCAGGGGAAATTTGGAGTGCCCATCCCTGTTGGTGTCCCAGGAATTCCCGGAGGTGGCACTCAGGACTCTGGGCTGGGGACAAGATGGGCATTGGGCACAGCTTGGACTGGATGGGCTGGGAGGGCTTTTCCAGCCTCAGGGATCCTGGGATTCTGTGAATCTCAGTCTCAAATCCCAAGGTGTGCTGTTCTGTGAATATCCCAGGATGTGAATATCCCCGGATGACCCAATTCCCAGTCCAAGGCAGGGGAGCCCCTGGTGGGAACAGCAGAGGGTGCTGCAAGCCCAGAAATTCCCAATTCCCAGAGTTTGGATTCAGGAAGAGCTCAGCTTTTCCAGTGTCATTTTCTTTGAAAGACTCTCCTGTTCAACACTCCTGCAATTGCAGGGACATTGACACATGACTGATAGTCCTTAAATATTCCAATTCACTTCCAGCCCAGTGTCCACCACCTGGAAACAGCTGGCAGGAAGCACCACCCCCAGAATATTCCTGGTTTTGCAGGACATTCTCCTTTTCCAATCACAAACAGAGCTACAACATGCCAGGCAGATGTTTTTCAGTTTCATGTTCATTTTACACCTGGCACAAAGTCCCTGGGGCAGCTCCACAGGGATTTAACTCCTCCCTGCCCCTCACTCACATGGGGCTGTATTTGCTAGCAGTGAAAAGTCTTTTATTTATTTTATTTTAAAATAATTATGTGTAGAACAGAATAATTTCTGTTTGTTTCAATTCTGATTCTATTCTAGAACTTTTTGGGCTTATCAAATTTCTGACATCTCTGAGGCTCAGGAAAAACCCTGGATGGGAAGGGCAGAAGTGCTGCCTTGGATCCTAAGGAATTCCTGGGATGGAGACAAACGCAGGAGCACTGGGATCCCCTGGAGCACTGCTCTTTCCATAATTGGTCCCAATTTCAGGACTGTTATGGCCACTGTGCTAGGTACATTTCTAAGGAGAGAGGATGAGCTGCAGCTTAAATGGGATTGAATGAATTCTGTAAAAGCAGCGAATTCCAAGCTCTGGATTCAGCAAGTTGTGTAACACTGAATCCCCTTCCCTGTCTCCCTGAAATGCCACTGCTCCTGATCACCCCTGCTCCCTTCCTCAGGAGGGGGAAAATGGCTGCATTTTCCATGGATTCCATCAGAGCATTGTCCCTTCACTCCTCCTTCCTAAAGGATTTAATGCCTTGGAAAAGATCTGTTTAACTGCCCAGAGTTGGCTCTCATGCTTTGTCTTTAAACTCATTCCAGACCAGGGCTGGACAACAGTTGCCTGCTTTATTTCAAATATCCCTCTTTGAAATGAAAGAATACTTTTCCTTGCTTCTCCACCTGGCTCTGGAGATCGGGCTGGGCTCCTGGAAAACAAGGAGCTGTTTACAACCTGAGGAGGGATAACAAGGCTCATTTGTAAACCTGAAGCAGAGGGAGGATGGGATGCAAAGAGGCTGAAATGCCAATCACCCCCAGACTCACTCGGTGCTGCCACCAAACACCCCCAGACTCACTTGATGTTGTCATCCTGGTCTGCAAACTCCTCGTCATTGAAGCCAAACTGATCCACGAAATTGGCTGTCATCTGCTGGATCTGGTACTCAGAGAAGGCCTGGGAAGGGATCCCAAAAAATCCATCAGTAGGGTGTTCAGAGACACTCCAGAAAAAGTCAGTGGAGCTCCTCCAGGAAAACACTAAAATCCCAGGGAAGAGTGTGAAATCCACACTCTGACCCCCTCCCAGAGCAGGGTCACACAGAGCTCTGGCATTCCCATCCTGATGCCTCCTGCCCTGCTCCCAGGTGGATCCCAGGCCATGGAACTGCTCTGGGAAAGCCCAAAGGAACTGAACACAGACTGGGAGCAGAGTTCAGGAAGCTGCTCCACACCAGGATGGACCAAAGGCAACTGGAGCAGCGAGTTTCCCAGAATTAGTGCAGATGATCCCAACTCACCTGCTGGAGAGTGAGCTCATTTGGAAAAGCACTTTCAATGTCCTCATCCTCGCTGGAGGAATGCAGGTGGTGGGTGCTCACCTGGGAAAGCACAAACCAGTCAGGGAACCAGGGAAAGCTGGAAAAGCTCCAATGTTTCAGTTCCACCAAAGCCCAAACTCCTGCCCAGGCAGGTGCTGCCCCAAGGAATCCCAGGGACCAGCTCAGCACCACAGATCAGCTCTGCTGAAGGACTGTTATGAAACATGTTTATGGAAATGCTTTCTACTCTGCCTTGAAGCGTTCTTCAGCAAAAGAAGGAAAATGAGAAACAACAGGAATATCCCTTTCTTCTGTGAGGGGAAGCCCAGCAGGCACTGGAGTGACCAACTCACCAAATCCACCGTGTTTCTCCGGTTTGTCTCCGTCAGCGTCTCCTCCACAAAACTCTCCCACCTGCCCCTGCAGTCCTCAGGCAACTCTGGAACAAAAGGACACAGAAACCATGGGAGTTCTGAGCCAGCTGAACTCCCTGGGGACTCACCCGGGCTGAGGACTCACAGCTTCTCTCACCTTGGGGGTGCCCTCCCCTCCCATCTCTCCCAGCCCAGCACAACTGGGAGCACAAAGGTGAGCAGAACTTGAGGGTTGAGGCAGGGAAATGGAAAAATAATAAAAGGAGAAAAGAGCAGAAGATTGTGCCCCCAGATTGTAACTGCCCACCTGTACCCCCTCCCAGCCTGGCAGGGGCTGAGCAGTGGGGATGGAAAATGTGGAAAATGGAAAATCTTCCTTCCTCCCACCCAAAGCCATGGGACAAAACCAGTTTTTCAAGTGGATCCAGTGAGGGCAGGATGGACACAGTCTGGCAATGGGAATATCCCTGATGAGCACATCTGGGGACACAACCTCATGTCTCCTTCCTCAGAGAGTCATGGAATCATGGAATGGGTTGGGTGGGAAGGGACCTCAAAGCCCACCCAGTGCCACCCCTGCCATGACAGGGACACCTCCCACTGTCCAATCTTAACCTCACTGTGTGAAAACCAGGAGCAGCCAAATGGGGTCTCACCATACTTTAAATGATGGCATATTGTGGGATTTCCCTGGGAACACTTTCCAATGGGAAAGGATCTTGAGGAAATACCTGCAGTGAGCCCTCCCAGGAGCTCCCAAGGGTTATTTTTCCCTGGAGAGCAGTGAAAAGTGAAGGAGAAGGAGGAGGAGGAGGAGGAGGAGGAGGAGCAGGAGGAGCAGGAGGAGCAGGAGGAGGAGCAGGAGCAGCAGGCAGTACCTTTGATGAAGTCACTGATCTGGGCCTGCATGGGCCCCTTCTCCATGTTGTGCACCACGGCGTTGGCGATGCGGGTCAGGTGCCCCATGTTCCCTCTCCTCCTGCCGCCCTCTGCCCTGGAACAGAGAGCAGCCGCTACCCTCGGAGCCGGGACACCCTCGGGGCCAGGATACCCACAGAGCCAGGACACCCATGGAACCGGGATACCCTCGGAACTGGGATACCCATGGAACCAGGATACCCACAGAGCCAGGACACCCACAGAGCCAGGACACCCACGGAACCGGGATACCCTTGGAGCCGGGACACCCTCGGAGCCAGGATACCCAGAGAGCCAGGACACCCATGGAACCGGGATACCCACGGAACTGCAATATCCACGGAGCCAGGATAGCCACGGCACTCGGGTACCCATGGAACTGGGACACCCACGGAGCCAGGGCACCCATGGAACTGAGATACCCAAGGAGCCGAGACACCCATGGAGCCAGGATGGGATGCCCATGGAGCCAGGATAACCACAGAGCCAGGACAAAGCCCTGGGAATAGCCCCAGCATTCCTGCTCCACTGGCCACAGAATTCCAGCCACAATGGCCACAGCATTCCTACCCCAATGCCCACAGAATTCCAGCCACAATGGCCACAGCATTCCTGCCCCACTGGCCACAGAATTCCAGCCACAATGGCCACAGCATTCCTGCCCCACTGGCCACAGAATTCCAGCCACAATGGCCACAGCATTCCTGCCCCAATGGCCACAGAATTCCAGCCACAATGGCCACAGCATTCCTGCCCCAATGCCCACAGAATTCCAGCCACAATGGCCACAGCATTCCTACCCCAATGCCCACAGAATTTCAGCCCCACACAGGGATCAGCCCTGCTCTGGCAGGATGGGCTGAGCTCGGCCCCAGCACAGGGACCTTCCTTCATTTTGCCCTGTTCCCTCCTGATCCCTCCTCCTGCCCAGGTAACATGGGAGAGGATCTAAACAAGGAGCTAAACACGGAAAAGATGCAGGAATAAATCTGATTGCAATTCCCAGGGAAGATAACACCCAAAGTTAAGGGTCTACAGCACAGCTACTGGCAGAGCTCCAGGGTGGGACTGGGATTGCAGCAGTGACTCCTCCAGAACAGAAGATATTCCCATCCAAGCATGGGATTGCCCCTGGGATAAAACCAGTTCCCAACACAGAGCCCGAGCAGCCTCGAGTCCCTGCTCTGGCTCCTCACTGCTTCCTCTCCTGCAGAGTGAAGCCGTGCTCCAAGCCAGCCCAGGGAATGGTTTGGGTGGGAAGGGACCCTGCAGTGCCAGCCCTGCCAGTGTCCAGCCTGGCCTTGGGCACTGCCAGGGATCCAGGGTCGGTCCCTGCCGCTCTCCATCTGCCCACTGAGAGCAGCCAAGGAAACTCCACCTTCCCAAAGCCCCAGCTGAGATTCCTCTGCTTAAATCCCTGTTTTTTCCTTCCACTCAGATTCTTTCCAGTGTGGTGGTGGCTGGAACTCTGGCAGGAAGAAGGGATGAGCTCTGGCTCCTTTCTGGTTTAATCAGGAAAATTCCCAAGCAGCACCCAGGGATATTTTTGGTCCTACAGAACTGGGCAAGGAAATGCCCAGCAAAATTCCTTATGTGGACAAGAGGCTGTAAAAAGAACCAAAAACCCAAAACCCCAAATCACAGCAACAAAAAAAAAATGTAATCCAGATCTCAATCCACCAATTATGGCCTAAACAACTCCAGTGGGACTCCAAAGGCCTTGGAAGCCACCAGGAGCTCAAAATAGAGAGGGAGGACCAAACACTGAGCTGGACACGGAAACTGAAGCCTCTGGAATATTTCCACTTGAATGTTTTAGTTCTTTTAGAATATTAAGTTCTTATCAGCCCAATCAGCACAAGGGGTTTATAAAGCTAAAATAGGAAATCCAGGCCACAAATGCTTGGCCACCCTAACTTCCAACAGTTTTCTACTCCGGGAAGAATAAAATTGTGCACTTGAAACAAACAAACAAAAAAGTTTAAAAAGTGAATATTCCATGGGATTCCCTGAGAAAGCAGGAAAGCAGAAGACCGAGTGTTTGGGATGGGGTGCTGGAAACATCCATAAAACCAATCATGCCTTCTGTCTATTTGGGAATTTGGCTTGTCAGCATGCAAACCACCCCAGTTCCAAATCCCAACGAAAATCCAAGTCTGTTTGGACACCATTCAAATGGAAATTCTCCAAGAATATTCCCAAGTCAGTGTGCAGCCCCAGGCCAGCAATTCCTTACTGGATTTTGTCATTGGCTTCCCAGGCGTCCAATATCCTCTGCACCAGGCAGCACTTCTGGAACAGCTGTGGGGAAAACGGGAGGATATTCAGGATTTTCCAAAGGAGAACTGTGGATCCTCCTGCTCCTTCCCTGGCTGCTCCTCAGGAGCTCAAACCTTCCCCTGCCCAAGAGCCCAGTTCCTTCCTGGTTATTCCCCAGAGGATCCCAGCACAGCAGCAACACCTGGAGCATCCCCAGCAGCAGGAACTAAAGCACTGCTGGCATTTTCCAGCCACCACACTGAGGCCTGGCCACTCACAGCTGGAATGGTCTTGGTTAGCTTTTTGTCCAAAATTTGTAGTAAATTTTACTTTAAAAAATGGAATTTGAATAATAAATGGAGTTAATTTTAATAAATACCAAGGGATTCACAGGGTCATTAAATGAGGGGAGTTTTAATGGGATGCTGCAAATAAAGGCACAAAAGCCACCACAGCTCCATGAGAACCACTACAAATGATAATAACAAAGCCCACTAAAAATAGATAAAAATAATAATAAAACCCACTACAAATCATAATAAATAATAATAAAACCCACTAAAAACAGATAATAATAAAGCCCACGAAAATTTGATAATAAGTAATAAAAACAATTTTTAAAGGCAATAAATTATAAAAAAAAACCACTAAAAATTACATATAAAAATAAATAATAATTTTAAAAAAAAATCTACATTGAGACAAGTGCCTGCTCTGGAACAGCCCATCCCAGAGATCCCTGGTGACCCAGCCCACCCCAGGGACCTTGCTGACCCCAGCCCATCCCAAAGATCCCTGCTGACCTCAGCCCATCCCAGAGATCCCTGGTGACCCCAGCCCCAGACCAAAGATCCCTGGTGACCCCAGCCCACCCCAGAGATCCCTGCTGACCCCAGCCCATCCCAGAGATGCTCTGGTGACCCCAGCCCCAGACCAAGGATCCCTGGTGACCCCAGCCCATCCCAGAGATCCCTGGTGACCCCAGCCCACCCCAGAGATGCCCTGGTGACCCCAGCCCCACCACAAGGACCCTGGTGATCCCAATCTGATCCCAGAGATCCCTGGTGACCCCAGCCCATCCCAGAAATCCCTGGTGACCCCAGCCCATCCCAGAGATCCCCGGTGACCCCAGCCCACCCCAGGCACCCCGCGGCCCCAGCCCCAGCCCAGCTCTCACGTGGGTGACCATGACGTTCTCGGTGGCTCCGGCAGGGGGCTGTGTGCGCTCCGCGGGCTCCGCGGGCTCCGGGGCCGCGCTCCCGCTCGGAGCCTCCTCTTTGCTGCCCGGCTCCCCCGGGCTGGGCTTCCCCTCCTGCACCGAGTGGGACAGGATGGCTGCTATGGACAGCTCCACTTGGAAATGCAAAAAGTTATTCCACGTGTATTTAAAAAATAAATCCTGCAGGAGAAACGAGAGATGGAAGAGTTTACTCAGGATAAATCTTCCTGGTTTTAATGATATCAGGGATCTTTAGGAATCTTCCCAATTCAACCCATCCCAGGATTCCGGGACTCTGGGGTATTAAATTGTTGCCCAAGCTGTTGTTTGATCAAGCAATTCCACTCAAACGGTTTTCCTGCTACATGCCAGCACCCAGTGCAGGCTGGGCTCTGCATTCCCAGGGCACTCAGTCTGCTGGGAAATCAGTGAATATTCCCAGTAAATGGAGCACTTAGGAATCCTCTCACACAGCACTCACAGCACAGACACACTGAATTAAACAACTTAACTCTGCTGGGGCTCAATGAAGCCTAGGAAAAACAGGAACTAAACCACTGCTAAGGGTGGAATCAATTCTCTTAAGGCAGCCCAGGTTCCAGAAGGCTTTTTCCAGCCTTAGGGATCCGGGGAGAAAATTAATCTCTCATCATTCCAGGAGCTCACACGCACAGCACAGACTGTTTCCCACCTTCTCCACTGAACGGACATGGAATTGGAAGTGTGAGGCTCAGTCCAAACCCCAAACAGCCGGATTCAGATCCCAAAAGCTCTTCCAGGGATCTGCTCCTCACTGGAGCAGGTAAGGGGAACGCCACGACATGGCCCCCCGCACAAGCCCTGCCCAGAAGGGCTCCAGGTCCCATCCCTGGCGCCCCCGGACACTCACAAGTAACAAGTCCATGGTGCCGAGCCGGCAGAGCTCGTGGTTGATGCTGGGCGTGTTGGCGTGCAGCAGCGCCGCGATCAGCCGCGAGCCGTGCAGCCGCGCGTTCCCCAGCGGCTCCTCCAGCACCCCCAGCGTGGTCAGGATCGCCGGTTTCTGAGGGCAGGGAGGGCAGTCAGGGCAGGACAATGTTCCCACAGCACACCTGCACCAGGCTTCTACCGGGCCGTAAATCCAGCCGTGGGAATTCCACCTCACCAGGGGCAAGAGCTTCCCACGGAGGGGACAGAGCCCTGGAACCCTGCACTGCCCAGGGAAAGCCTCATTGCCCAGTTCTGCAGACATCCCAATCCCAGCTGGACGTGTCCCTGTGTGTCACCTGCTCCAGGTGACCCTGCCCTGCATGGAGTAGCACTGGATGATCCCTAACAACCCCAGCTGTTCTGGAATTCCCAGATTTAACAGAACCCACCCATTTCAGGAATGTTCTCAGCAGGGAAACCTAAACCACCTTCCCAAGAGGATGGTTCTGGGGCCACTGGGAGATTTAACTTCCAAATCAGAAGATTAAAATCCAAGTATCCACTGAAAGTTTCTTCCTCTCCATCCCTTCCCATCTCCCCTCAATCCCCCCGTCCCAAAGATTTCCCTGAACACAACTCTCAGACTCCTGCTGCTCATCCCTGCAGGCCTGAGTTACAGGATTTGGTGTGGGTTTCCCCTCCCTGGCCCCGTGTCCAGGCTGGAGCTGTCTGGAGCCCGGGAGTGCGGGCGGTACCTTGGGCGGGCACAGCAGCAGCTGGTGGAAGTCCTTGAGCCGGGGCTCGATGCCGTGTAAGATGCTGCTGTTGACAGTGTAAGACCTCTCGAATCCCTGAGTGTACGAGTCCATCAGGCCTTCCACTCTGAGGGAACACCAGGATTCACTCCGAGTCACTCACCATTCCCTCTTCCCACTCTGAACAACCAAGTGATACCAGGGTCCTCAAGGTCCCTCCCAGCCCAGTCTGTCCTGGGATTCTGGGACTTTATGATATTAAATCAGTGCCCAACCTGGGGTTTAATCAGCAATTCCACTAAAACCATTTTCCTTCTACACTTCCTGCATTCCATCTTCCTTCTTCTGGGACCCAGAACTGCCCCCAGTATCCAGAGGTGCAGATTTTGTTAAAGAGCCTCCAGTCACACTGGCTATGTCAGTAGTTTTCAAAAATGAGGATGAAAAATAATAATATTCAGCTCCTGAACACATTCCCATACCTGCACAGTATTGACCCTATTATATTAGTTATTTCTATTATTTATTATACTGTATTAGTTAATATTGGTATAATTTCCCAGGTGCTGCTCACACAACCAAACCTGTGCCGAGCTCAGGAGGAGCTGACCAGAAATAACCTCCCAGCAGAGCTGGCAAACCATATTCCCAAAGTGCTTCCTGGAGTTCCAAATTCCCAAACACTTCCAAAGAAAATGGCTCAGCAAGAGCTACCTAACAAACGTTTGTTCCTCCCACTGTCCCAGGCTGCTCCCAGCCCCAATGTCCAGCCTGGCCTTGGACACTGCCAGGGATGCAGGGGCAGCAGGGCCTGCCCACCCTCCCAGCCAGGAATTCCCTCCCAGTAGCCCATCTAAGACTCCCATCTTCCAGCCCGAAGCCATTCCCTGTGTCTGGGCAGTGCCTTTCCCTTTGTGCCCCCAGCACAGCCTGGAGCCCCAGTAATCCTGGTGATCCCAGTAATCCCAGTGATCCTGGTAATCCCAGAAACCCCGGTGATCCCAGTAATCCCAGTGATCCCGGTGATCCCAGAAACCCCAGTGATCCCAGTAATCCTGGCGGTCCCAGTGATCCCAGCAATGCCAGTGATCCCAGTGAGCCCGGTAATCCCAGGGATCCCAGTGACCCCAGTGATCCCGGTAATCCCAATGATCCTGGCAATCCCAGTGATACCAGTGACCCTGGAGATCCCAGCGATCCTGGTAATCCCGGCAATCCCGGTGATCCCAGTGACCCTGGCAATCCCAGCAATCCCAGCAATCCCAGTGATCCTGGCAATCCCAGTGATCCCGGTGACCCTGGCAATCCCAGCAATCCCAGTGATCCTGGCAATCGTGTTGACCCTGGCAATCCCAGTGACCCTGGCAATCCCAGCAATCCCAGCAATCCCAGTGATCCCAGTGACCCTGGCAATCCCAGCAATCCCAGTGACCCTGGCAATCCCAGCGATCCCAGTGACCCTGGCAATCCCAGTGACCCTGGCAATCCCAGCAATCCCAGCGATCCCAGCAATCCCAGTGACCCTGGCAATCCCAGCAATTCCAGTGACCCTGGCAATCCCAGTGACCCTGGCAATCCCAGTGACCCTGGCGATCCCAGCGATCCCAGCAATCCCAGTGATCCCAGTGACCCTGGCAATCCCAGCAATCCCAGCGATCCCAGCGATGCCGGCAGTGGCGGCGGTGGCGGCTCACCCGGAGCGCCGCGTTTCCAGCAGCGTCAGGAGCACCTGGGTTCCGTTGACGATGCAGGTCTCGCTCTGCTCCCCGTCGAACATGTTCCTGAGGAGCTGCTCCACGCACTCCTGCCTGGGGACACAGGGCTCACTCACACGGGGCTGCGCTGCTGCGCCCGCCCAGGCGCTGTCTGGGCAGCCACTGAAGGCACAGGGAAGATCCCACTCTTCCCACAGCTCTGTGCCACACCAAGGAATGACGGGTGGCAGGAACAGGAGGCTGAGGCCGGCCCTGCTCCCCAGCTCACACCATCACTGGGTTGGGACAGACCTTCAAGGCCATGGAGTCCAGCCCAGCCCCTGGCCGCCAGTGCCACATCCAGGCTTGTCAAACACACCCAGGGATGGGGACTGCACCACCTTCCCCGGGCAGCCATTGCAGAACTTGATCCCCCTTGCTGGAAAAGCTTTTTCCTGCTCTCCAGCCTGAATTTCCCTTGGCACAGCTTGAGACTGTCCTCTGGTTTTGTCAGTTGTTGCTCCAGTTCCTGCAGCTCCTGCTCCCCTCCACATCCCAGCTCTGTCCCTCAGGGACAGCTCCCCAAAATCCAGCCCTCAGGAAGTCCCTTCCCTTTCCCTGCTTTCCCCAGTCCCACATCCAGCCAAACCCAGCATCCCTGGAGTTCACAGCCCTATCCTGACTATTTTCTAATGTTCCAAAAAGTCTCCTTTCCATGGGTATAAATAAAATATGAGACAAAAATGTAAAAACAGCTGAATAATTCATGAGGGAGGATTATTTGATAAGGAGCATCTAAATACCCTCTGTCAGCAGAGCAGGGGAGGCAGAGGCAGGAAAAGGAGGCAATTTTCTGTAATGGACCAAATTCCCTTTATTGCACCCAGCCAGCAGCTCCTGAACCTGGATTTGGGGCTGATTCCCTGATCCCACCTCCATCATGCTGATCATTCATTCCTGACTCAGGGATGATAGAAGTTATCCAAAACCCAAAGGTCACTGCAATGCTGGGAAAATTGGCCAGGAAGGGTAATGAGCTTTGTGACCTTCAGCAGAAAGGGAAGAGGAGTAAGAGAACCCCTTTGCCCAAAATGCTCCTTTATTTTGAGCAGGAATTATGGAAATGGTTCCTGGAAGTGCAGGGTCCCACAGCCCTCTCCAAAACTACAAAGAAAGCCTAAAACTACCAAAAAAAGTCTGTAAGTACCATGTCATCCATGGCCATCACCCCTGCCTCTGCAGGGAATCACAGCCCTCCTTAAAGGTCCTGGGATTCCTTTGAGATCCCTTCAGGCCCTGAAGGTGCTGTGAGGTCCCTTCACACAACCCTCCCTTCCCCAGGCTGGAATTCCTTGGGTTTTTGCCTCAGCGTGGACCAGGCTGGGAGCTTTGGGCTCCCTGACCCCCTCTCCTGCCTCTGGACAGAGCCCCAACCCCCAAACACTGAAGAGGCCATTCAGAGCTGCTCCAGCTCCAAAGGAACATCCCTGCTCTGTCTGCTCCCGGCAGAGCGATGCAGGAGCCACTCCCAGTGCACCCAGTGCCCCCAGCACGCCCAGTGCCCTCAGTACTCACGATTCCAGTGCTGTGAGAAGTGGATCTGGCTCCGGGACATCCTGGAGCTGAGTGCTCTGGTCTCTGCTCAGCCTGATGATGTCACACAGGGTCTGGGAAGCGTTGGATTGCCTCTGGAAACAGGACAGGAGCAGCGTCAGCGTTGGGAGGGCCAAGCCTGGCCAGGCTGGGAATGCTCTGGCTGGGATCAACCCCACTCCTGCTCCCCCTGGAGTTACTCAGGGCTGGACACTCCTGGAGCAGCAGCATCAACAGGCTTTGCACTCAAAGGAGATTGGCCCAAACGTGACCATCAAGAGCAGTTCAGGAGCTCAGGGGTGAGGATTCCTTTTTCTCTCCTCAATCCTCTAATCTGCACATCTGCAATACAAACATCCCATCCTTCCTCCCACTGCTCAGCTTTCCTGCTTGAGAAAACCCTTCACCATTTAATTCCTGGGATTTAAAAGGCTTTCCAGGGGCATTTGAGGAATTCATCCTCCGCTTCTGGCCATCAGGCAAAGCCTCTCTGGAGCTGCTGTACCTCAGCATCTGCTCCAACACAAATCCAATCCATGGGGATGTTCCCAGTTTTCCCCTCACAGAGGGAAATTTGCCTGGGATGAGCTGAGGGAACTGGGCTCAGAGAACTGCATTTTCTGGGCTTTACAACTGAATTCCTACTTAGGGCTAGAAAGATATGAAAATGGCATAAAGTGGCTGATTTTAAAGGATCTTCCAGGAACAGCAGGTTCTTCCCTAATCCCAAGGGAAATCCCCACTGTCTGTAGGACTGAGATGAACTGAGGCAGCAGAACCAAGAAATTTGACGTAAAATAAGTCAAAAGCAGGTGAAACCACTCCAATTCCCCTCATCTGGTGCTGAGCAGAAGATGGGACATGCCAAGGCCATCCCCAGTGGCTCCTCCACAGGTCATGGGACAAGGCAAACGAAATCTCCTGGACCCTGCAGGGCCCAGCCCCCCAAATCCCAGCCCTGGTGCCACTCACATCCTCATCCTGGCTCGAATGGATCAGCTCCACGAGTCTCTGGATAATCCTGGCTTCATTCAGCCACTGCAAGGAAAAGAGCAGCAGAGAAAATCCTCCATGGATGCCCGAGAACTCAGAACAAGAGGGGCTCTGGGAAACTCTGCAGGAAGGGGAAGCCCTTCCTTCCCTCTCCAATCCCATCCCTGAGGCAGAGACAGGGATGGATTCAGATCTGCATCAGCATGGATGGGGATGGATTTGGATTTGCATCCTGCCATGGAACTAACACGCAGGCCCCTCTGGAAAACATGGAATGCTCCAGGAACAAACAGCCTCATCTGAGCAGCGGTGGCAGAACCCCACCACATTCTCCCAGCAGCTCCTGTTCTTCCTGCTGCTCACACCCAGCAATTCCACCTCCTGCCAGATGTTGGAACAGTTGTCACTGCACCTTCACCTTGCTCCACAACTTCCTGTTCTCCATGCAAACCATTCCCTATCCCCCTTTCTGGCCCAGGCAAACCAGGAACATCCTCTCCAAAGGCTCCCTTCCACTCCTCCCTCCCAGCCCCACAGGCAGGCTCAGCCCCTCATCTCTACCCATTTCCATTCACATCCCACTCCTGCTCCAGGAAAACTGCTGCATGTGTGACATCCCCCAGACTCATCCCAACAATGCCCAAACTCAGCTGCCTGGGAAATGAGTAAAGTTCCATTACAAGGAAAAACATTTCCAGGGATGAGTCTGGAGCCCCTCTGCTCCTGAGCCTGGGACAGTGGAAGATATCCCCGCCATGGCAGCGGTGGCACTGGAGGGGCTTTAGGGTCCTCTCTAACCCCAACCATTCCAGGATTCCTTGACTCTATGATTCCTTGAACATGGTAAGGAATTACACTAATTACTGTCCCAATCAATGTCTGAATTTCTGAACACTGGGAAAACACAGTTTCCCTTTCTCCAAGCTCTCCAGCTGGACTAAAGAGAGGTTGCTCCATGAAAAATGAGTGGGAACCCCTTTGCTGCCAGGAGTGGCCCAGGCTGCTGCCCTGGAGCCACAACGGGGCTGAGGAACCCCAAGGAGTGACCCCAGCCCAGGGTACAGGAGCTGCCTGAGGGGTGGATCTGCTCCTGGGATCAAACACGCACAGACCCCACCTGTCCCGAGGCAGGCAGGGACAGGGGCTGGGAGGGGAAGGCCCTCACGTTGAGCACGTCCTGGCGCAGCGCCGTGGGCTCCACGCAGCTGATGAGGCGCAGCAGCAGGTCCATCATGGCAGAGGTGTCGATGTGCTTTAGCACCAGGCTCAGGAACTTGTCCTTTTTCCTCAAAAATGAGATCACCTGTGGAAACAGGAGCCTGCATCAGCTGCCAGCAGGATACACAGCTCCCTCACAAATCCCCCACAGCTCCCTCAGAAATCCCCCACAATTCCCCCACAACTCCCTCACAGATCCACCTCAACTCCCTCACAACTCCCTCACAGCTTCTCCTTTGTGTCTCAACCACCGACCTTGGGCTGGGAACTCTCCAGGGAACAAGGGAATAATTCTTATTCCAAGGCAACACCAAATCAGATCTTTTCAGCCAACTTTTCTCCCCTCTGTGCCACAGAGAAACCCAATGCCATGGAAATAAGTGAAGCTGGAGGATTTTCCTTTCCTCTCAAGCTCCCTACCAGACAGCATTTACAACCTTGGTATTTACTGGGATGTGAGTATTCCTGAATCCCTGTTCAGCCCATGCCTCAGCACCCCTTCCACAAGGATGAGCCTGAGGCCTTGTTTATGGATTGAGATGACTCTGATGATCCTCAAAATGCCTTGGCACGAAAAGTGAAGCTTTAGCTGTGCCATGGGGATATCCCAGCCGTGGCAGATCCCAACCCAAAACTCTGGGAAGAGTCTGTCCACACCAGCATGTCCCTGCACTGAGGAATTCTGAGAACTTTCCAGAGACCCCATTTCACCTCCAACCTTGAACCCAAGTCCAGGAGTACCACGAGCTCACAGCAAGGGCACAGCACGGGAATTCCCTGATCGGGACAGACCCATCCCCACCTGTTCTGTTTTCCGTGCAATGAGGTTCCCGATGGTCTTGCTGAAGAAGCTGGCGAGGAGGGGGTTCAGGGGGGGCTCGTGGTCCAGGAAGTCGTAGAGGATGTTGAGCAGGGTCTCGTCCCCACCCAGTTTGTCGTTGATCTGCGGCACGTCCGAGGTCAGCAGCTCGCAGGCCGTGTTGGGATACCTGCAGGGACACACCCAGAGCCACCAGGGGTGAGATGGGAACTCTCTGGAGATCTGCCCTCCACAAAGGAAGTGAAGGAATTCCTGCCTGGCAGGGTGGGCAGGCCCTGGCACAGGTGCCCAGAGCAGCTGGGGCTGCCCCTGCATCCCTGGCAGTGCCCCAGACCAGGCTGGACACTGGGGCTGGAGCAGCCTGGGACAGTGGGAGGTGTCCCTGCCATGGCAGGGCTGGCACTGGAGGGGCTCTGAGGCCCTTCCCACCCAGCCATTCCATGACTGATTCCCTCTGGTGAGGGCACTTTTCCCACAATGGGTTATTAGTGACTTGTGACCATGCCAGGTTTCTACACCAGGCTCTTTCCCAATCTCTGCATTCCCTACAAGCCACTAAGACAAGCCACTTCCAGGCCAGCTGGGAGCTCTGACCCTTTCCCTGCACCATTCCCTTCCCCAGCAGCCTCCTCCTGTTCCTGCAGCTCCAGCCCTGGAGGTTCCAAAAGCCCCTCAGGCCCTGCTGCTGCTGTTCCAGGCTTGGCTCTGCCCAAGGAGCTGAGGCTGAGGATGTCACTGTCACCACCACAGAGGGACCTTCCAGCCCTTCCATCCCTTACACCCCCGAAGGGACACCACGATTCTTTTCTCCTTTTCCTGCCTCATTCCATGCACAGAACATCCACAGCTCCTAAAGATCTGTGTGTGGAGCCTCCCTGGGAAACACATCCCATGGACAGGAGAGAAATGGGAGCTCTCCCTGTCTCAGCAGGTTCTGCTCCTGCAGCTCTCACAGCCCCAGGTCTGATCCAACCCCTCACCATTCCCGCTGTGACACCACATCCCAGCCCTGGAGGTTTCCAGCTGCAGGGACCTCACCTCACCCGAGCTCCCCCTCTGACCCTGGCAAGCCGAGCTTCCCTCACCCCTGGGCTCAGCAGCTCATTGGCAGATCCAAGATTCACACTCTCCTTTCCTGCTCCAGCCTCCTTTCATTCCACCAGTTCTGCTTGGATGGGGATTTATTGGGGATTTTCCTCTTTGCAAATTCCCCTCTGGACTTTATGAACCTCCATCCCACTGTTCCAGGAATAAAGCCCTTGGATGATCCCCTCTCCATGCATCCCCAGCCCCAGATCCTTCCAAAGCTATCAAGTTTCTCCCTGTTCCACTTCACCAAATTTAAAACCTTTCCTGAAGAGCCAAAGTGGGATTCCATCTGGATTTACACAGAGTCCATTCTTCCTGCTCAGCCTTTATTTATCCCAAAAGCTTCCCTGGTTTCTAATGAGCTCAAACCCTCCTTCCCCTCTCCAGGCTTTGGAGACGCTTCTGGGTCTGCTCTGCCTGGGAGTCCCAAGAGCTGCCAAGAAAATGCTCCATGAACATCAGCCCTTGGTGGCCCAGCAGAAATTTCCTTCTTGAAACCTCTGTCCTTGTGCCCCCCTTCCCTCATTCTTCACCTGCATGGTAACAGCCAGGGAATCATGGAATGGTTTGGGTGGGGAAGGGACCCCAGAGCCCCTGCAGTGCCACCCCTGCCATGGCAGGGCCACCTCCCACTGTCCCAGGCTGCTCCAGCCCCAGTGTCCAGCCTGGCCTTGGGCACTGCCAGGGATGCAGGGGCAGCCCCAGCTGCTCTGGCAATCCCAGCCCAGCCAGGAATTCCTCATTGCCAAGATCCCATCCCTGGCTGCCCTCTGGCACTGGGAGCCATTCCCTGGGTGCTGTCCCTGCAGGTCTTGTCCCCAGTCCCTCTGCAGCTCTTCTGGAGCCCCTCCAGGCCCTGGAATGTGCTGGGAAGCCTCCCTGGACCCTTCCCTTCTCCAGGGGAGCATTCCCAGCTCTCCCAGGCTGGCTCCAGAGCAGAGGGGCTCCAGCCCTGGAGCAGCTCCTTGGACTTGCTCCAGGTCCTTCAGCTGCTGGCCCCAGGGCTGACGCAGCTCCGCAGGTGGGTCCAAAATTCACCCTTCAGAGCAGGATCCTTGCACAGCAGGCACAGGATATTCCAAGTTATTATCCCACATACTCCCGGGCATTCACTCACCTGGGAACAGCCACCCCACATCATTATCAACTCTTACCCAAAACCACACCTGAACATGGCACTTCTGTGGCTTTCCACCAACCCCAGCCCTGATCCATCCCCACCAGGAAAAACCTGCTCAGTTTCATTTATTTATAGTCAGAGCAGCCTTTTATTTTTATATAAACTTCACAAAAGAAAACAAACTCCCCAAACCCAAATGTCAATATTTTTGAGTATACATTGGGTTAAAAATACATAAACACAACTCTGGTGAAGAGAAAACCCCTGTGAGGAGCTCAGTGTGGTCTGAGCAGAGGCAGGGCCTGCCCAGAGCTGTGATTCCTAAAATCAGCAGAATCTGGACATGCAGCACACTGAAAATACCCCAGATTGTATTCATTTTCCAGCTCACTTTGTTCTGTGGGATTGGAAACCCACTGAGTTCAGAGATTTCTACCTCTTGTGCTTCCCTTTCCTATAAAAACCTATTCAGGGGGCTTTGGATTTTGAGGGAACAGCAGATTTTTTGAGACTTTATTTGAGATAGGACTATTTTTTTTACATTATTTCAGATTTGATTATTTGAGACATTACTTGAGCTATGTTTTTTTTGGAGACATTACTTGAAATACGAATTTTTTTGGAGACCAACTCAACGTCAAACCATCAAAACCAAACCAATTCCCTCCAAACCTCCAAAGCTGGAAGATCCCCAGAGCTCAAAGCCTCCCTCCCCCTGAGGAGGGGTCACAATGGAGCCCAGGTGGAATCTCTGTTTTCAGCCCCAGGATCCCTGGCTGGCATGTCCCGGGGAGCAGGGATCCAATACCTACTTGAATCGGACCTTCTCGTCCATGTCCACGGGGGGCTCGTGGGTGATGAGGGTGACCAGCTGCTCCATGCAGTGCTGCTGGCACAGGAAGTCCAGCAGCCGCCGGTTCTGGGCCTTGCATTCCTGCAGGACGTCATCCTCGTCCATCAGCTCCTCCAGGGTCACATCCTCCTTGTCCAGCAGCTTGTCCACGTGTGACGTTGTGTTCAAATCAAACTTCCAGAACATGGTGATGGGACACGACTGGCTGGGGGCAGGAAAGCACCGGTTACTGCTCCACACCCACTGTGCATGACCACAGCATTGCTGAGGTTGGAGAAGACCTCTGAGACCACTGAGTCCCACCATCAACCCCATCCACTGCCACCCCGTGCCCTCAGGTGCCACCTCCACACATTTTCTGAACACTTCCAGGGATGAGCACTCCAGCCCATCCAGTGCTTTCCCCCAAATCCCCCCTGAGCTGCCCTGGCCCAGCCTGAGGCCGCTCCCTCTGCTCCTGTCCCTGTTCCCTGCAGCACAGCCCGACCCCCCCCGGCTGTGCCCTCCTGGCAGGGACTTGTGCAGAGCCACAGGGGCCCCCTGAGCCTCCTTTGCTCCAGGCTCAGCCCCTGCCCAGCTCCCTCAGCCCCTCCTGGGGCTCCAGACCCTTCCCAGCTCCATTCCCTTGACATGCTCCAGCCCCTCAGGGTCGTTCTTGGGGCACTGCACTTTGAATCCCCCATTTCCATGCACTCCTACCCCAACCCTAGTTTGCCCTTTTGTTATTCTGATTTTTCTCTATATGAGTACTATTAATGATATTTTTCTACTTTGCTTTCCTAATACCTGAAATTTTGGAAAAGCTGTGCATTACACCAAAGCAAGTTCAGACCACTCCTAGGAGACTCTTCCAGGGCTCTTCCTCTTGCTTAACACTTCCTCTTCCAATTCTGCCCTTCACCATCTCACCTCAGCTCCTCAACAACCCTTCACAGTCCTGTTCTGGCCACAGCACCAGGTACAGAATTCACGGAATCCTGGAATGGGTTGGGTGGGAAAGGACCCCAGAGCCCTGCAGTGCCACCCCTGCCATGGCAGGGACACCTCCCACTGTCCCAGGCTGCTCCAGCCCCAGTGTCCAGCCTGGCCTGGGGCACTGCCAGGGATGCAGGGGCAGCCCCAGCTGCTCTGGCAATCCCAGCCCAGCCAGGAATTCCTCATTGCCAAGATCCCATCCCTGCCTGCCCTCTGGCACTGGGAGCCATTCCCTGGGTGCTGTCCCTGCAGGCCTTGGCCCCAGTCCCTCTGCAGCCATTAACACAAACAGCAGGCAATGGCTTTCATTCCCAGGGACACAGGGGACACAGCTCCCTCTGGTCACATCCTGGGCAGTGCCAGCCCTGGCTCCCACGCTCTGCACACGCAGCCCCTGGGCTGGGCTGTGTCCCTGTGCCACATTCCCAGATGATCCAGCAGCACCATGTGATTCCATACCCAGGATCACAAGGCTGTTTTTAACCTAACCCACATCCCCATTTCCGCACACAGAACTCTCTCCATCCATTCCTTTGGCTTTTTCCAGCATCCAAAAATGTCCCTGTGCCTGATCCTCTGCTGGTCGCACTCTGCATGCCCTCAGCTACAGGACAGCCTGGACATTGTGCTCCTGAAAGCCCATTTTCCCCCCAGGAATGACACTGAGGGGGCTCTGCCTTCCAGTCACCAGAGCAGGGCTTTGCAAAAAGCTGAAGACCCCAATCTTCTCATTAGACTTTAAATCTCTCAGTCCTTCATGGTGAAACTTCCAGAGTGAGTCTTCAAGTGAAGCATTCACAGAAGCAGGACATGGATCAGAGGAAAAACTGAGTTTCTTTTACACATCAGGATTTTCCCACCCGGAATCCTGGGGGCAGCTCTGGAGAGCCCTGGAGGGGCTGGAGTGTCCAGGGAATGGAGCTGGGAAGGGGCTGGAGGCCCAGGAGGGGCTGAGGGAGCTGGGCAGGGGCTGAGCCTGGAGCAAAGGAGGCTCAGGGGGCCCTTGTGGCTCTGCACAAGTCCCTGCCAGGAGGGCACAGCCGGGGGGGTCGGGCTGTGCGCCAGGGAACAGGGACAGGAGCAGAGGGAACGGCCTCAGGCTGGGCCAGGGCAGCTCAGGGGGGAATCAGCAGGAATTTCCCCATGGAAAGGGGCTCAGACCTTGGAACTGCCCAGGGGGGTTTGAAGTGCCCATCTCTGGAGGTGTCCAAGGAATTCCTTCAGGGCTGGGGACAGGTGGGGGTCAGGCACAAATTTGACTGGATGGGCTGAGAGGGCTTTTCCAAGCCCAGGGATTTTGGGATTCTAGCACTGAATTTTGGAGCTGGGAGCAGCCATCTGAATGTTCAACCTATGTGACACTGCAGTGACAGCACTGCTGGGCTCGGTGTGTTCCTCACAAACTGTTCTTTGGGTATTTTTAACCATCTCTGCTTGGTTATAAATTCACCGAGGGAAAATCTGGCACCAAAGGCCTTCACAGTGAAGGAGGTTTGGGGGCTCAGTCAACCCAAATGCAGAAATATTCCTTCCATTGGTGTGGAATCCACACAGAATTCTCACCTTCCAAACTGACACCCATTGTAATCCTGGCAATTCCACAGCTTTCCTGAACTTTTTATACATCTCCAGGGAAAGCTGCCTGACTTTCCCTGCAAGAGTGGAGAAGGGCTGGGCTGGAATTGCCAGAGCAGCTGGGGCTGCCCCTGCATCCCTGGCAGTGCCCCAGGCCAGGCTGGACACTGGGGCTGGAGCAGCCTGGGACAGTGGGAGGTGACCCTGCCATGACAGGGTGGCACTGCAGGGGCTTTGGGGTCCCTTCCCACCCAAACCATTCCAGAACTCTCTGATTCCATGGGATTTGCTACTTCTCCCATCTCAGTGCTTAAATTTAGGTCACTCTTGCCACCAGTAAAGCAGAGCTGTTTTCCCTTTTTCAGGTGGACACTCACAGCCCTCCCCAGCTGCTGATTTTATTTCTGGAATATCCAATGAGAGCAACACCCACGAGGGCTCCAGGAGGGCAGCTCTGTGTCAGTCCCTGCTGTGGGGCTGGACCTGAGCTGCATTCCAGGGAGCAGCTCCCAGCCCCGTGCAGGGAAATTCCCATGTCACCCCCAGCCCTGAGTTTGCCACCAAGGCTCTGCAGGAGCTGCAGGGCTGGGAAGGAGCAGTGAGGCTGCAGCCAAGGAGAGCCCCACGGCAACCCCTGCGGGCACCAGGCTCTGGGACAGCTCATTAACAGGAGCAATTACAGATCCTCTGGGTGGGCACTGCAGCCCAGGCAATTCCCAGGGAATGGCTGGGTGGGAAGGGACCCCAGAGCCCCTGCAGTGCCAGCCCTGCCATGGCAGGGACACCTCCCACTGTCCCAGGCTGCTCCAGCCCCAGTGTCCAGCCTGGCCTGGGGCACTGCCAGGGATGCAGGGGCAGCCCCAGCTGCTCTGGGCACCCTGTGCCAGGGCCTGCCCACCCTGCCAGGCAGGAATTCCTCATTCCCAATATCCCATCCATGCCTGCCCTCCACAGCCTGAGGCACCAGGGAAGGTGATTTCTGTAGAGGTGATTTTGGGCCCCACCTGGATTGAAGCCCCCCTGTCCCAGCACTGCAGCACCAGTTTCCAACCCATAAATGAATGATAAAAAACAGTGTTGGGGTGTTTCAATTCTGGGACAATGCAGGAGATATTTAATCTCCCTGTTCCAACACAGAATTCCAAGACTAACAAACCCTGCCTCCTCAGGGCTGGGAGTATTCAATTCCCTGCCAACAGAATTCCAGCTGAGTTCATAGAAAGTTCCAACAAGTAATGCACTTGCTGTTAAAAATCCCAAACAAAGGACCCCTTTTGCCACCCCTGCTTTGTTCTTCTTCTCCTTCTCCATTTGCTCAGGAGCTAGGGGGAGGACACATTTTATTTATTTTGGTTATGTGTTATTTTGTGTTATTTTATTTTATTGTATTTAATTTTGGTTCATTTTCCACCCTCCCCAGAGCTGTGTCCTGGACAGTACCTGCCCCAGAGCTGCTCATTTGCATAAGGACAAAATCAATGTTTTACACAGAATGTTCTGAGCCGAGGAGCTGCTGGCTTGGAATTCCAATGGGGAATTTGTCCTTTAATTATTTATTTTTCATGGATGATCACCCAGCTTCTTGCTGCCAGCAGCTCCAGAAAACCAAGGCTCCCTTTGGGGACTGCAGTGGGAACAGCAGGGAAGCAACCTGGGAGCGTGGTGCTGGGGACAGGGTCACCCTCAGGTGACTCCAAAGGGACCCAGGGGTGTGGTTCCAGTGACAGAGTCACCCTCAGGTGACTCTAAGGGAACCTGGGGGCATGGTTCCAGTGACAGGGTCACTCTCAGGTGACTCCAAGGGAACCCTGGGCTGTGGTGCCGGTGACAGGGTCACCCTCAGGTGACTCCAAAGGGATTCAGGGGTGTGGTTCCAGTGACAGGGTGACCCTCAGGTGACTCCAAAGGGATTCAGGGGTGTGGTTCCAGTGACAGGGTCACCCTCGGGTGACTCCAAGGGAACCCCGGGGGTGTGGTTCCAGTGACAGGGTCACCCTCAGGTGACTCCAAGGGACCCGGGAGCGTGGTTCCAGTGACAGGGTCACCCTCAGGTGACTTTCCCAGCCCCCTGATCCCACAGCTCCAGCAGTATCCAGGCCCTGGGTTGCTGTGATTTCTCCCAGGGTTATTCCCAGCCAGTTCTGTGTCACCAAGGGCCCCCCTGAGCCTCAGCAAACACAGGCACAGAGGAAACACCCGGAGCATTTCCCAACCTTTCCAGAATGCTCTGTGCACTCAGAGCCAGGAAAAGTGAACAGGGAGGGGCAGGAACCCCCAGGCCACTGCTCCTGGAAATCAGGACAAAACTCCCAAGATTTACTGATTTTTTAGGCCCATTTAAGATTATTCCTGCTAAAATAAATCACTGAATGTTTTTACTAGGTGGGGGCACATGGAAGTGCTGAAGGAGGGACATTCCCAAACAGAGTTTTGGGATGCTCCCACCATTCCAGTAACACCCAGTACAAAATCCCAAAGCCAGCCCCAACTCCAGCAGCTCTGGCCCAGCTGAGCAAGTCTCAGTTCCATCCAGGGTGGATTTTAGCCTGGACAGACACAGATTCCTGATGGGAATTTCAAGCTTATTCTTTTTTTTTGCCAAGTTTTAATACAAAATCTCCTCTATTTCCTCCATAAGAATACATAATTTTAAGCTTTGCTACACAAAGCAAGAAAAAATACCCCAAAACGCAGGGAATTCCCTCCAATTCCAGTATGGGAAGAAGTCTGGAGAACACCAGGACCACATATCCATCCAAGAACTCTCCACCTTTAATTCCAGTTATCCAGTAACAGTTATCCCAGCTCCAGGGAATAAAATCTCACTTTACTGAACCTGCTGAACGTGAACCCCCAAATCAGCTTTTCCAGCCAACTGTTCCACCACTGGAAAATCCTCCTGGAAAACACAGATGGACAAGGCCAGGCTGATCAATGGCTCAGCTGAATTCCCACGGAAGGGCTGGGCATGGAATTCCCAAACAGCCTTAGAGCAAATCTCCCTCCCTTTGGTGACTCAGCAGCGGGGTGAAAGGGAAGAAATGAATCAGCACAAATCAGAAAGAGGAAAAGGCACAGGCAGATCCCAAACCAGTGGATTTGGGAGTGATCCCAGAAGGATCACTGTTCCCAAGAGGAACAGCAGGGAATCAACACCTGCTTGGGACACTAAAATAATTAGGCTGAGCCTACCAAAGCTGTCACAAGGACCAGGGAGCTCCAAGCCCCATGCAGCCTGGCCTGGGACATTTCCAGGGATCCAGGGGCAGCCACAGCTTCTCTGGGAATTCCATCCCAGCCCTCAGCACCCTCCCAGCAGGAATTCCTTCCCAATATCCCACCTAACCATTCCAGTCTGTGCATCTTTTAACTCATCACCTATTTCCATGGGAGAACTTGTTTTTCATAAAACCTCTCCCTTTGGAGCATTAGGGGAGCTTTTCCCAACAGAATTCCCAAGAGGAAAATGCCCGAGTCAGCCACTCCAGTGCTGGCCCTGGGAAGGATCCTGCTCCTCCCACACCTCCAGGGAATGCCAGGGCACTGAATCCCCAATGGAACTGCTGCTGCAGGAGAGGGTAGCTCCTGCTGTGTGCCCTCAGCTGCTCTGCTGGATGGTTCCACTCCTCCCTGGGTGGTCAGAGATCCCTGTTGCCTTTTCCTGCCCCAGGATGAGGGCACAGGGTGGCACTGCCACAGGGCATTTCCTGCCACAGCCACAGCAGTGCCCAGGAGAACAGGGAAAGAGGAGTTCCATGCCCTTCCCAGCCATTATGGACCTGAGCTCAGGTTCTGAGAGGCATTTTTTCCCCGTTGAACCTGGTTTTAGGGAGGCTCCTGGCCAGCACACCATGAATCCCAAAATCCCTGAGGCTGGAAAAGCCCTCTGGGATCACTGAGTCCCAGCTGTGCCCAATGCCCACCTTGTCCCCAGCCCAGAGCCCCGAGTGCCACCTCCAGGAATCCCTTGGACACCTCCAGGGATGGGCACTCCAAAGCTCCCTGGGCAGCCCCTGCCAAGGCCTGAGCCCTTTCCATGGGGAAAAAGGCAGGCCAGGCTCAAAGATGGCACAGGGACACAGGGACTGAGCCCTGAGCCCAGACTCCATTCCCAGAACATCCCTGGGACTCCACAATTCCCTCTCAGATGACTCAAGGTATTAAAGACCAGGATCAATGGCAGGAGCAGCCACCAGAACTGAGCACCCAGCATCACAGAGCTCGTCCTCATTACTAGGAATTAATTGGCCCCTTAATGAGGAACTTCACAGGCCCTGGCCAGAAATTCCCCAGTGCTGGGTGGATCCCACAGGGGAGGGGGTTCTACCCCTTTGCTCAGGTGAGAGCCCAACTGCAGAGCAGCCCTGGGGCCAACAACAGCAGCACCTGGAGCTGCTGCAGGGCTGGAGCCCCTCAGTTCCCAGGGATCCAGGCTGGGAGAGCTGGGGGTGCTCAGCCTAGAGAAGGATCCAGGGAGAGCTCAGAGCCCCTGGCAGGGCCTGCAGGGGCTCCAGGAGAGCTGCAGAGGGACTGGGGCCAAGGCCTGCAGGGACAGCACCCAGGGAATGGCTCCCAGTGCCAGAGGGCAGCCAGGGATGGGATCTTGGCAATGAGGAATTCCTGGCTGGGCTGGAATTGCCAGAGCAGCTGGGGCTGCCCCTGCATCCCTGCAGTGCCCCAGGCCAGGCTGGACACTGGGGCTGGAGCAGCCTGGGACAGTGGGAGGTGGCCCTGCCATGGCAGGGGTGGCACTGCAGGGGCTCTGGGGCCCCTTCCCACACAAAGCATTCCAAGACAAAAGGACAGGGAGATGTTCCTACCTTCAGTAGAAGTTTCTTCAAATGTGAAATCTCCTCCACGGACAGAGAAACATTTGGGTTACAGTTTCTGGAATAGACCCAGCTTCAGGAAATGGTTTTCATCCAGTGTGAATTTCTTTGCAAGCTTCTAATCCTGGAAAATATTTTTTAAAGTTACTAATAAGCAAAGGTACCTGAGGGCCAAAGGCTTTTATTTTTTTCCCTAAATGAACTTTCACAGAACCATTTGGCTCAAAGGAAGATCATAGGGACTGACAGTCCCTGCCAAGGAATCACCAGTCAGGCCACCCAGGATCCTCCCAGTTATCCCAGTTCCCCTCCTCCTGCAGCACTGGGCAAACGTGAACTGCCCAGCCCTGGCAGTGTCCCAGGCCAGGCTGGATGAGGCTCAGAGCAACCACACATCACAGGGGAAGAGCTAAGCCTGGCTCAGCCCATGAGCTCCCCCACAACTCCAAGCTGGGCTTTAACCCATCTCCTGAAATCCAGGAATTCCTGGTGTGCTGTGGGATACACCCAGACAGAGACCAACCAGCAGCAGGTCCCCACATCAATGGAAATTAAATGTAATGTGAATATAAATTTATTTCCTCATCATCCAATCAGTGATTATTTAACTGCAGGTACAACATTCACCCAAACCAAGGGCATTGATTGGAACAAAAACTGTTCAGGGTTTTATTTCTAAACTTTGTCACCCTTTTCCCCAGAATCTGTGCCCAAAGGTCTTTGACAGAGTTCCAGATTCAGAGAGGTTGGAAAAGCCCTCCCAGCCCAACCAAGCTGTGCCCAATGCCCTCCTTGTCCCCAGCCCAGAGCCCTGAGTGCCACCTCCAGGAATTCTTTGCACACCTCCAGGGATGGGCACTCCAAAGCTCCCTGGGCAGCCCCTGCCAAGGCCTGAGCCCTTTCCATGGGGAAATTCCTGCTGGTGCCCACCCAGCCCCTGCCCTGGCCCAGCCTGAGGCCGTTCCCTCTGCTCCTGTCCCTGTTCCCTGGAGCACAGCCCGACCCCTGCCATAAACAGGGACACCTCAAACAAGAACCTTCTCATCAATTCTCTGCTGGGCCACAAATGCCAAGAGTTCCAGAAAATACTGCACAGCTCTGGCTTACATGGACACTGATGCTTTGGAGAGCTCAAGGCTGGAAGAGCCATGGAAGAACACATGGAATTCTCACAATGCACAGAAGAAGCTGGGACAGGGAGCAATGGGGGTGTGGAAGGGAGAACTTGTCTTAGTCTCAGTTGGCTTTGCAGTCCACAGCCATGGAGTCCTGGAATGGGCTGGGTGGGAAGGGACCTCAGAGCCCCTGCAGTGCCACCCCTGCCATGGCAGGGACACCTCCCACTGTCCCAGGTGCTCCAGCCCCAGTGTCCAGCCTGGCCTGGGGCACTGCCAGGGATGCAGGGGCAGCCCCAGCTGCTCTGGGCACCTGTGCCAGGGCCTGCCCGCCCTCCCAGGCAGGAATTTGTTCCCAATATCCAACCTGAGCCTCTCTCCATCAGTTCTCACAGGCACTGCACGTCCCTGTGGAGCCAGGACACCAAGGGACCCAGCCTGGCTGACCCCAGCAACCCTGAGCTCTGTCACATCCTCATGGGAACAGCTCTGGAGAGCCTCGAGGGACACCCCAGACACAGCCAGCACTGCTGCCACCACCCCTGTGTCCCTGCCATGGCACCACAGCCAGCACTGCTGCAAACCCTCTGTCACTGCCATGGCACCACAGCCAGCACTGCTGCCACCACCCCGTGTCACTGCCATGGCACCACAGCCAGCACTGCTGCCACCACCCCTGTGTCCCTGCCATGGCACCACAGCCAGCACTGCTGCCACCCCTGTGTCACTGCCATGGCACCACAGCCAGCACTGCTGCCACCCCTGTGTCACTGCCATGGCACCACAGCCAGCACTGCTGCCACCCCTGTGTCACTGCCATGGCACCACAGCCAGCACTGCTGCCACCCCTGTGTCACTGCCATGGCACCACAGCCAGCACTCCCTGTCACTGCTGCATCACCTCAGCCAGGACTCCCTGCCATCCCCGTGTCACTGCCATGTCACCACAGCCAGCACTCCCTGTCACTGTGGCACCACAGCCAGCCACACACCATTCCATGTCACTGCTGTGTCACCTCAGCCAGGACTCTCTGTGTGTGTCACCATTCCATGTCACTGCTGTGTCATTTCAGCCAGCACTCCTGCCACCACCCCGTGTCATGCTTTGTCACCAGGACACATCTGCTGGCCAAGGGACACGCCTGGTGACAGCAGCAGCTGCTGGCAGTGCTCCCCAGGGCCAAGGGGCTGGCACTGATGATCACAATTCCCTCCATCCAGCCTCATTCCCTCACAATTCCCTCCATCCAGCCTCATTCCCTCCACCCAGCCCCATTCCCCCCACAATTCCCTCCATCCAGCCTCATTCCCCCCACAGTTCCCTCCACCCAGCCTCATTCCCTCCACAATTCCCTCCACAATTCCCTCCACCCAGCCCCATTCCCCCCACAGTCCCCTCCACCCAGCCCCATTCCCCCCACAGTTCCCTCCACCCAGCCCCATTCCCCCCACAGTTCCCTCCACCCAGCCTCATTCCCTCCACAATTCCCTCCACAATTCCCTCCACCCAGCCCCATTCCCCCCACAGTTCCCTCCACCCAGCCCCATTCCCACAGCAGCCCAGCCCTGCCGAGGTGCCAGGAGCAGCAGGCAGCACAAAGGGAGCCGTGTCCCCCTCGGGAGGGAGCGCTGGCCAAACACCCACAGACCTCGCCCCGAGTCTGGTGGGAGCAAAACCCAAAGGGAGTTCAAGAGGCTGCTGACCTGCAGCTCCTCCATGAGACAGCAGCTGGTCCCAAAGATCCCAAATATACACAAGGAGCTGTGGCTGTCATTGGAAAGACACGGCCCAAATAATATGAACAAATTAAAAATATCAGTCAAGACTGAACTCCATTTTGTATAAATCAGGAGGCCATGGAATGGTTTGGGTGGGGAGGACCTTGAAGCGCAGCCAGTGCCAGCCCTGCCATGGCAGGGACACCTCCACTGTCCCAGGGTGTCCCAAGCCCCAGTGTCCAGCCTGGCCTGGGACACTGCCAGGGTGGGGCCACAGCTTTCAGGGACATGGCTCAGATCCAAGCACATGAATGAAATCAGAGTGTGTGGCAGCTTTTCCACACATCTGTATGACAATATCCCGTGAGCAGAGCCCACCTTCCCCACCCTGGCCACACCTTCCATGCCTCAGGACAGATGGCCCCAAGATATTGCACAGGAATATGGAATGGAATCCACTTTCCATGGAATCCACCCAGGCAAGCAAGGAAAGCTCGTTACTGAGCAGACTAAAACCCACTGAAAACCTCTCCGGTGCCTTTAGAAAAGCATTCACACATTAGCAAGTCATGAACAACTGTTCAATACATCCCAGCTCCCCTCCCAAGCTCTCCTCAGTGAACTTGCACCTGGAGCAGCCCTGCTGGAGGATCTGCAGAGCCCAGGAGGAGCAGACCCGTTGTTCTGTGCCTGTTCCTGTGACTGTTCCTGTGAGAACGTGTGCCAGTGCTGTGTGTGTAACACATCCCTGCTGCACACGGGGCTCAGAGCCCACCCCAGAGCCTGCACCAGGATCCCTGAGTCCAACCAGCAGGGACAGGGATGGGCTCTGACAGAGTCTGGATCCTTCCCTGTGCCCCTCTGCTTAAGGGAGCTGGGAATTCAGCACCCAGCACATGGATGGAAGCAGAGAACTGTCCTTGGACTCATGGAATATGCTGAGCTGGAGGGGATCCACAGAGATCACCTGCACACACCCCCAGATCCCATGCCTGGGAGCACTGTCCAAACACTCCTGGAGCTCTGGCAGCCTCCAGGCAGCACCATGCCCTGCTCAGTGCCCAGCATCCTCTGGGGAACAACCTGGAACAACCTGGCATTTATTCAGCCTCTGCCCACCTGCTTCAAGAGCAGCCCCAACAAAATCCCAGGATCCCTGAGGTTGAGAAAGCCTTCCCAGTCCAACCAGTCCGAACTGTGCCCAATCCCCATCTTGGGATCCCACCTGATCCTGCATGCCAGGATCCTGCTCTGTGCCAGCTGCTCTGGGGAAGGCAGGAGAAGGGATGCACAGGGCCCAGGGAGAAGGGATGCACAGGGGCTGCAGTGCCCATTAACAGGGAGAAGGGATGCACAGGGGCTGCAGTGCTCATTCCCCAGGGAGAAGGGATGCACAGGGGCTGCAGTGCCCATTAACCAGGGAGAAGGGATGCACAGGGGCTGCAGTGCCCATTAACAGAGAGAAGGGATGCACAGGGGCTGCAGGGCCCATTCCCCAGGGAGAAGGGATGCACAGGGGCTGCAGTGCCCTTCCCCAGGGAGAAGGGATGCACAGGGGCTGCAGTGCCCATTAACAGGGAGAAGGGATGCACAGGGGCTGCAGGGCCCATTCCCCAGGGAGAAGGGATGCACAGGGGCTGCAGTGCCATTCCCCAGGGAGAAGGGATGCACAGGGGCTGCAGTGCCCTTCCCCAGGGAGAAGGGATGCACAGGGGCTGCAGTGCCCATTAACAGGGAGAAGGGATGCACAGGGGCTGCAGGGCCCATTAACAGGGAGAAGGGATGCACAGGGGCTGCAGTGCCCATTACCAGGGAGAAGGGATGCACAGGGGCTGCAGTGCCCATTAACCAGGGAGAAGGGATGCACAGGGGCTGCAGTGCCCATTAACAGAGAGAAGGGATGCACAGGGGCTGCAGGGCCCATTCCCCAGGGAGAAGGGATGCACAGGGGCTGCAGTGCCCTTCCCCAGGGAGAAGGGATGCACAGGGGCTGCAGTGCCCATTAACAGGGAGAAGGGATGCACAGGGGCTGCAGGGCCCATTAACAGGGAGAAGGGATGCACAGGGGCTGCAGGGCCCTTCCCCAGGGAGAAGGGATGCACAGGGGCTGCAGTGCCCATTCCCCAGGGAGAAGGGATGCACAGGGGCTGCAGGGCCCATTAACAGGGAGAAGGGATGCACAGGGGCTGCAGTGCCCATTAACAGGGAGAAGGGATGCACAGGGGCTGCAGGGCCCTTCCCCAGGGAGAAGGGATGCACAGGGGCTGCAGTGCCCATTACCAGGGAGAAGGGATGCACAGGGGCTGCAGGGCCCTTCCCCAGGGAGAAGGGATGCACAGGGGCTGCAGGGCCCATTCCCCAGGGAGAAGGGATGCACAGGGGCTGCAGTGCCCTTCCCCAGGGAGAAGGGATGCACAGGGGCTGCAGTGCCCATTAACAGGGAGAAGGGATGCACAGGGGCTGCAGGGCCCATTAACAGAGAGAAGGGATGCACAGGGGCTGCAGTGCCCATTACCAGGGAGAAGGGATGCACAGGGGCTGCAGGGCCCATTAACAGAGAGAAGGGATGCACAGGGGCTGCAGTGCCATTCCCCAGGGAGAAGGGATGCACAGGGGCTGCAGTGCCCATTAACAGGGAGAAGGGATGCACAGGGGCTGCAGGGCCCTTCCCCAGGGAGAAGGGATGCACAGGGGCTGCAGTGCCATTCCCCAGGGAGAAGGGATGCACAGGGGCTGCAGGGCCCATTAACAGGGAGAAGGGATGCACAGGGGCTGCAGTGCCCCCTCCCCAGGGAGAAGGGATGCACAGGGGCTGCAGGGCCCATTCCCCAAGGAGAAGGGATGCACAGGGGCTGCAGTGCCCATTATTAACCAGGGAGAAGGGATGCACAGGGGCTGCAGTGCCCATTATTAACCAGGGAGAAGGGATGCACAGGGGCTGCAGTGCCCATTACCAGGGAGAAGGGATGCACAGGGGCTGCAGTGCCCCCTCCCCAGGGAGAAGGGATGCACAGGGGCTGCAGTGCCCATTAACAGGGAGAAGGGATGCACAGGGGCTGCAGTGCCCATTCCCTGAGGGAATTCCATACCCACTATTGCTCTGAGCCAACTATAAGGAAAAGGTTCTTTGCCTGCAAAAGCAACTGGAAAAGGATGAGGAGAATCAGGAATTCCTCAATAAAAACAATCAAAAGGTCCATGTAACCCTTAAACATGAGCCTCACAAGAGGAACAGAATTCCTGCCTTTCCCATACATCCCATAGCACATCCCAGGAGGCAGCAGTGGGATGGGAGCATTTGGAAAAGGACAGGCACATACAAAATCCAGCTATTTTTAACAAAATTTAAAGTCTTCCCACTGCCTCAGTTACTTTATCATGGTTGATCAGAACTATCAGCCCAGATGAGCTAAATTCAACCTTTTATATAAGTTAGAACTTCCCTCAAGATTTCACAGATAAAGGAAGAGTTTAAGCTGTTGGAATTAAGAAAAAGCAGCATTTCCCAGGGTACCTGCACTGCTGACAGAGCAGAACAACCACAAATTATTCCCTAATCAATGTCCACTCACATGAATTTTGGGATTTATTCAGCCTTTTCCCACCTTCTTTAAGAGCAGCCCCAACAAAATCCCAGAATCCCTGAGGTTGGAAAAGCCCTCCCAGCCCATCCGGTCCAAACTGTGCCCAATCCTCATCTTCTCCCCAGCCCAGAGCCCTGAGTGCCACCTCCAGGAATTCCCTGGACATCTCCAGGGATGGGCACTCCAAACCTCCCTGGGCAGCCCCTTCCATAGCTAAATACACTCAAAGGAAAAAAATTATCCCAGCCTAAACCAGTTGGACTTTCCAGCTTCTTCTCTCCAGCAGAAGTGAGCGATGCAAAGACTGGGAAAAATGGTCAAGAGGCCTTCCCATTTTGGGGGTTCTATACCACCAACACCTGCACTGATTTGCTGAACTTGGGGTTTTATGACACCTGCAGCTCATCCCTAAGGCTCCGTGTCTGTGCCAGGAATTCAGGGATTGAAGGGTGGAAGAGCTGTAAAACCATGCAGGCACCGCCCCGATGCCCAGCCAGAACGGCCAAGTGACCACAAACACCAAGTGACCAAGATGGTCACTCCAGACAGTCCTGCTTCCTTCCAACCCACACACTCCTGCCCCCATTCCTGACTCCACAGGGCTCACTGGGATGGGCTCTGGTCTCTGCTGCTGCCTCATTTCCAGCAAATAAATAAATCAATAAACACACACACACACACACACACATACACACATACATACATACATACATAAAGATCCTTCAGCAACTCTTCTGAACCTCAACCCTAATAAGGAATTGAAATACTCCCAGAGGCACTGGTTCTAACAGTAAATAAACAACAGCTGACACAAACTGCTGGACAGAGTCCAGAGAGCACAGAGCTGCTCCAGGGCTGCAGCCAGGCTGGGAGAGCTGGGGGTGCTCACCTGGACATGGGAAGGCTCCAGGGAGAGCTCAGAGCCCCTGGCAGGGCCTGAAGGGGCTCCAGGAGAGCTGCAGAGGGACTGGGGCCAAGGCCTGCAGGGACAGGACAAGGGGGTGCCCATGGCAGGGCCACCTCCCACTGTCCCAGGCTGCTCCAGCCCCAGTGTCCAGCCTGGCCTGGGGCACTGCCAGGGATGCAGGGGCAGCCCCAGCTGCTCTGGCAATTCCAGCCCAGCCAGGAATTCCTCCCCAGTATCCCACCTTACCCTGCCCTCTGGCAGTTTCCTGGAGTTCCTGTTCCATCCCCGTGGAGGAGCAGCCAGCCCACCCCTCTCTGCCCAAAGGCTGCCAGCTGCTCCCAGCCTCAGCTCATCCCTAAATCCACTCCTGGCAAACATCATTTCAACTCTTCCTTCATCACCTCAGGGTCAGAGCAACAGCAAATTTCTTTTCTTCTGCATGTGGACATTTGGAAAACGATATGCAAATCACGAGATCCCTGGAATGATCCTGGTAACTGGAGAAGCCACCAGGACCAGTTACTATTTTAAACTCTTGGCCAAGCTCTGGGAATCTTCCACAGGAGCTGATCCAGCACACAACCAGCACCTTGTGCTGCCAGAGCCTGCTCCAAATCTTTTCAAATCTCCATGGAGCTGTGCCAGGGGAGGGATAGCATGGACAGCAGGAAAGGCTCTTTTCCAAGGGTGCTGGGCACTGCCCAGGCTCCCCAGGGAACGGGCACAGCCCCAGAGCTCCAGGAGCGTTTGGGCAGCGCTGCCAGGGAGGCACAGGCTGGGATTGTTGGGGTGTCTGTGCAGGGCCAGGAGCTGCAGCTGTGATCCCTGTGGGTCCCCTCCTGCTCTGGAGACTCCCTGATTCTGTGACTCCAGGTACACCACAGGATGGACGTGCAGCTGCTGTGGCTTTCCAGTCAGACACTTAAACCAAGCAGGTCCCTCCCCAAGGTCAGGCAGCCCTGGATGAGGAAACACAGCCCAGGACTTCCCAGTGCAGTTCCTGGTGGCAATGAAGCGCCCACACCTGCAAGCAGAGGCACTGTTGCTGCTGCTGTTATCATTTTATGGTTATCCCAGGCCAGGGCTCCCTGGGAAGAAGCTGGAGCCTGCAGAGCATCGCCTGCAGGGAGATGGAGGGTGCCCAGGTGTCCCACTGCTGCCTGGTGACTCCCAGGGCAGGGACAGGGTCACTCCCAGCCCTTTCCCCCCTCCTGCCACACAGCTCTCCCTCCCTGCCCAGCTGGAAGCCAGCCCTGATCCATCCCCAGGCCTGTCAAGCACTCTCAGGAGAGCAGGCGAGGAGCTCACACACAACACCCCACTGCCACCTCACAACAACTTACACTCGCCGGTATTTTTATCCCCAAGAAATTGGATCATTTGGGTTATCAACATTTCTCCACTGCACAATTCCACTTCCCTAAAAAGGACCCACATTTCCTTGAGAGAGAAGCAAACACCGTGCAGAATTCAGAGCACCCTGTGAATGTCTCAGGTCAGCCCTGAGGGCGGCTGCAGGCCCATCTCAGAGTCCTCCTCCTGTGAGTGCTGGACAAGGGAGACAAGAAGTCACCATCCTGCAGGAATTCAGCAGGAATTCCCCCATGGAAAGGGGCTCAGGCCTTGGCAGGGGCTGCCCAGGGAGCTTTGGAGTGCCCGTCCCTGGAGGTGTCCAAGGAATTCCTGGGGGTGGCACTCAGGGCTCTGGGCTGGGGACAAGGTGGGCACAGCTGGACTCAGTGATCCCAAAGGGCTTTTCCAGCCTCAGTGTTTCTGGGATTCTGGGATTCAGTCTGCCAGGGGAAGAGAATCATGAGCTACTCAGTTATTTCAGAGCTCTCTCATCTCCTTAGGCTCCCACCTCAGACTCCTGAGCAACACACTGTGTCTCTGCTTCCAAGATGGAATAATTCCCACATTCATCTTTAACACAGCAAAGACTGGATCCAAGACCTTTGTGGATTTCTCTTCAGAGGAATGGTGGAGGCACCAAGGATGGTGAGAAACTCCCAAGGAGGAAAGGAAATGCTTCCTACACCAATCCTGGAGCTCAAGGCCAGGCTGGACACTGGGGCTGGAGCAGCCTGGGACAGTGGGAGGTGTCCCTGCCATGGCAGGGCTGGCACTGCAGGGGCTCTGGGGTCCCTTCCCACCCACAGCAGTCCGGGATTCCACAATTCCATGAACCCAGCCCCTCTGCTCTCAAATTACACCATGCCAGGAGCCCATCCTGCGCCAGCCATGAGGAACAGCCAAGGGACAGGACCTGTGGAAGGTTCTCCACCAAGGGGCAGCTCTGCAGCTCTGGGACACCCTCCCAAGGGGCAGCACAAAATTCAAACAGCTCCTCTGACAGCAGGATTTTACATAACTCCATTCTCATTCAGCACCTTTCCCTTTGCTCCCTGCCTCTCTCATTTGCTCAATTCTTTTTGGAATCCATGACTAAAGGCAAAGCAGGACCCAGCAGAGGCCTGGAGGCAGTGATCCCAACTCACTGGGGGTTCATCATTGCTACACACCCCCAAAAGAGGCACTTCAGCTCCCTGAGACATTCCCTAGCTCGAGCTGTTTATTGAAAACCACTGGGATACACTTAAAATTCACACATAAAATTTCAACCAAAATATTTCACCAATTTGCCAAGAATCTCCTTTTGTTTTCCCCTTGTGAGCTATGAAAATGAATTTCTTCATTATTCCTTAATATCTGACAAATTAAAGAGATCTCTGCATTTGCATTACAAAATCCTGGCACCATTTAGGCTGGAAAAGCCCTCCAAAGCCATCCAGTCCAGGGATGGGGACTCCAAAGCTCCCTGGGCAGCTGTGCCAGGGCTGCACAGCCCTTTCCAGGAGGGAATGCCACAATATCCACCCTGAGACCCAGCCTGAGGCCGTTCCCTCTGCTCCTGTCCCTGTTCCCTGCAGCACAGCCCGACCCCCCCGGCTGTGCCCTCCTGGCAGGGACTTGTGCAGAGCCACAAGGGCCCCCTGAGCCTCCTTTGCTCCAGGCTCAGCCCCTGCCCAGCTCCCTCAGCCCCTCCTGGGGCTCCAGCCCCTGCCCAGCTCCATTCCCTGGACACCCCAGCCCCTCCAGGGCTCTCCTGGCAGGAGGGGCCCGGAGCTGCCCCAGGATTCCGGGGGTCCCTGGGCAGGCCCAGCACGGGGCACAGTCCCTGCCCTGGGGCCGTGCCCACCCTGGGGCAGCCACAGCCCAGGGCCCATCGGCCCCCCCTGCCCCCCCGGGCTCGTGCCCAGCCGCTGGCACAGCACCCCCAGGGCCCTTCCCAGCTCTGCAGCGCCCCAGGGGCTGGGGCTGACCCCAGGGCAGCACCTGGCACCCGGCCTGGCTGAGCCTCCCCCTGCTGTCCCCATCCCCCTGCAAGCTCCCACCCAGCTCAGGGCCACCCGACGTTCCCTGGCCACCAGCAGGAACCACAGGCACAGTGGGATGGATGCTGCTCTGCATGGAAAGGGGCTGTGCTGGGCTTTTTCTTTAACAAAAAACTGCCCCTGGCAATAAACCCTTGAAGGCCTCTGTGTTGGACAAATGTACACCCGAAATAAAGAGCTCCTTCTAATCCTTCCTGGCCTCTGAAGCTCCCAAAAACAGAGATGGTATCAGGAGTACTTTGTTTTGATCATCAACCTTATCCTCACCCAGTATCTCGTTAAGCAGCCTCCTAATTGCTGCCCTACCCCATGCTAAAGACAGAATTTGCACAGCTTCTTGATTTAAATGTTACTTTTTAAATTAACTGCTCCACACCCAGACACGAAGAAACCGAAACCGCAGCACTTCAAAAGCTGCAGGAAAAAGCTGCAGAAAAGGATCCCAAACGCTCTGGGAACAGAACAGCACAAAAAAGGCCTTTTTTACCCGCTCAGCTGGCACACATGGAGCTCAATACATCCCTAAAATTCACCTCTGTGAGCTGCCGGGCTCACATCAGCTCTGAGGGCAGAGGAATCTCCCAGTTTGTGATCTGTATTTCAGCAATAATCCAGCAGGATTGGTATTTCCAGCTGCTCCTCTGTGCTGACCCCACAGAAGCAACACCAGTCCCAAGGAACCCTGGGGGGACTCGGGGCTTCCCATTAAATATTAACCTTTGAGTCTGAGATTTGCAACTGCATTTGAATATTGAGACAGCAAAACAAAGTCCTGGGGTGCTGGAAGCGTTGATTTCCCTCCCTTGCAGGACTCCAGGCTCCTCCCTCTCGCCTGCCTGGATCGCTTTGATGCCGCTCAGGGCTGGTTGCTCCTCTGCTCCAAGCAACAAATGACATTTTCTCGCGGGTCACCCCAGCCCAGCCCCACAGAAATCCCTGCTCATGACCACACTGGGATCTCCGAGCAGGGTGCTGGTTGTACTGGGGTGCACAAGCAGCGTTTCACAGAATCCCACTCTGCCCTGCCTGGACCTTGGATGTTTTCATCTTTGCTGCCCACAGCCTAAGGCGATGCTACAAAAGACACCTCTTTGTACTCAGACTGAGGGCCAGCATTTGCAAACTGAGATTTCCTGCTGCACCCCACGGGGAGATCAAGGGCTGCCCGTTCCACAGACGCCTATTTGATCAACACCCGGCCTCAAGCGAGCCAGTGAAACAACTGCTGTGCTCCTTTCCTGCTCCTTCATCCCAGTTCAAAGCTCCCAAGGTGAGTTTGTGCCTGTACCTGCACCAGAACAGCCCAGCCCGTCACACACTGTAGCTCCTGCCAGAATATTCCAGTGCTCCTCCACTCAATGGACCCAGAACCCAGGCCCCAGCAAAGCAGAGCCCTCAAACAGGACATTAAATAAATGCATTTTCATTGCCTCAAGCTTTCAGGGCATTACAGACACAGTCCATGCAAAGTTTAAGAAGTTTTGCAGTTAAAATAAATAAAGACTCTTCAGAAGGAGCTGAGGTTGGAAAAGAACATCAAGTCCCAGCTGTGGCCAATGCCCACCTTGTCCCCCAGCCCTGAGTGCCACCTCCAGGAATTCCTTGGGCACCTCCGGGGATGGGCACTCCAAAGCTCCCTGGGCAGCCCCTGCCAAGGCCTGAACCCCCTTTCCATGGGGAAATTCCTCCCTCTTCACCCAATTCCTCAGAATTGGGTAAAACATCTTTCCCAGAACAAGGCACCACCAGGCTGTTCTCCCTACATGGCACCACTTCACCTCTATTTATGAGGCAGGCTTCATCCATCATAAAACACCCTGAAAGGAAAACAATCCCTGGGAACTCTCAGAGCCACCCTTCAGAGTTTTACCTGGACAAAGAAACATCAAAGCTCAAGCTGCTCTGGGAATCCCAAACCAGCAGGACACACTCCTGATCTGAGGCCACGGCTTGCTGGGTACTAAACCTGCACTGTTGGGAAAAAATGGGTTTCCTCTGCCATACAGCATTAGCAGCAAAAAAATAACCAGCTGGGTCATACCCCCAAACCAGCTTCCAACACTGCTGCAGGAATGTCTGAGCAGGGAGGAAGGATGGAGCAGCAGGAAGGGGACAGCATTCCAGCTGAAATGTCCATCCAGCTTGGGCTTGGAGCACTAATCCAAGGAGTCACTCACACTGTGACTGAATTACCTCAATCATAACCAAAACCACTCATAAAACCCATGGAATCTGTAGGGTGAGCGTTTCAAAAGACTGAAAAGGATGACACTTGTTTTTCCAAGCTTATTAAAGAATCCTAGAGATTGGATCAACACTGGGAAAATAACTGAACATCCACCTTGCACAAGTGATCATCAATGGTTCTCTTGGAATGGTTTGGGTGGCACTGGGATAGTAGAGGTGTCCCTGCCCTTGGCAGGGGCTTTAAGGCCCCAACCATCCTGGGATCCCGTGATTCCCCCCAGGACTCTGAACGGGCCAACCCACAGGAATTGCAGCAATTTCCTCAGCAGGAATGGCCCCTGAAGCATCAAAATCTAAACCAGCAGGGCCCTGGAGATCCTGGATCCTTTCAGCAGGCCCTGGAGATCCTCCTGCTTCCCCCAGCACTGGCCCTGCTGGTTGGCTGCTGGTGATCCCACCTGCTGTTCCCAAAGTAACACATTCCTGAGCAGGGCACTGTCCACAGCTCCAAACAAACTGGGATTACACAACAGGATTTTCCCCACATGGCCAAAGTCTCCCGTGCCCACCAGGTGACCCCGTCTCACTCCACTGCTCCTCAGAAAACTCCAGCACAGATCCAAATCCCAAGGATACACTCAATACTTCTCCTTGCTTTCCTCTTCTAAAACTAAAAATAACTCAACAGTTTTGTTCTTGGGAACTGCACTGCTTTATTTCAGCATTTGCTTCCAGGTATTTGAGGAAACAGCACAAAGAAGCTCCAAGAACCCCAGGATCCCTGGGGCTGGAAAAGCCCTCCCAGCCCATCCAGTCCCAGCTGTGCCCAATGCCCTCCTTGTCCCCAGCCCAGAGCCCTGAGTGCCACCTCCAGGAATTCCTTGGGCACCTCCGGGGATGGACACTCCAAAGCTCCCTGGGCAGCCCCTGCCAAGGCCTGAGCCCCCTTTCCATAGGGAAATTCCTGCTGATGCCCAAAATTCACCTGTCCAAAATGAAGTGGCCATTTGTTTTCCTGCAAGACACAGCATTCCCCAGGAGAGCTGCTGCTGGAAATGGAGGGCAAAGCAGGAGCAGGGAGGCCATGGACACACTGGATCCCCACACTAACATCACTGCCCTGCACCAGTTATTTAGTTATTTCATGTGTCAGAACAAAGGTGACTGAAGGGAAGGAAAAACAGAAGGCCTGAAATTGCCTCTTTTGCAAGAGGAAGTTACAGTGTAACAGCCATGAAATCGGGTGTGCAGTCCCTGCTGGCACCCCATCCCAAACCCCTCACCAGCATCTGGCACCCTAAAGCCCCTTACAGCTTTTGGAAACTCCTGTGCTGCCTCATCCTTGAGATTCCAGAGCCCTCAGTCACACACAGCAGCCTAGGACCAGCCACAAGTAAACAAATTTTCTCTAAAGCAGGAAGAAAAAACTCAGTAAAATATTGATAAACTTCTCCTGAGCTTTGGGTCCTCCCCGTGCCAGGCACTGAAGAAGGTGGGGAAACCCTGTCCCCTGTCCCCTGCCTGAAGGGCCTCAGAGCCCCTGCAGTGCCACCATGGCAGGGACACCTCCCACTGTCCCCAGTGCCCAGCCTGGCCTGGGCACTGCCAGGGATGCAGGGGCAGCCCCAGCTGCTCTGGGCACCTGTGCCAGGGCCTGCCCACCCTCCCAGGCAGGAATTTTTTCCTAATATCCGATCTAAACCAATGCATCCCTGCCCTCTGGGAATCCATTCCCTGTGTCCTGGCACTCCAGTGCTGATTCAGGGTCCCTCTCTGGCTCTCTTGGATCCCTTCAGGGCCTGGAAGGTGTTGTGTGGTCTCCACATGACCTTCCCTTCCCCAGGCTGAACATTCCCAACCCTCCCAGGCTGTCTCTGTATGGATGTGCTGGGCTCCTCTGGACCTGCTCCAGCAGCTCCACGTCCTCCTGATGCCAGAAGCAGCAGAGCTGTGCTCCATGCTCCTCACAGAACTGAAAACCAGCTGTGCTGGGCATGTGCACAACAACAACAACTTGGATTTGCTTCAGTGCTTTGGCCCTAGAGAGATCTCCATGGTTCTGAATCCCTGCCTGCTTCCAGCAGCAAACTCAACTCATCCACCTGCTGTGGGAGAGGGAGAGGGCTCCCCAGGCAGAGCCCAGGGTTTGGACATGGCTGAACATCAGCATCTCACAGTCACAGAACCGTTCAGGTTGGAAAAGCTGCTGGGGAGCGCCCAGCCCAATGTCCTCCAGCTGCCTGACCCAGGTGAGGAGGTCCCTGTCCCTGTCCCTGTGCCCTGCCCAGGCTGGGTCTCCCCCGAGGTGCAGCTCCTCATGCTGAGGATGACTGATGTCAGTCAGTCACACAGATGCCCTGGGCAGGAGAGGAACGAGCGCTTCTCCAGCACAACTCAGCTATTTCAGACCCCTGCACAGACAGGGAGTGAGCACCTGGCTCCTCCACTGACTAAAAAAGGAACCCTGAGCCACTGAACCTCAGAAAGAAGGATTTACATCACAGAGGTGTGAACCTAGGGAGAGGTTCCAGCCCCTGGAAAGCCAAGGCAAAGTATGAAACACACTGTTGGGGAAGGGGAAATACTTAGAAAGTCATGGAAGAAAAATTAGGATATACCATGGACAGTACAACATGAAATAATGATACAGTAAATCAGGGAATCATAGAATGGTTTGGGTTGGAAGGGACTTTAAAGAACACCTCATTCCAACCATGGCAGGGAACAAGGACTAGGAGAATGCAGGAGAAGTAAATAACAACTAAGCACAAAGAAAAACAATCTTCCAACTGAAAAATAAAAAGGAAACAAGCTGCAGAGCTAAGCTAAAAAAACATCCTTTGGTGTTTTCCAATTTGCTAAATGTTGCAGACTGAGCACCTGCTCAGCAGGAGTGGGGTGTCATGGCTCAGAGCTGAGGGCTCTCAGGATAACCTGGATATTCCATTCCCTGGGCTGAGCTTGACTTAACCTAACCCAGAATCATGGCTGTCAACACCAGTGGAGCCCCACTGCTGCAAGCCCATCACATTTCAGCCCCATATTCCAACTGCCTGGCAGAACTTCCAGCAGTGGGACTCAAGTTCAGTGAAACAGAAGTGCAGAGTCATGAGATGGGTTTGGGTGGGAAGGGACCCCAGAGCCCCTGCAGTGCCACCCCTGCCCTCCCACTGTCCCAGGCTGCTCCAGCCCCAGTGTCCAGCCTGGCCTGGGGCACTGCCAGGGATGCAGGGGCAGCCCCAGCTGCTCTGGCAATTCCAGCCCAGCCAGGAATTCCTCATTGCCAAGATCCCATCCCTGGCTGCCCTCTGGCACTGGGAGCCATTCCCTGGGTGTTGTCCCTGCAGGCCTTGGCCCCAGTCCCTCTGCAGCTCTCCTGGAGCCCCTTCAGGCCCTGCCAGGGGCTCTGAGCCCTCCCTGGTTCCTCCTCTTGTACAGGTGAAACATTCCCAGCTCTCCTGGCCTGGCTGCAGAGCAGAGGGGCTCCAGCACCTCCATGGCCTCTCTGGGTTCACTCCAGCAGCTCCAGGTCCCTGTGCTGTCGGGAGCTGCAGGCTCTCAGAGGCAGCAGCAGAAGTTCCCAGGAAGGGGAGGTGTCTGAGTCCTGCTCCCTGTGAGCCCGGCACAGGCACAGCCACACCAGGAACACGTTGCACCACGATGCTGCCAGCGCCATCCAACCACGCCCTGGTTAAATCCCAGGACAGCCCTGCCCCTGTGCTCCTCGCTGGCTCCCAGGTGCCCGTGCCGTGCCCGGTGCCAGCGCTGCCGTGCGCTCCAGCTGCGGAGCTCCCGGTGCTGGCCCTGTGCCCGCGGCCGTGCCGCTGCCATCCCGCACGGACGCGGTGCCAGCACAGGGCAGCCTGGCCTTCTGCCCGCTCCTGGCACGGGGCAGCCCTGCCCTTCGTCCTCTGCCTCGGGGACACGGGGACAGTTTGCAACCTGTGAGCTCACAGGCTCAATTATCCTTCTCAAAGAAAAGAAATCCATCTTAACATAAAAGAATTCAATTAAACGGCGTCCCGGGGGATCTGCCGAGCGAAGAGAACACAAATAAACAGCGAAGGAAACACAACCTTCTCATCCCAGCCCGCTGCACAGCCGAGCAAGGAGCTGCAACCAGCTGCAGGCTGTGCAGGGCTACGGGAACGGAAGGAAAGGAAGAAACTGCCACACGGAAGAAAACCCCAAATGTCAGAGCAGAGCCAGCGGTGTGCTCTCTGAGGTGTGACACAAGTCAGTCCTCACAAGGAATCGAGCACAAAACTGAAACTGAAGCAGCTTCTTGTGTTCTATTTCCTTCTTCCTTCCTGTGGCTGCAGCAGCCAGACCATCCCCACTCCTGCAGGTCCGTGCCTCTCCCAGTGCCAGGCTCTGCTCTGCTGCCACTGTTCCGAAAGCTGCCCAGGGAAATCAGAATCAAAGTGACTCCGGAGTCATCAGTGTCACTCCGGGCCACAGAGCTCTGAGCAGCAGCAAACTGCAGGACTGAAATCCCACTGCAGCCCCAGGTTCCCAGCACAGGCACCAGCAGGGGCACTGCCAGGCCCACACAAACCCTGAACTGAGCAGCCCAGATGTCTGGGAAGTTTCCCTGCAAAGCCAAAGTTCCACCTGGCTCCAGCTCCCTTCAGCACCTTCTCAGGTGACCTGGATGCAGCCTGAGGGGACACCAGGGAAGCGTGCAGATGGTACCAAACTGGGAGGAGCTGCTGCCTCCCCTAAGGCAGAGAGGCCCTGCAGAGACTGGACAAATCCGAGGGCTGGCAACCACCAGCAGCGTGAGGTTTAACACAGGCAGGTGCTGGATTCTGCAGCTGGACCAGGGCAGCCCTGGATGCACCCACAGACTGGGATGGGGAGGCTGGAGAGCAGCTCTGGAAAGGGACCTGGTCCTGGCGGATGACAAGGGGGCCCTGAGTCAGCAGTGCCCTGGTGCTAGGAGGGACATCCCTGTCTCGGGGGGCACCAGGGACAGCAGCAAGGGAGGGGATTGTCCTGCTCTGCACTGGGGAGGCCTTACCTCCACTCCTGGGACTGGGCACCTCAATGTACAAAACAACTAAAGCTCCTGGGGAGCATCCAAAGGAGGGACATGGGGATGGGGAAAGGCCTGGAGGGGCCACACGAGGAGCAGCTGAGGGCACCTGGAATGTCCAGCTGGAGGAGACTGAGCTCAGATGTCGCCAGGGGCTGCAGCCTCATCCCAAGGGACAGCTCTGATCTCTGCTCCCTGAGAGCAGGGACAGGACCCAAGGAATGGCTGGAGCTGTGCCAGGGAGGGTCAGGCTGGAAAGCAGGAAAGGTTCTGCCCCAGAGGGTGCTGGGCACAGCCCCGGGGCTGCCAGAGCTCCCCTCCCAGGGATGCAATCCCCTCCCTGCGATTGCTGGGGTGTCTGTGCAGGGCCAGGAGCTGGAGCTGTGATCCCTGTGCTCCCTTCCAGCTCAGCAGATTCTGTGGAAAGCTGTGCCAGAGAAGCTTTTCACTCTGCCCCGGCCAAGGAAGAGCTCTGAGCTCTGCCTGCCCCCAGTGACTCCCTGCCCTTTGCCATTTCACCAGAAGGTTTTCTCTTCACGCCTTGCAGCTTCCCCTCCTGCCCAGACGATCCCGGTGTCCTCAGGCACCCCGGGCTGACTCCAGGGGAAGGAATGGGGTGTGTGGGTACCGTGACACCAGGGACAGCCACCCCCAGCGTGCTCCCGGCTTTCAGGTAACAGGTGGACACAGCAAAGAGAGACAGAGAAGGACAAGGAGGAGCAATCCCAGCCCAGCAGCTGCAGAGCTGCCAGCTCAGGCTGAGGAGCTGCACTTCCTCCTGACAGCACCTCACCCTCGCTGTGGTGACAGCCCCCGGTCACGGCTCCGTGCCACGTGGGGTTCGGTTTAAACGCGCCCCTGACAAAATGACAATTCTGGTCAGGCTTCAGGCCCTGCAGACGTTTATTACTGTCACTCTCGAGGTGCCTCTGCTCCATCTGGGACTAACAGGCACTAAGAAACACAAAGATGGAACTTCCCACTTCCACACCTCATCTAACAGCAATATGTGTGGCACTCAAATTCCACCTAAATCTGAGCCTTTTTTGTCTGGTATTTTCAAGCTTGGCTGCAAAAGCTTCATTTCCTGAGATAACTGATATTTATTTGCCCAAGTTTCCCTCCAAACCAGAGTTAAGGTGCAGGTAAAAATAGTCCAGGCAGTGATAATAATGGCAATATTGGCTATTGCAGTGCTGGCAGCTGGGTAGGATCAAAACAAGGAGCAGGGAAGTCCATCAGGAGTGAGGGGAGGATGGTGGGAGGAACAGGGACAGAGAGGGAAAAAGAAAAGCTCAAGTAGAGAAACAGAGCAGCAGCCAGGAAAGACAACACACTCCTGCTTCCAATAATATTGAATCAAAGGAGACACTTAAGAGCCTTTGTTGCTACTCCTGGTCACACAGAGGCCACATTCCTTCCCTGAGCCTTAATAAACCCCGACATCTGTGGATTTTCCATGAAAAGGAGGTAAAACCACCGCAGTCCATAAATGTAACTGGGAGCGGGGCTGTGTTCCCTACACAGAGGGCCAGGAGTGAGGGACTGCTGCTCCCGGCCGAGCTCAGTGACAGCCCGGCCCGAGCACTGCCGTCACTCATTAACTCCCTCTATTAACTCCTCAATTAGTTCTCCAGGAATTCTGCATCCAGCAAAACAAGACCTCCCACAAACCCTCCTCCCTGTAAAGTTCTCTGAAGTTCTGACAACCTGGCACAGGCTCCCCAGGGAATGGGCATGGCCCTGGGGCTGCCGGAGCTCCAGGAGCACTTGGACAACACTCCCAGGGTTGCACAGGGTGGGATTTGGGGGGTCCTGGGCAGGGCCAGGAGCTGGACTGGATGATCCCTGTGGGTCCCCTCCAGCTCGGGATATTCCTTGATCCTGTGAGTGAAGCACCCAGCTCCTCCTTTGCTCTCAGCTCACCGACCTCACCCGTTTCTCCCGCACCATTTGCACCCAAATTTCCCAGTTATTCTTGTTCTGCTCCTGTTCCAAACCCAAGATTTCCTCCAACAAGAGACTCTCCTATTTCCTGGCATTCCAGTTTGCCCATTTTTACGGCTGAGCTGCAGCTCCTGCCCTTCAGGCACTCTGACTCTGTTAAACCATCCTGCTGGGTGACATCCACAGCCGTGATCCCAGCACAGAACCCCGGGCTGCTCCACCTGCACCCCCGGCTGTCAGCAAGGAGAGCAGGAGAGCTCATCCCTCTGCTCCCAGCCCCGAGCTCCCCCCAGACTCTGCTGAGCAGGGACAGGACCCAGGGAAGGGCTGGAGCTGTGCCAGGGGAGGGACAGCATGGACAGCAGGAAAGGCTTTTCCAAGGGTGCTGGGCACTGCCCAGGCTCCCCAGGGAACGGGCACAGCCCCAGAGCTCCAGGAGCGTTTGGGCAGCGCTGCCAGGGATGCACAGGCTGGGATTGTTGGGGTGTCTGTGCAGGGCCAGGAGCTGCAGCTGTGATCCCTGTGGGCCCTTCCCACTCAGGATATTCCATGGTTCTGTGATGCTGGAATTCCTCTATACCACTGCTGGGCTCAGGGAAGAAAAGTTTTGGGTCCCTTTTGCCACCAGAAAACTCAAATGAAGCATTCCCTGTACAGAGCATGGAAAAGCACCACAGGAAAACACTGGAATATCTCCCTAGCAAAGAGGAGAGGAAGCATTAACAAACCAACACCCCCTTCCTGCTCAGGATCTTACTGTGGGGAACAGCAGGGATGGGATTCCCTCCAGCTGTCTCCCAATCCAACCAGGAAACTGTGATCAGGACCGGGGGATCCCACTCTGGAACACAGCTGGGCCCCCCAGCCCCCTGTTCCCCAGGGAAGCTCTGCCAACAGTGGCCTGGAGCTTCCCAAAAATCCTGTAAGCCCACAGAGCACTTTTCTCCTGGTAACAAACCCCCGAGCAGCAGCTCTCACACAGTGCTGCCTCGTCGTTATTATTTTTGACAGTTTCCAATTTGTGAAGTCAGAAATCCACCCTGTCCCTCCCACAGCACACGCAGAGCTCCTGGAACACCAGGCTGAGCAGGAGATGATCCACAGCTCCTGCATCCCACAACAAACCTTCCCCCAGCGTGAGGTTCTGCAGGAACCTCTCCTGCACCACCTGCCCGACAGGCACCTGCTGCTGCAGCACCAATCTGTCCCCACTGCCAGCCAGGACCTCGTCCCACATCCTTGGATTTCAGCGTTAATCCAAAGGAAGTACAGAAAGCACCAGGAATATCAGTGTACGCACAGAGAACAAGCCTTGGTTTCAGACCGGTTTGTTCCTACCCAGCCCTCAGCACCTTCTGCCGAGCAAATGTCACCCAGGCCAGCCCAGGCCATGATGTGCTCCCACTGACAGCCCAAAATTTAACTTTGCTTCCCATGAGATCACCATTGGTTGCCATGGAAATCCCTATACTACCATCCACCAAGGGTTTTTTTTACCACTGAAGTATTTTGGCAGCATGTTCGCTTTTAAGTGTCAGAGTAATAAGAGAAAACATAAATGCTTCTTCTCTCATCAGGCTTTAAACAGAGCTTTATAACCCAAATCTGCTCCTAAGACCTTGGTTCAAACCTGTGGGGCTGGGCAGGGCTGGAATCACCACCTTCTCCTTTCTGAGACACAAAATAAACAACGAAAACAACCTTTAAGTTTTTAAAACATTGATTTCCAAGCGGGGGATCAAGAGAGGAAAAACCTCTTAGGCCCCTCCAAGTTCTCTCAGTTTCTCTTTTTCACTTCCTAGTTTGGTTTTTTTTTTAGCTGGTGCAAAACAAGGCCCTCAAATTCAGCAGGGCCCTCCCAGCCTCTGCCAGGAGCCGCTTTCCTGTCAGATCAATCTTGTGGTGATTCCAGCGGGGCCTCCACTCCTACCCCGGTTTCTGGTCGTTAATAAAACCAGCACAGTGACATTTACGGCCAAACTCTGCACCCTGAGGTGGGCAGGTCCCCAGGAGGGTGACACCCGTGGGAGGCTGATCCCCCTCCTGTGACCCCCGGGAGGGACCTGACCCCGGGAATGGACCAGACCCTCAGGAGGGGGACCCTGACCACTGATCCCTCTCCTCTCACCCCCGGGAGGGACCTGACCCCCGGGGACGGACCAGACTCCCAGGAAGGCGACCAGACCCCCTCAAAGGGGAGCAGACCCTCGGGAAGGGGAGCAGAGCCCTGGGAAGGGGATCCGACCCACCAGAGGGGATCAGACAGCCGAGAGTGACTTGACCCATAGGAGGGGAACCACACCCCAGGTAGGGGGACCCTCAGAAGGGAGATCTGACCCCCGGAAGGGACCTGACCTCCGGGACTGACCTGACCCCCAGGAGGGGGGCAAAACCCTCGAGAGGGGGACCTGACCCTCGGGAAAGGGACCAGACCCCCAGGGGGGTGATGTGACCCTCGGGCAGGGGACCCCCGGAAGGTGGCCAGACCCTCGGGAGTGCGCGCTGAGCCATAGGAGGGGGATCTGAGTGGCAGGAAGGGTGACCTGACCCCTGACCTTGCCACCGCCACCACTCCCGACAGCTCCGGCCACTCCCGGCCGGCCAGGTGAGCTCCAGGACCACCTGGAGGCCGCAGCCCCAGCCCCCAGCCCCGCCAACCCGCCCCGCACGCACCAAAACACGGCAAAAGGAAACTGTCACGCGCAGAGCAGGCGGATTTAACCCAGATCCGCACGGAGCGAGGCGGCGGGACCACGGCCCAGCCCCGGACAGCGGCTCGGCGGGAGAGATTTTTAACCCCCCAAACGGAACCGAACCCCCAGAGCTCGGGGGGCGGCTCCGGGAGGCCGGAGCTGAGCCGGGGGGGCGGCGGGGCCCAGTCCGCGGCGCCGGGCCCAGCCCCGACCCTGGACCCGCGAGGGCGGCGGTGACAGCCGGGTCTCACCTGCGGGTGCCGGGCTGCCCTCGGGCGCTGCCGGGCCGGGCTGCGGGCCGGGCCCGCGGGCTGGGCCGGCCGGGGCTGCGCGGGCAGCGGCGGCGGAGCGGCGGCGGCGGCGGCTCCAAAATGGCGGCGGCGCCGCGGATCCCTCAGGGCGGGGGAGAGGGGCGGGGCCGAGGGAGAGTGGGCGGGGGTCTGTATTGGGCGTGGTCGTTTGTGGGCGGTGCTATCGGAAGTGGGCGTGGCTGGGGCGGGACCGCGGGGACACGGGGACAGGGATGGGGACGGGGACAGGGATGGGCATGGGGATGGGCACATGGGGACACGGACACCGCAGGACGGGGATGAGGACTGTGGGACGGGGATCGCGACTCGGGACGGGACGGGGGGACGGGACGGGGAGACAGTGGGACGGGAATGGGGATGGGATGGGATGGGATGGGATGGGATGGGATGGGATGGGATGGGATGGGATGGGATGGGATGGGATGGGATGGGATGGGATGGGATGGGATGGGATGGGATGGGATGGGATGGGATGGGGGACAGGAACGGGGACAGGGAAGACAGGGACGGGAATGAGGATAAGGGGACGGAGACTCGGGGGCGGAGATGGAGACACGGGGGCGGGGACTGGGGACAGGGAGATGTTGGGACGGGGATGTGACAGGGACCGAGACACGGGGACACTGGGATGGCCACGGGGACACGGAGACAGGGGGTCGGGATGGTGGGGCGAGGGCGGGGACAGGGGAACGGTGGGGCGGCCCCCGCCCCGGGGACAGGGGCGAGGGGACAGCGACAGCCCTCGGGACCCCGGGGTGGGCGAGCTGCGGCCCCCGGGGGTGGTCACGGCCTCGGGGGGAGCACGAGGACAGGACCCCGCGGCTGGGGGGACACGGGGACAGCGAGAGCCCCTCCCTGGCCTTCAGGTGGCCCCAGCATTACTGCAAGGGGGGGACCCCGAGATGGGGGTCAGGGAACTGGGGTGGGGACAGGGTCCACCGTGTCCAGGGATGTGGGGTGAGCACGGGGAAGGGAAGGGAAAAGGGAGACGGAGGGAGCAGGGAGCCAGGGCTGGAGCAGGGATCTCTGAGTCATGCTGGCAGCCTGGGCTCCTGGATCCGCTGTCGCCGTGCCCGGATTTGTCTTTGTCTCGTGGATAAACTGCTTTCCAAGTGCCAGCATCCTCCAGGAACCAGCAGGAAGCCATCCAATCGTTCATTCCAAAGTGAATTCCTGCCATGAGATTTACCACTAAGCTGCTCCGTGCTGCTCTCGCCGAGGCCTTGACCCTGCACAGATTCCTGCACGTGGTTAAAGTTTACAGGGAAAACGTGGCCTTTGCCACGGGAAAAGAGGGACGGTTTTGTACTGCCCTGCTCCCAGGGGGCACGGAATCACGGGATCCTGGAATGGTCAGGGCTGGGAGGGAGCTTAAGGCTCTGCCTGTGTCACCCCCTGCCACATGCTGGGGTTTGGCTATGGGACTGTGCCACAGAAATGCCACTAGAAGTGTCCCCCACGACTGAGTGGGTAAAATTCCTCATTTATGGACGCTTTTCCAGTGTGAGGGCAGCAAGGGAAGGACTCCTAGAATTTATACAGCACCCAGTGTGGTAATTAGCACGTTGGTGGCCATTAATGCGGGAAAAAATAGCACAGTCTCAGGAGTTTCACTTCCCTGTTTCGTTCTGTTGGAGGGAAATGGGCTTATAAAGCATTTTTTGTGGCTTACTGTGGCTTCTGGGGACAGGACGAAACCATCCAAGCAAATTCCCAAACTTTCCAGCCACCCCCAGAGCCCATTCCCACCCCCAGGAGGGCTGGGGTTGTACAGCCTGACTCCTCCAGCTGATTTCTAGAGTTCCAACCTTGGAACAGCTTCCTTCGTCTCTGCTCCAGCCCTCTGGAACACACTAAGATACAGCTGAACTCTGGGCTTGGCAGCAGCAGGGCCAGGAGCTGCCAGCTCCCCTCTCCCAGCAGGGACAGGGACAGGGACAGACACCCCAGGCCACGGTTCTGTGCCCTGGTTGTGACACAGGGCACCGGATCCCACTGGGAACCACTGCTGGAATGTCCTCAGCACCGACACAAGGGGCTGAGCCCAGCTGTGGCAGGGCTAGGCTGGACACTGGGGCTGGGAGCAGCCTGGGCTCACGGAAGGTGTCCCTGTCCCTGGCAGTGCGGGTGCCATTAGGGACCCCCTCAATGCAAACCATGGCAGGATTCCCTGCAGGTGCTCTGTGTGAGGGCAGCCCCTCGGCACAAGGAGCGCTCCGGCTGCAGAGCTCCCAGCTCTGGAGCAGGGAGCGGAGCTGAGCCTGAGCAGGATTCCCAGCGGGAGCGGGCACACGCTGGGTGGGAGGCTGCAGGCCCAGAATAGGCTGTGGATGATGAAGAATTCTGGGATCTATTCTTGGCTCAGGATTGAGGCGTGATCTGGTGCCTCCAGCAGGCATCAGAACAGGATCTCCCAGCGCCAGTTTGACATTAATCTGAGCGGCCCTGCAGGGAGGAGGGGACGAGCTCTCCTCCCTCCTCCCGCAGCCACAGACTCTGCCGAGCACCCGGCGCTGCTCTGGGAGCTTTTCCAAACCCCGGCGTTTCTCTCTGGCTGCCTTTTGGGCCGAGTGACCAGGCCTGGTTCGAATCCCACAGCTCCGAGTGCCCGAGCGCAAACAGCCCGAGGAGCAGCTCGCATTCCTTGGCCTGCGGCACCCCGCACGTTCCCGGGGCTGCAGGGAATGTTCCTCGCTGCTCTGGGGAACATTATCCCGCCCGGCAGTGCGGGAGCACGGGCGGCCAGGGCAGCGGCTCCTGCGGGGCCGGGGCGCACGGTTAATTATAGCCGGCAGGGTTGGGCAATGTTGTGTTTGCCGGGTTGCCGGGGAGATGAGCAGCGGCCCCAGCGCTGCCCCGGCAGCTCCGCGCTCGGCACCAGCGCTGCGCTTGCAGAGCTGCACCACCGACCTTCCCAAATATGGTCCAGCAGCAGCCGGAGCTCCCCAGCTCAGGCCGGGCTCTGGGATCAGCCGGCTCCTGCCATCAGACCCTCACAGCCTCTCCTGAGAGCACCAAGCTCAGCCCTCCGGGAAAATCCCGCTCTGCAGCCTCCCCTGGGCTGGGCAGAGCCCGAGCCCCGCAGGGCTCCCGCCGGGAGGTACCGAGAGGAGCCGGGCAAAGGAGTCCTGAGGTCTCGGGGGTTTCAACAACAGGAAACCAAAACTGCTCTGGGGAGGTCCTCAGGTCAAGGAAACCTCCTGTGGAGCCCGGCTGGGAGAGCTGGGAATGTTCATCTGGAGTGGGAAATGCTCCAGGGAGAGCTCAGAGGCCCTGGCAGGGCCTGAAGGGGCTCCAGGAGAGCTGCAGAGGGGCTGGGGCCAAGGCCTGCAGGGACAGCACCCAGGGAATGGCTCCCAGTGCCAGAGGGCAGCCAGGGATGGGATCTTGGCAATGAGGAATTCCTGGCTGGGCTGGGATTGCCAGAGCAGCTGGGGCTGCCCCTGCATCCCTGGCAGTGCCCCAGGCCAGGCTGGACACTGGGGCTGGAGCAGCCTGGGACAGTGGGAGGTGTCCCTGCCATGGCAGGGGTGGCACTGCAGGGGCTCTGGGGTCCCTTCCCACCCAGCCATGCCGGGATTCCCTGATTCTGTGATTTCAACATTTGTCTGTCCTGCCTCGTGACTCTGGGAAATTCTCTGTGAAGGAATGGGGATGCTGAGTGTGACCTACTGCCCCTGACAGTTCCATGCCCAGGGACAGGGCTCTGCTCCCATTCTAATGGAAACCCTCCAGCCCTCACTTTTATACTTCTCAGATGTTCTAACCACTTTTATTGCCCTTTTTATTCACAGTTAATTTTCTTCTGCTTGGCCAGGTGGGAATGTTCGTGTGGCTGCAGTGAAATCAGCCATGGGAGACCCCTGGGACAAGATTAAAACTGATTTTTACTGCGGGACAAAGAGTTACTGAGGAAAAAATGTCCAATATTTTTAATTCATATTTTCCTTGTCTTTTCCTCCTTCCTCTTGTGTGGCAAGAATCAGCTCCAAGTGTGGCAAGTGTAAATGCAGTGTTGCAGGCTTTATTACAAGCCTGTAATAAATCATAATCAGCATTAATTAGCAGTTCACGGGACAGGGCAGTGTTTTAGTGCAGCTCCTCTGCTCCCTGACCAGGGGAGCTCGACAGGGGCGGGGCAGGTGGGGCAAGGACATTAAAGGGCTGAAACTGAACGAACTGCACGGGGGGACCAAAGAAGTGCCAAAAATCAAATAACCAAACCGACGGGAGCGATGCTGCTGTGGGAGCTCGGCAGCCTGGCCATGGGATTCCTGTGGAAAACAGCTCCTGCCAGGAGCTGGTGTGTCACCACACACCCGGGGAGCCTGGGGGGACACTCAGGGTCACTTGGACACCTCCGGGCACTCTGGAATCATGGAAAGGTTTAGCTGGAAGGGACCTCAAAGCCCACCCAGTCCCGTGGGCAGGGACACTGTCCCAGGGTGCTCCAAGCCCTGTCCAACCTGGCCTTGGGCACTGCCAGGGTGGAACGGTTCCTTTTCACATTTTCTCTTTACACTGCTCCTACTCCTCTTCTGCTCCGGGCCTCACCCTGGCAATAAATAACCCCCCAAAGTGCCTGGGTGCTCCTCAGCTCCTCAGCAAACCTGCCACAGATCTGCGATTTATCCCCGATATTTCCCATTTCCCAGATGTCCCTGAGCAGGAAGCAGCTCGTGCACTGCATTCACGTGCCTGGAATCCCACAAAAATCACGGTAACTAACAATCCCGGGCCAGCCTTTGCCCTCTGCCTTGGAACACCCCCGTCCGTGCCCGGCTCTGCCAACACCCCCGGGACAGCTCCCGGCCCCGGGGCTCCCCGCTGAATCCTCATTCCCGGGGAAAACTGCTCCTAAAGGAATCTAATTCATTTTCTCACCTTTGTAAACGTAACTGAGGCGTCAGGTAACTTCTACAATAGGAGTCGCTCAATAAAAGAACTCTCTCTCAAGCGAAAGTCAACTCTCAGCTGGGTCAGGTGAGGTCACACAACGAATTGTGCGTTAGGCAGGTGGAGAGTGTGAGTTACACCGGGGCGGGTCTGTGCAACTTCTCCTGTAAAAGAGGGGCCATTTTTTACCCCTTCCTGAGCTTGCTTTGTGGAAATCTCCTCCTCACGCCCGGCAGGGAATAAACGGCGCCTTTTCTAAAACGGTGTTTGGAGCGCTCCTAAAACCGGCCCCGCGGGACGGGCCCGGGGGGCTGCGAACGGGGGTTCAGACCGGGCACAGGCGGAGGCCGGGGAGGCTCCGGCCGGCACACACGGGGGTCCGACAGGCCCCGGCCGGCACAGGCGGGGGCCGGGCGCCGAGCGGTGAAGCCGCCGCGGGTTCAATAGACCCAAGCCCCGCGGAGCCCTCACGCCGCCGCCATGACACCCGCACAGCCCCGCCCGGCCGCTCTGCGCGCCCGCTCCCGTCTCGATGGTGCTCGGGACCTCCTGGCCGCCAGGGGGCGCGGCGCGGCGGGGCGGGGGCGCGTTGGCGCGGGGTCCTCCCCGCCGGCAGGGGGCGCGGCGCGGGGCGGGCCGCGCGCGGGCGGCGCCGCCATGGACGCGGTGAGCCGGGCCGGGCCGCGGCCCCGCCGCGCCGCCGCCGCCTCCCCGCTGCCCTGGGGCCGCTTCGCCGCATGGATCGACTGCGTGTGTGTGGTGACCTTCGATCTGGAGCTGGGACAGGCCATGGAGGTGCGCCACGGGCACGGGCACAGCGCCTCAGGGAGCGGGGCTGTGAGGGGAGCCGGGATGGAGAGGAGGGGAGCGGGAATGGGGAGAAGGAAGGGGGAATCAGGGATGGGGCTGAGGGTCGGGAATGGGGAGAGGGAATCGAGAATAGGGAGGTGAGAAGGGGAGTCAGGGACTGGGGGTGTGGAGCGAGCAGGGATGGGGAGAGAGGGAATCGGGGATGGAGGAGTGGAAGGGGAATTAAGGATGGAGACGGAGGGGATTAGGAACGGAGAGGGAAAAGCGGGATAAGGAATGGAGAGGAAAAATCGGGATTAGGAATGGACAGGGAAAAGCAGGATCACGGCTGGGGGTGTGGACAGGGGGACCAGGGTTGGGGTGGGGGCAGCGAACAGGGAGGGGAGGGGGGCCCGAGCAGAGATTTGGGGTGAGGGGGATCTTTGTGGGGTGGGGGGTGCACAGGGCAGGGAGGGGCCAGGGCAGCATCCAAGAGACCTTTATGGAATAAAACCTGCCCGGGGTGACACGTCCCATGGAGCCCGGCTGGGAGGGAAGGGAAGGATCCAGGGAGAGCTCAGAGGCCCTGGCAGGGCCTGAAGGGGCTCCAGGAGAGCTGCAGAGGGACTGGGGCCAAGGCCTGCAGGGACAGCACCCAGGGAATGGCTCCCAGTGCCAGAGGGCAGCCAGGGATGGGATCTTGGCAATGAGGAATTCCTGGCTGGGCTGGGATTGCCAGAGCAGCTGGGGCTGCCCCTGCATCCCTGGCAGTGCCCCAGGCCAGGCTGGACACTGGGGCTGGAGCAGCCTGGGACAGTGGGAGGTGGCCCTGCCATGGCAGGGCTGGCACTGCAGGGGCTCTGGGGTCCCTTCCCACCCAGCCATGCCAGGATTCCAAAGACACACATTCCCAGCAGCCAGGGCAGGGAGGTGTCCGTGCAGGATTCCCAGGGAGGGGAAGTTCCCTGGCTGCGTTGGAGCAGGGCTGAGCCCCTCGTGGGGCCAGAGGGGGTGGGATTGGGATGGGAAAGGCTGGACAGGGCTGTTCCCAGTTCCCTGGAATGCCCAGTGCTGGTCCTGCAGGAGGGTCTGGGGGGAGCTGGGCTCCTCAGGGGCTGCTCTCTGAGGAAAGCAGGGAAGTGTGGATTTGTCTGAACCTGAGGCATCACCTCAAATTCCTTCTTATTTCTTGTGTGGTTGTGGGAGTCACTCCTTGCTCTGCCCTTTTTGGGGAGATTGATCTTGTTTTCAGAGAATTCAGCCTTCCCAGTTTTAAATGCTGGAGCTTCCAAAGGGAATAGGAAGCAGGAGGAACCAACTCCACCTTGTTGCTGCTGCTCCCTTGCCTTGAACGCTTGATTGTTTCTTTCCCTGAAGCCTCAAAGTGAATAAAAAAATCTCCTCCAGACCCGAGTTTCACCTGTTTGATCCTTTTTCCTGCAAAACCCAGCCTGAAATACCCCAAGAAAGGGAGGAATACTGGGATAATAATTAACATGGTGAATTCAACACTTTGTAGTTGTGTTTTGATGTGTAAAGGTGGGTTCTCACCTGTCTGCCTTTGTGAGAAGGGGCCTTTGTGGATGAGGGATGCAGGAATGTAGTTTGTTCATCCCTAGAAAGGAATTTTCCTTCTTTTCCTCCCTTTGCCTGCATAAGTTTCAGTGGAAAAATGTTCCTTATGTGGCACAAATGACTTAGGAAAACTGGGAACATGTCAGTGGGGATGACACAGCCCCCCTGTCCCCCTTCCTTTGGAAAAGCATTGTGGAATTCTGTTCCAGAGGGAAGGGAAGGGGCAGGGATGAGACATGGGAAGGGAAGCCAGGAAGAGGAGAAGCTGTGGGGGCTTGGGGGGCTCTGGGGGTACCAATTTAGGGGGTCTGGCCATACAAACCCAGGGGGTTTCTGTGGGTACAAACCTGGAGGGTCTCTGAAATTCAGCAATGGGAGATTCAGAAATCCAGAAGTCTCTGAGGGAGAGCCCAAAGATCCTGGAATTCAGCAATTCCCACTCTGCTTCCATGGACAGTGGAGAAGCTGTTGGAAAGCAGAACCCAAATCAAGGCAGGAATTAAATGGAATTCCTGTTTCTGGCCCCTCCACCTTCAAATAACCAAATAAACACTTTAGGATGTGATTGAAGCCCTTTTGGGCTGCTCTGGAGACATCCAGGGACTTCTACACATCCCAATTTCCTTTTCATTTGCCTTTTTTTGGCTTTTGAAAAGTTACAGTGACTCAGATTCCTTTTGGCTTGGATTTGAGATTTTGAACTTTTGGATATTTGATGATTTCCCCGCACCCCAAACAGAGGAACAGCAGAGTTTAAGTGAAGGGGAAGCTGAGATGAGGGATTAAGGCTGGAAAAGACCTCTGAGATCATAAATTCCAGCCCTGGAGGTTAAAGCCTGATTTTCCAACCATTCTCTGGCAGAAAGCCCCCCCAAAATCCAGCAGGAGAAGCTGAAGCCTTGTCCCAACTCCTGCTCTGAATTAGGCAGCAAATGTTGAGGAAAGCACAATTCCTGGGATTCACAGGCTCCTGATGGACCAGGATCAGCTGTCCAGGGCTCCCTGGCCTGGCCATGATTCCCTGGGAGTTAACAGGATAAATCTTTGGGTAGGGGCTCATTAGTCCCAACCACGGGGAGGTGTTGGGGGTCCTGGCACAGAACAAGGGGAGCAGGGAGGTGATGGATGCCCTGGGACAATCCCAATCCCCTCCCACTGCAGCATCCCAGCCCTCCCTGTCCACGCTGAGGTCCCAATGCTTGGGGATCATTTTGCCTCGGGGTTTTGGTGGCTTTTCTCTCCCAGCAGGGCTCATCAGCAGCGCTGGCAATTGGGAATTTGGCTGGCACGGCTGGAGCGCCGCCCTCGCCAAGGGATCCGCGGGAATTGTCAGAGCTGGGTGAACTTCCAGCCCCTGGCACGGGGCCACCCGGGCTATTTCTAGCCTGGAGAGGAGAGTCAGGCACTGGGGGAGCTCCTGGCTGCAGCTGCAGCTGATTCTGGAGCACAGCCCCGAGGCTGACACGGGAGATCCAGCTCAGTCCGGCCCGTGCCGGCTCCTTCTGCTCCACTGCAATTCCTGCACTTCAGAGGGGCTCTGTGGATCCTTCTCCTGGGGACCCACCCTGTGCCACCCACCTGCAGAGCTGCCCCAGCCCTGGGGACACAGCAGCAGCACCTGGAGCTGCTGGAGAGAGCCCAGAGGAGGCCCCAGAGCTGCTGCAGGCCTGGAGCCCCTCAGTTCCCAGGGATCCAGGCTGGGAGAGCTGGGGGTGCTCCCCTGGAGGGAAGAAGGATCCAGGGAGAGCTCAGAGCCCCTGGCAGGGCCTGCAGGGGCTCCAGGAGAGCTGCAGAGGGACTGGGGCCAAGGCCTGCAGGGACAGCACCCAGGGAATGGCTGCCAGTGCCAGAGGGCAGCCAGGGATGGGATCTTGGCAATGAGGAATTCCTGGCTGGGCTGGAATTGCCAGAGCAGCTGGGGCTGCCCCTGCATCCCTGGCAGTGCCCCAGGCCAGGCTGGACACTGGGGCTGGAGCAGCCTGGGACAGTGGGAGGTGGCCCTGCCATGGCAGGGGTGGCACTGCAGGGGCTCTGAGGTCCCTTCCCACCCAAACCATTCCATGATTCCCTGACTCTGTGGTCTCTGTGGGTTATGAGAAGCACAGAGTCAGGCTGGAGAAGCCCTCCAAGGTTATCAAGTCCAGCACTGATGGAATTCCTCCCTTGGGGTTTGTCTCAGCCATGGCTGTTGAGCCCTCCTGGTTCCCCCTGCAGTGCATCCCCCCACACCCCCTGCTCTTTCCCAGCTCCTTCTCCACCCTGTCCCTCCTGTGTGTCCTGCCCTGCTCCTCACAGAACAGATGTTTGCACATCTGGAATACTCCCAGAGGATTTGGGGCTGTTCATTCACTCAGCCATCAGCTCTCAGCAATAAATCGAAGCCAGGAGCCTTTGGGTCTGTCCAGAAATGCAAACAAAGCCGGGTTCAGTGACAGGTTCAGAGTTTAAATCATCCCAGGTGCTCTCCTGCGGGCTCTGTTGGGATCAGGGAGGCGTTGCTGTGTGTGGAGCTGTGGGCACAGGGGCTGACAGGCTCTCTCTCTCCACAGCTGGTGTATCCCCACGACTTCAGGCTCACCGAGAAGGAGGTAACCACCCTTCCTTCCCCTCCTCCCTCCTCTGCCAGCAGCTCGCAGGGGTCTCACTGGGTGTTGGTTTTTTGCAGAAAACGAGCATCTGCTACCTGTCCTTCCCAGACTCCTACTCAGGTGGGTGACCCCGGGGGTGACACAAGTGTCCCTGGTGGAAGGACAGTCCCTGGGGTGCAGCAGGGCCGAGAGGACTGCAGGGAGCACCCTGGGGCTGGGCCAGAGCCCCCGTGCTCTGCTGGGTGGGAACCTGTGCTCCCAGGGAATTCCCAGTGGGGCCAGGAGGGGTGGCAGCTGTCACATTCCTGTGTTTGGGAGCAGGAGCTGGGGAGGGGACACTTCCAGCAGAAATGTTCCCAAACCTGAGTTTGTGCTTCACAAAGGGACAAAGAGAAATAAATCCGCTCATCCTGCCAGGCCCTGGGGCTTTAAAGATTTCTGCATTTCCATGGAATAATAACCCCATAAAGGGTTTCTGCATTTCCATGGAATAATAACCCCATAAAGGGTTTCTGCATTTCCATGGAATCCTGAAACGGTTTGGGTGGGAAGGGACCCCAGAGCCCCTGCAGTGCCAGCCCTGCCATGGCAGGGACACCTCCCACTGTCCCAGGCTGCTCCAGCCCCAGTGTCCAGCCTGGCCTGGGGCACTGCCAGGGATGCAGGGGCAGCCCCAGCTGCCAGGGCCTGCCCACCCTGCCAGGGAAAAGTTTTTTCCTATAGCTCCATTTCCTTTTTCCTTCCCATTCCGCTTCCTTTTCCCCTTTCCCCTCCCTTTTGGATTTCTCTGCTGTGGTTTCTCCCCTGTCCCTCCCCGTTCCCTGCTGGATTTCCCCACAGCCCCTCCCGTTGTGCCATTCCCTGTCACTGTCCCTGTGTGCTGTCTCTGCCCCAGGTGGCCTCGGGGACACCCAGTTCAGCTTCCGGCTGCGCCAGGCCGGGGGCTCCCGGAGCTGCCCGTTCCAGGATGACGGCAGGTACAACCGCGAGGCCCCGGTGACGCTGCAGGTGGGTCCTGGCCCCGCACCCGCCGGGGAAAGCCAAGGATGCCGTGGACTTGGGGGCCCTGGGGAAATCCTCCTTTTCCTGGCTGTGGGAACTGTGAGACAAGAACGGCTCAGCACAGGGATTTCCTTCTGTGCTCACGGGGAGGGAGAGCAGGGCAGGGAACTGCTGGGGCAGGGAATGGGATCAGGAGATAGGGAACTGCTGGCACAGGGAATGGGATCAGGAGATAGGGAACTGCTGGGGCAGGGAATGGGATCAGGAGATAGGGAACTGCTGGGACAGGGAATGGGATCAGGAGATAGGGAATGGGATCAGGGGACAGGGAATGGGATCAGGGGACAGGGAACTGCTGGGGCAGGGAATGGGATCAGGGGATAGGGAATGGGATCAGGGGATAGGGAATGGGATCAGGGGATAGGGAACTGCTGGCACAGGGAATGGGATCAGGGGATAGGGAACTGCTGGGACAGGGAATGGGATCAGGAGATAGGGAACTGCTGGGACAGGGAATGGGATCAGGAGATAGGGAACTGCTGGGACAGGGAATGGGATCAGGGGACAGGGAATTGCTGGGGCAGGGAATGGGATCAGGGGACAGGGAACTGCTGGGACAGGGAATGGGATCAGGGGACAGGGAACTGCTGGGACAGGGAATGGGATCAGGAGATAGGGAACTGCTGGCACAGGGAATGGAATCAGGGGATAGGGAACTGCTGGGACAGGGAACTGCTGGGACAGGGAATGGGATCAGGGGACAGGGAGCTGCTGGGGCAGGGAATGGGATCAGGGGACAGGGAACTGCTGGGACAGGGAATGGGATCAAGGTGGGACTGGATCAGGGGACAGGGAACTGCTGGGAGAGGAAGCTGTGCTGGGAGAGGGAATTAGGTCAGGGAGATCAAAGAATGAATTGAATTGGGGAGAGGGAACTGAACTGAGTCAGGGGTACCCCCCAGATATTTTGGGAGGTGGACCAGAATTAGGGAGACCCCAGGTCCACTGGGAGAGGGAACTGAATTTGGGAGACCTCAGTTGTTTTGGGAGAGGGAACCAAAGCAGGGAGATCCCGGCAATTCTGGGAGAGGGAACTGAAGCAGGGACACCTCCCACTGTCCCCAGGCTGCTTCCAGCCCCAATGTCCAGCCTGGCCTTGGACGCTGCCAGGGATCCAGGGTCAGCCACAGATTTTCCTCTAGGAATTCTGTTCCAGGGCCAGGAATTCCTCATTGCCAAGATCCCATCCATGCCTGCCTTCTGGCACTGGGAGCCATTCCCTGGGTGCTGTCCCTGCAGGCCTTGGCCCCAGTCCCTCTGCAGCTCTCCTGGAGCCCCTTTTAGGTCCTGACAGGGGCTCTGAGCTCTCCTTGGAATCTTCCTTTCCATGTGAGCACCCCCAGCCCTCCCAGCCTGGCTCCAGTTGTGTCTCTCCCTGTGTCCCCATGGGAAGCTCTCCCAGCCTGGCTCCAGTTGTGTCTCTCCCTGTGTCCCCATGGGAAGCTCTCTTGGAGGGCTGGGAGGTGTCAGAGCAGGGCGGTGGCTCAGGAGGGGTTGGTGGCAGTGGGGCTGGGCTGTCCTTAACTGTCTCTCTCTGTTCTTTTTCTGTTCCTCCCTGTCTCTCTGTGTCCCTCTGTCACTCTCTGTCTGTCCCTGTCCCTCTGTCCCTGCCTGTCCCTCTGTCCCTGCAGCGAGAGGCTGCTCACTATTTTGGGTACGTGTACTTCCGGCAGGTCAAGGACAGCTCCATGAGGAGGGGCTACTTCCAGAAGGTCAGTGCTGAGTCTGGAACCCCAGGGTCCCTGGGGCTGGAAAAGCCCTCCCAGCCCATCCAGTCCCAGCTGTGCCCAATGCCCACCTTGTCCCCAGCCCAGAGCCCTGAGTGCCACCTCCAGGAATTCCTGGGACACCAACAGGGATGGGCACTCCAAAGCTTCCTGGGCAGCCCCTGCCAAGGCCTGAGCCCCTTTCCATGGGGAAATTCCTGCTGGTGTCCACCCAGCCCCTCCCCTGGCCCAGCCTGAGGCCATTCCCCCTTGTCCTGTGCTGGTCCATGGGGACATCTCAGTCCCAGCAATGTCCTGAGCTTTGTGCCCTCCACCTCCAGGAGTTCCTTTCAGACTCCTGCAAATGCAGAAATCAGTTTTTCCATCCCCACTAAACCAGTGAGTTTTCCACTGGAACAGTGGGATTGCTCAGGGAAGGAATTATCAGACTTGGATGAGGTTTGAATTCAAATGGCCAAGTTTGGGGCTGGACAGGAGGGGTTTAAATGACTCCTGCATTCCTAATTAATGCACTCATTAATGGCTTGAGGAAGAGGAGAGTCAGTGTAACAATGAAACCTCCAGTGAGGCTGGGTTGGGACAGCTGTAAAAGCCAGGGATTTATTTCACAGGAAAACCCCAATTAGAACAAAAAGGGCCTTCCTGGACACAATTTGTTATTCCAAGCTCCTTTGTCCTTCCCCAGCATTCCTTGACTTTATCTGCCCAATTCCCATTTCAGGAGTCACTCTTTTGTGCTTCTCCACCTGAAATGGTTTTTGGGAGCTTTGAACCCACCAGCAATTGACTTTTATTCCCTCTCCAGCTGCTCCTTTGCCAGGCCATGCTCCCATCCCTTTGCTCTCCCAAATCCTGGCTCACGAGCAGGTGGCAGCAAGAACTCCACCAAAGTGCTGCTTGGGAGCTGCTCCACGGATTTAGTGCTGGGTTTTTTAAGTTCACCCCTCTCTAAGCAGTACAGAAATGTGCAGTGCTGGGGTCATGGGGGTCCTGATCCCAAATGTGCCGTTCCCAGTCCCTGGTGCTCGTGTCCCGCCTTCCCTACGTGAACCTGTTCCAGTGCCTGCTGCAGCTGATTGCTCCAGAATACTTCGACAAGCTGGAGCCCTGCCTGGAGGCAGGTGAGCTGGGGGCAGGAATTCCAGCTTGGGATAGAGGGGCTGCATTGGGAGGTTGCTGGAAAACAGCTGGAAGGCTCCAAATGGCTTCATTCTAGAGCAAATTCCAGCAGGGAAGAACTTCCTCCTGCTTGTCCAAGCGGACAAGCAGGTGTAAAGGAGGGATTGTGGGGAGGGAGGGAGGGGATGGGGCTGCCAGTTTGGATGCAGGCTGTTCCCAAGGAACGCAGTGTATTCCCAAAGCCAGGAATCTGCCGCGCTTCCATCCGGCCTTTCTTGCCTGGGTCATTTCATCCTGATCCATCAGCTCTGGGTCTGCCACGAGCCAGGGGGGTGTGGGAGCTGGGAAAGGGAACAATTCCCTTTCAGAATGCCAGGATGAGCTGGATTCTCTCTCAGGTGAAACTCTTCCCTTCCCTGTGCCCCTCAGTGTGCAACGAGATCGACCAGTGGCCACCCCCAGTGCCTGGCCAGACCCTGAACCTGCCCGTGATGGGAGTTGTCATCCAGGTACCTGGGCCTGTTCCACGGTCCTGCATGTGAAATCCCTGCTCACCCCACATTCCCCACAGCCTTTCCCGCTGGAAATGGTGGCTGGGAAGTTTCTGCCCCGCCAATCCCGCCCCAGTGCAATCCCTGCTCTCCTTGTCCTGCAGGTGAGGATCCCATCCCGGGTGGACAAGCCAGGCTCCAGCCCAGTGAAGCAGTGCAACCAGGAGGTGAGAGGGGCTGGCACAGAGGGAGGAGCTGGATCCTGAATCCTCTTGGGAACCCTTTGGCCCGGGATCACTGTGGTCTCAGCAGCTCCACACCAGGCTCTCCTGCCTGGGGTCACACAGGGCTCTCTGCACCCAGTCTGGGTGCTTTACTCACTGCTCCCCTTGCTCTTCCTGGGAAGTCAGGCCCTACTGGGTCTCCTGCCTTCATCCTGGAGTTGTTCTGAATTTGCTTCAGTGTTTTGGTTGAGCTCTGGTTTGGATTCCTTCCCTCTCCCTTTCTCTGCTGTGACTAACACTGGTTTGGTGCCACATCTCTAACCCCGCTGGCTCTGCTGTGTCTCAAACGCTCTCCCACCAGAGGAAACCCTGGAAAACAAAGGAGCAGGCATGGGCAGCCTTTCCCATCTGGAAAAAAAGGGAATCTTCCTTAGTTTGTAGGCACAAGAATTAGTTTGGGATTGAGTGCTGCCCACCTCAGGGTGTGAGCCTTGTTCCCTGTGGCTGGCTGGTGGAATTCCAGGCAGGCTGCTCCCATCTCCTCACAGTTCACTAACAGCTACTAACAGCCTTTTCTCCCTTCCTCATCCAGAATCTGTTACCAGCCCCCCTGGTTCTCCCCAGTGTTCATGAGCTGGATCTGTTCAGGTGAGAGGCTCCTCCCAACCCTCTCCCCTCCACCTGCCACCCTCTCCCTGCTGGGAGCATCCCATAAATTGCAGGGATGGTGCAGAATCGAACACTGCTGCATTCCAGGGACTCCTTTGGGATTCTGGGCAGGGTTTGAGCTGAGGGTTGTGCCCTGCACAGCACCAGGGGCAGCGGAGGGGCTGGGGGTGAGAGCTGGACCTGACCCAGCCCAGAGCCCCCCAGCCCTGGGCTGAGCCCCAGCGTGGGCAGCAGGGGAGGGGGATCCTGCCCCTGTGCCCCCTCAGGTGAGACCCCCAGCCCTGGGGACACAGCAGCAGCACCTGGAGCTGCTGGAGAGAGCCCAGAGGAGGCTCCAGAGTGGCAGGGGTGGCACTGGATGGGCTTTGAGGTCCCTTCCCACCCAAACCATTCCATGATTTTCTGATCACAGTTTGCCTGACTTTAGTTAGAGCATTTCCTTTAAACTTGTATGAAACAACTGAGTGACAGCCCAGGTGAAAACACCTGAATTTCCCTGTGGAATGCTGGAAGTCCATCCTAGATCTCAAATTCCCAGATAGGAGCACCCCAAGGGGGGCTTGCAGGCCACAGCTGTGTCTGTCCATCCTGACTGACCCTATCATTGTTCCCATTGTCCCAGGTGCTTCCAGCCAGTGCTGATCCACATCCAGATGCTCTGGGAGCTGATGCTGCTGGGGGAGCCCATGGTGGTGATGGCACCGTCCCCAACCATGTCCTCAGAGATGGTCCTGGCCCTCACCAGGTAACACCCACAGTGGGGGAGGGACTGGGAGCTGTGACAGCAAATTCTGGCAGCTTTTCCCTCCCACGTGCACTCTGTGCTGCTCACCTGGGTTGGGTTTAGTTTGCTAGCAAACTGAAGCTTTGCAAGACAAACTGCAAATATTCCACGCTCGTTTTCCAGCAAGGATAGAGAGGAGTACAAAGGAATCTCCCCTGCTAAGTCCAGCTCTGAGGAATGTTCTCTCCCCAGCTCAGAGCTCTGCCTTAGCACAAAACCCCAAAAACCTGCAGCTTCCCCAGAGAGGTTCAGCCAGGCCGGGTGCCAGGTGCTGCCCTGGGGTCAGCCCCAGCCCCTGGGGCGCTGCAGAGCTGGGAAGGGCCCTGGGGGTGCTGTGCCAGCAGCTGGGCACGGGCCCAGGGGGCAGGGGGGCCGATGGGCCCTGGGCTGTGGCTGCCCCAGGGTGGGCACGGCCCCAGGGCAGGGACTGTGCCCTGTGCTGGCCCGGGGTGACCCTGCCACACCTGGGGTGACGTTGCCGTGTCCAGGGTGATCCTGCCAGCCCGGGGTGACCTTGCTGTGTCCAGGGTGATCCTGCCAGCCCGGGGTGACCCTGCCAGCCTGGGGTGACCCTGCCAGCCCGGGGTGACCCTGCATGGGTCTGTGCCTGTCCCTGCAGCTGCCTGGCCCCCCTGCGTTACTGCTGCGACTTCCGGCCCTACTTCACCATCCACGACAGCGAGTTCAAGGAATACACCACGCGCACCCAGGCCCCGTGAGTGCCCCTGCCCTGCCACCTCCCCTCAGGGACTGCCAGGGCCACCAGCGCTCAGCCTGTCCCCTCCTTCCAGGCCCAACATCGTCGTGGGCGTCACCAACCCCTTCTTCATCAAGACCCTGCAGCACTGGCCACACATCCTGCGGGTGGGCGAGCCCCGCATGTCAGGTGAGCTCAGGGGGCCTGCCAGGGGAGCTCAGGGTGAAGGGAGAGCTCAGGGTGACTGCCAGGGGAGCTCAGGGTGAAGGGAGAGCTCAGGGTGAAGGGAGAGCTCAGGGTGACTGCCAGGGGAGCTCAGGGTGACTGCCAGGGGAGCTCAGGGTGACTGCCAGGGGAGCTCAGGGTGACTGCCAGGGGAGCTCAGGCTGAAGGGAGAGCTCAGGGTGACTGCCAGGGGAGCTCAGGGTGAAGGGAGAGCTCAGGGTGACTGCCAGGGGAGCTCAGGGGGCCTGCCAGGGGAGCTCAGGCTGAAGGGAGAGCTCAGGGTGACTGTCAGGGGAGCTCAGGGTGAAGGGAGAGCTCAGGGTGACTGCCAGGGGAGCTCAGGCTGAAGGGAGAGCTCAGGGGGCCAGGGTGGCTGCCAGGGTGTCACAGTCAAGACAGCCACGATACACAGAGCATCATCCCCCAATTTCAGAAAGCTTTAAGCTTTCCCCCATACACAGTAACACCTTACCATTCAGGAAGCTTCAGGCATCTGCCCATCCAGAGCAACACCACACCACTTCAGGAGGCTGCAAGTGTCTGCCCTTGCTGTTCTTAGCCCACCCTTTTATGCCCTCGTGTTCATGCAGTGCACCTGTGTGCCCTCTGCTCCCTGGGTGGTTGCTCAGCACACCTGGGCACCCCATGGCTGTCAGTGCTGCTCACCTGGGCACCCCATGGCTGTCAGTGCTGCTCACCTGGGCACCCCATGGCTGTCAGTGCTGTCAGTGCTGCTCACCTGCTTCTCCCAGCTGTGCCATGGGGATGGGCTGGGGCAGCCCCACTCCCCATCACCACAAACTGCACCTACACCAGGGATGCTCAGGATGAAGGGGGAGCTCAGGGTGTCTGTCAGGGGAGCTCAGGGTGCCAGGTGAGCTGGGGATGAAGGGGGAAGCTCAGGATGGAAGGAGAGCTGGCCCAGGGCTCTGTGGGGCTGGCAGAGCAGCTGGAGGCTGCAGGGAGCAGCCCTGGCAGTGATGATTTCCTCTCCTGGGAGAGCCCAGCAGCCACAGGAGCTCACCTCTGGCTGTGGCCATGTGCAGGATGAGCACGGAGCTGGGGCAGGGTGTGGGGAGCAGGAATTGCTGTCCTGGAGCTTCCAGGAGAGGAAAAGCCCTTCCTGGGCAGGAAATTGAGAGAGGTGGAGAGAGAGAGAAACCCCCTCTCCTTTATCAAGCACCTTTGTAGACTGGGAAGCCAAGGAAGGCCTGGGGAGGAGGAGCTGGTTTTTAGCACATCCTCATCCCAGAATTCCAGTAGGGAAGGGAGCTGGGACTGCTCTGAGGGTGGGCAAGGGCAGGGCTGGGTGTCCCAGGTGCAGTCCCAGCAGGAAGGACAGAGCCTGAATTGTCCCTGCTGTGTGTCACAGGAGACCTGCCCAAGCAGGTGAAGGTGAAGAAACTGGCCAAGCTGAAGACCCTGGACACCAAACCAGGTGGGTGCAGGCCTCGGGAATCCCTCAGGACTGACCCTTCCCCTGGGGATTTGGCAGCAGGGAGCTGTGTCCGTTTGGGACTCCTGATCTTTCCTGATCCCGTGTTTTTGCCATCCAGGAATCTACACTTCCTATAAAACATTCCTTCACAAAGACAAAACCCTGATCAAAAGGCTGCTGAAGGTAAGCACCTCCCTCTCTGTCCTGGTGGGAAACTGAGCCAAGAGCTCGCTTTGAGCAGACAGAGCTCTCCAAAGGAGCAAAACTTACACTTTGGGATGATTTAGTCTGTAATGGGACCATTCATCATGCCAGGTTTAGGATTTTCCACTTGATATTGAGGATTAAATCCTGGTGCTAACAATAAACTGAGTGAGAAGAATTGATATCAAAAAATCCTGAAAAAAAAAATCAGGCTTTGTGTAGTGGAACTTGAAATTTTAATGTGTTTGAATAGAGGATGGAATCTGTGCTATGGGATCTGGAGTTTGGGATCTGGATTTGAGGACCTGGATTTGGGGATCTGGAGTTTGGGGATCTGGATTTGGGGATCTGGAGTTTGGGCAGCACTTCAGGGGCCTGTGGTTGCAGAGCTGCAGGTTGTGTGTGACAGTGAGGGGACATCTGGGTGACCTGGCTGTGACAGTGGGTGACACCATGTGGCCCAGTTGTGCCATGGGTGACCCCGTGTGACCCCGTGTGACCCGGCTGTGCCATGGGTGACCCCGTGTGACCCCGTGTGACCCGGCTGTGCCGTGGGTGACCCCTGTGACCCCGTGTGACCCGGCTGTGCCCTGGGTGACCCCCCTGTCCCGCAGGGCATCCAGCGGAAGCGCCCCTCGGAGGTGCAGAGCGCTCTGCTGAGGAGGCACCTCCTGGAGCTCACCCAGAGCTTCATCATCCCTCTGGTGAGTGCAGGGACACCTGGGGGGACAGGGAGCGGTGCCTGTGACTGACCCCGGAGCAGGGAACCCTGGAGGGGCTGGGTGGCAAGGGCCTTTAAACTCATCCCCATCCCCCTGCCATGGCAGGGACACCTCCCATTGTCCCCAGGTGCTCCAAACCCCAGTGTCCACCTGGCCCTGGGCACTGCCAGGGGCACCACAAGAGACCCCTCAACTGTAAGTTATTATTTTTATCTTTTCTTGTTTTAGGAGCATTACATGGCCAGCCTGATGCCTCTGCAGAGAGCCATCACTCCGTGGAAGGTAGGATGCACTTCCCAGTCCTCCTTCCCTTTGGGAGTGGGAATGGTTACAGGGTGCTGGGCACACTCCTGGGAACCTCCCCTGTTGAAGGAAGAGAGGGTTTACTCCTTAAAAAATTCATTGAAAAGTTGGAAGAACTCTTGGGACAGATATTCCCTGTTTTGCCAGGAGCTGAATTACTGGGACTCTCACATGAGGATTGACCTTGGGGTGTTTTTATCCTCAGTGCCTTGGGCACCTTTCCCACTAGAAGTGCAGCCCTTGTTTTCCTGGTTTCCTTTGGGGATCTCTGATATGGATTTCCATGGACTAATGTGGATTTCCCTGTGCAGAATCCCCCCCAGATCCGCCCGTTCTGCCAGGAGGATTTCATGAAGAGCCTGGAGCACGCTGGCCCCCAGCTCACCTGTGTGCTCAAGGGGGACTGGCTGGGGCTCTACAGGTGAGAATCCTGATCCCAGCCCCTGCTGGGCCTGTCCCAACAGGCAGCAAACCCTGCATCAGCACTGGGACCCTGTGGGAGCTGTGGGACTCAGCAGAACTCATCTATGGGTTAGCTCAGGATGGTCAGGGAGACCAAATCCAGGGCAAATCCAGCCCTGGGGTTTGTGCGTTTTAAATGAGTAGAGACCCTGCAGGGGAGTTGGTCCAGGGTTTTACTGGGTAATGGGTTCTGACTGGGATGGAAAAGACACTTGGTGAAATAGGAATGGGAAAAATCCAGTAGTTGGATACCCAAGGAAGGAAAATGGGAAATGCACAGATAGAAAATTAAAAAATCCCAGAAAGTGATCAGAAACAATAATTACAGAATTATGGAATGGGTTTGGGTGGGAAGGGACCTCAGAGCCCCTGCAGTGCCAGCCCTGCCATGGCAGGGACACCTCCCACTGTCCCAGGCTGCTCCAGCCCCAGTGTCCAGCCTGGCCTGGGGCACTGCCAGGGATGCAGGGGCAGCCCCAGCTGCTCTGGGAATCTGTGCCCATGTCCTGGTGTGTCCCTGAGCCAGCCCAGGGTCACCTCGGGGAGCTGTGTGGGGCACAGGGTGGGGTTGTTGGATGGGATTGCCCTGTGGGTCCCTGCCAGCTCCAGCACCCCACAAATCACAATTCCCGACCTCTCCACAGGCGATTCTTCAAGTCCCCCAACTTTGATGGTTGGTTCCGGCAGCGGCACCGCGAGATGACCCAGAAGCTCGAGGCCCTGCACCTGGAGGCCATCTGTGAGGCGGTGGGTGACAGGGACAGGAACAGGACAGGGACAGGGCTGTGTCTGTGAGGCGATGGGTGACAGGGACAGGGACAGGAACAGGGACAGGGACAGGGCTGTGTCTGTGAGGCGGTGGGTGACAGGGACAGGGACAAGGACAGGGACAGGGCTGTGTCTGTAAAGCAATGGGTGACAGGGACAGGGCTGGGTTTACTCAGAGGGGAGAAGGATCCAGGGAGAGCTCAGAGCCCCTGGCAGGGCCTGAAGGGGCTCCAGGAGAGCTGCAGAGGGACTGGGGACAAGGCCTGCAGGGACAGCACCCAGGGAATGGCTCCCAGTGCCAGAGGGCAGCCAGGGATGGGATCTTGGCAATGAGGAATTCCTGGCTGGGCTGGAATTGCCAGAGCAGCTGGGGCTGCCCCTGCATCCCTGGCAGTGCCCCAGGCCAGGCTGGACACTGGGGCTGGAGCAGCCTGGGACAGTGGGAGGTGGCCCTGCCATGGGTGGCACTGCAGGGGCTCTGTCACTGTTTCAGGAATGAGGATGAGAAAGCCCCTGCTCACCTTCAGGCTTTCCTTAGGGGAATCCCTTGGGAAGTGTCCCTGAGGGAAGCCACTCTCTCCTTAGGACATCGTGGCCTGGATGAAGGACAAGTCCGAGGTGGAGATCGTGGACCTGGTGCTGAAGCTGCGGGAGAAGCTGGTGAGTCCCTTCCTCCTCCCCCTGCACTCCTTCCTCTCTCTGGGTGGGGAGAAATCTGGGACACAGATCCCACCTGTGCTGTGGAAAACCTTGCTCTCCCTCCCTGGAGGGCTGGGAAGCTCAGGGGAGTTCAGTGTTTGTGTGAAATCCTCAGAGCTGGGAGGATCCAGGGAAGTTCGGTGTTCATGTGAAACCCTCAGAATTAGGACAATCCAGGGAAGTCCTTCCCCTCCCGAGGCTCAGGTGGTGTTTCCTGCCCGTTTTTATCCTGGGCTGCAGCAGGCAGAGCCGGGGCAGAGGGGAAAGGCCCCTGGAATGCGTTCATTCCCATTTCCCCGCAGGTGAGGGCTCGCTGCCAGCACCTGCCCGTGAAGGAGGAGACCCTGCAGAGGGTGGGTCTCTACATCGACACCATCATCGGCTCGCTGCCCGAGGACCTCCAGACTGTGCTGCACCACCCCTGAGCCGGGGGGCTCCTGGAGACCCTTCCCAGCCTGTCCCAGCCCGCTCCAGCCGCTGGGGCAGCTCCTGCCCGGGCCGGCCGGGATCGCCCTCGGAGCGCGGGGCGGGGCCGGGCGCCGCTCCCGGAGCTGGGCTGGGGCTGTCCCCGCGGAATCGGCCCCTGGGCGGCACCGGCAGGGCCGGAGGGCCCGCCCGGACACTCCATCCTTACCCGTGCTTGGATCCTCGGCATTCCCGCGGCCCCGTCCCGCCCGGCAGCAGCAGGAGCGGCCCTGCAGGGGCTGCGCTCAGGGCAGCTCCTGGGGACGGGGAGGAGGTGACAAAACTGTCCCTGCCCCGGGCGGCCGGGGGAGCAGGAGGAGGAGTTGCTGGACATGGACAATTGCTGCTCTGTTTCTCCAGGGCAGAGCCAGAGGAGGGGCAGGAGCATCCGCAGGGATCAGAGCTCCCCGGAGTGCCTGGGAATGGCTGCTGGCAGGAGCCGGCCCCAAATCCTATTTATTCTGCTTGAAAACCCAGCCTGAGCTCCAGGGACACAGCGGGGCTGGGGCTCTGCCCCAGGCACTGGGAGAGCTCCTGCCAGCCCCTTCCCAATAAAACCTGGAGAAGCTGATTTCACAGCCTGTGCCGAGCTGGAGTGGGCCCTGCTGCTCTGCCCCTGCCTCCAGAGCAGCCTCTGTGCCTGGGATCCCCTTCCTGCCTCGGGAATGGATTTGCTGGGACCAGGGCATTGGTACTCCAAAACTGCATTGCGCCACTAGGGGGTCCATCCAGGGACGGAATTTTATCCTAAAAAAATGGTTTGGGAGGGATGTGGCAGCCTGGAGGGTCGAACCCAGCACCTCTGCACGTGGTGGGGTTGTTGGGTTGTTCCTGCCCTGAGCTGGGGCAGCTCCCAGTGCTCCCAGTGGAAGCTGGGTTGTTTCCATCGGTCCCTGCCCATTCTCAGGGCTGGGGAGGTTCAGAGGGGGCTGAACTCTTCCTGAATTTCCCCTCTGGAGCCAGGCAGAGCTGCAGGAGGCTGCTGGGTGTCTCAGTGCCCCTGCCCTGCTGGAGTAAGGAGTTCTGAGCAATATCCTTTGGGATAGTGTAAAGCCTTACATATCCCAGGTGTGTCCGTGCAGGCCCCAAAGCCTCCTGTAAAGCAGGAAATCGTGGTTTAAAAAACACCCTGGAGCCAAACTGGGTCCTGGTTTGGAGGCTGGGGAGGTTTATTGAGTTGGGAAGGGCTGTCCCTGCTCTTGGTCACTCGTGGCCATCCCGGTTTTCTGGAGGGTTCACAGCACCTGTGGGTGGCTGTGTGTCCCTCTGCCCTTCCCAAGACATGGAATCACAGAATCACAGAGGCATTTGGGCTGGAAAAACCTTGGAGCCCATTGAGTCCAACCATTCCCACCAATGCCACCACTGACCGTGTCCCAGGTGCCACATCCACAGGCTCTGAAATCCCTCCAGGGATGGGCACTCCCCCATCTCTTGTAGCTGTTCTTCAACAGCCCAAACTTCCTCCTTCAGGAATTCTCCCTCAGGGATGTATTCTTAGCCTTGCCTTCCTCCCAAGGAGGCCAGACCCCACCTCCTGCAAGCCCAGTAGCCCAGAGTCCTGGAATGGTTTGGGTGGGAAGGGACCTCAAAGCCCCTGCAGTGCCACCCCAGCCTCAGTGGCTCCAGGATTCTGTGCTCCATCCCTGTGGATCTGTGCAAGTTGGGGGGGTCTCCAGTGCTGTGGGACCTGTCCAGCCCCCCCTGTGCCCTCTCCAGGCACCAGGGGCTGCATCCAGGGGATCCTGCCGGGACCCTGGGAGCCGTGGGAGGCGTCCCTAGAGGGGCTTTGAGGTCCCTCCCACCCAAACCATTCCAGGATTCCCTGAGCTGCTGGGAATGTGCAAATCCTGACGGGGCTTTGGGCTGCCCACAGGGAATAGGATGAGGTGGGAGCTCAGGGAGCAGCCCCCAGGGAATGGGATGAGCTCAGGGAGCAGCTCCCAGGGAATGGGATGAGCTCAGGGACCAGCCCCCAGGGAATGGGATGAGCTCAGGGAGCAGCCCCCAGGGAATGGGATGAGCTCAGGGAGCAGCCCCCAGGAGTGGGATGAGCTCAGGGAGCAGCCCCCAGGGAATGGGATGAGCTCAGGGAGCAGCCCCCAGGGAATGGGATGAGCTCAGGGAGCAGCCCCCAGGGAATGGGATGAGCTCAGGGAGCAGCCCCCAGGAGTGGGATGAGCTCAGGGACCAGCCCCCAGGGAATGGGATGAGCTCAGGGAGCAGCCCCCAGGGAATGGGATGAGCTCAGGGAGCAGCCCCCAGGAGTGGGATGAGCTCAGGGAGCAGCCCCCAGGAGTGGGATGAGCTCAGGGAGCAGCCCCCAGGGAATGGGATGAGCTCAGGGAGCAGCCCCCAGGGAATGGGATGAGCTCAGGGAGCAGCCCCCAGGGAATGGGATGAGCTCAGGGAGCAGCCCCCAGGGAATGGGATGAGCTCAGGGAGCACCCCCAGGGAATGGGATGAGCTCAGGGAGCAGCCCCCAGGGAATGGGATGAGCTCAGGGACCAGCCCCCAGGGAATGGGATGAGCTCAGGGAGCAGCCCCCAGGGAGTCATCGTAGAAAGCCTTGAGCCCCCCGGGGCTCTGCAGGGAGAGGCTCCGGGCCAGCACCTCCCGTCGGAAGTTCTCCCTCATCCAGCCATAGACCAGGCTGTGCAGGAAGCCCTGCAGGGACACGCTCAGGGCCTGGGGACACAGGGACAGAGGGTCAGGGCTCCCGGTCCCTGCAGGCACAGCCCAGGCAGGGTGGCACAGGACACGGAGGGGCTTCCTCTTGGTGTGGCCAATTACAGCACGTCCAGCCCCCAGGAAAAGCCAAAGGGGGAAATCCCAACCCAAAATCCAGTGGGAAGAGTCACGCTGGGCCCAGGGCCGTGTCCTCCCCCTGCCCGGGGTGTCCCCAAGGGCTGTCACAGCTCCCACGTGGGATGGGGACAAATGTCCAGCCTGGGAGCCATGGAAAAGGAGCTTTACTCACTGTGGACATGTAGAGCACAAAGAGTGAGGCAGGGCTGATGCTGGTGAAGGAGAGGATGGTGAGGAGGAAGGCTGCAGGTGGGACACAGAAGGACATTCCTTGGTGGGACACCCCCAGTGTGACTCGGCAGGGCTGGGGGAGCTGGGGACACCCCCAATGTGACCCTGCAGGGCTGGGGCTGTGGGACACCCCCAGTGTGACCTGGCAGGGCTGGGGGAGCTGGGGACACCCCCAGTGTGACCCGGCAGGGCTGGGGGAGCTGGGGACACCCCCAGTGTGACCTGGCAGGGCTCAGGGCTGTGGGACACCCCCCGGCCTTGCCTGGCGTCCAGCAGAGCAGGAAAACCAGCTGGAAGTACAGCAAGGCTTTGCTGACGCTGCGGCCGCTCCTGCCCCCGAAGCCGCCGTCCCGGTCCAGGCTGAGCAGCGGCAGCGCCGCGTTCCCCCGGCAGCGGAGCCGCACCCGCCGGTACAGGAGCTGCGGAAGGGCGGGGGTCAGCGGGGCCTGGGGACCCCCCGTGCCTCCCCCAGGGCCGGGGCCTCACCGAGCAGCAGCCGAGCACCAGCAGCAGATACAGCAGGAAGATGATTTTCTCCTCCAGCCCCGCGTTCTTGCCCCCGCCGGACTGGGAGGCAACGGGAATGAGCGGGGTCGGGCCCCGGAGCCCCCCGGCCCCGCAGGGAGGGTCAGTGGGTGGGGGGCAGCGAGGGAGGGGCAGCGCCCACCTGGGAGCAGATGTCCCGGTTGGGGTGGATCAGGAGGAGGCAGCTGCAAGGACAGAGCGGTGCTGGAGCTCCCAAAGCCTCGCCCGGCGTCGCGGGGGCTGCCCGGGCAGGGCGGAGGCGGAGGGGCCGTACCTGGAGCAGTAAAGGCTGAAGGTGTCGTTGGAGCCGGCCCAGGGCACCACGGGCGCGATGTCGGCGGCGGAGGCGCCGCGGGCGAGCAGCTGCGCCAGGAGCGTGAGCGCGGGCACCAGCCTGGGCAAGGGCCACGGCCCGGGTGAGAGCGGGCCCCGGGCCAGCCCGGCACGGCCGGGGCGCCCCGGCGGGGCTGGCAGCGGGCACCTACCAGGCCAGCGCGTAGGGAATTCCCCGCCAGGCGCTCTCCAGGCAGCGGCTCCGCTCCTGCGGGGGAACCGCCGTGAGCCGGGGCTGAGGGGCGGCCGCAGCCGAGGGTCCGCCCCGCCAGGACCGGGGGAACCCCGAACTCCCGGCGAAAGGGGCTGCCCTGGACCGCCCCGCCGCTCCCTTGCCCTGGCACAGCGCCGTGTGCCCGGGCCAGGCACGGACCTGCAGCGCTGCCGGGGGCCGGGCTCGCCCCCCGAGGACGGTGCGGTGCGACTCGTACGCGTAAACAAGGACCATGAGGAACGAGACGGCGTAGGAGGTCTGGGAGAGAGAGGAGAGGGAAAGGGAGCGCGGATCCTGCTGTGTCCAGCGCTGCCAGGGCACCTTCCACCCTCCCTCTGCCCCCCGACGCCCCCATTGCCCCTGTCCTTTCCCTCCTCGGGCTCCACACCCCGGCCCCGGCAGACCTGTCCCGGTGCCCACCCCGAGGAGGGGACGCCAGACAGTGTCCCCAGGGCACCGCAGCCTCAGCTGTCCCCAGCAGCGTCCCCTTACCGTGGTCAGCATCCGCCCGTAGGGACAGGCGGCGTAGGCGGGCACGGAGAGCGGGGCCGGCAGCAGCGGGATGGTTCCTGTGCCCAGCAGCGCGGTGGCACCCAGGAAATCTGCCAGGGCCAGGAGGAACAGGGGCCGCAGCTGGGGACAGGGCACCGCGTTAGCTCTGCCGGCAGCGGCCGCGTTCCCCGGGAGCTCCCGCGGACCTTCCCAGACCCAGCCCTGTGCCCCTGGGAGCCGGTGGCACTCACCTGGATATGGCAGCAGTGACACTGCCACAAGCTGGTGGCACCCACCTGGATATGGCAGCAGTGACACTGCCACAAGCCGGTGACACTCACCTGGATATGGCAGCATTGACGCCGCCACAAGCTGGTGACACTCACCTGGATATGGCAGCATTGACACTGCCACAAGCTGGTGGCACTCACCTGGATATGGCAGCATTGACACTGCCACAAGCTGGTGGCACTCACCTGGATATGGCAGCAGTGACACTGCCACAAGCTGGTGACACTCACCTGGATATGGCAGCAGTGACACTGCCACAAGCTGGTGGCACTCACCTGGATGTGGAGCAGTGACACTGCCACAAGCTGGTGGCACCCACCTGGATGTGGCGTAGTGACACTGCCACAAGCTGGTGGCACTCACCTGGATGTGGCAGCAGCGCCCCTGCCAGGAGGTGACAGCGAGGACGGATCCGCTGCCCAGGAGGCTGCAGGGGACGGGGCGGGTGATGAATGTCCCGGCCGAGCCGCTGCCACCGGCAGGTGCCAGCCCAGGGCGAGGGACAGGGACAGGGACAGGACCCACCTGAGCAGCGCGGCCGAGAGGGTGATGCCCGTCAGCACCAGGACCTGCGGGAGGCACGGAGGGAGCGCGGGCTCGGCCGGCCGGGAGCGGGGCCACCCCGAGCCACCACGGTGGGTGCGATGCGGGACCCTGGGCACGGCCGGACTCCGTCCCTCGGCCATCCCTGGCCGAAGCCGTGCCCAGGAACCGCAGCAAAGGCGTTTCGGGGGCAGCGGAGGGGCAGGGCCGGTTCCACAGCAGCCCCTCGGCGGCGGCTGCACGTGGCGGGGTTTCCCTGCTTCTTCCTCCCGAGTTTTCCCGCTGGGATCCCCTCCCAAGCTTCCCTCACCTGCGGCTGGGGAGCGCCGAGAAGCCGCGTCCCGCCCGCGGCCGCGCTGGGGGCGGCTCCCGACGGCGCCTCTGGAACCGGAGCGGCCGCGGAGCCGGGCGGACCCCGGGCCCGGGAGAGCGCCGGGAGAGAAGGGCAGGAGCCGGGAAAGAGCCCTGCGGCCCCAGCGAAAGCCCTGCCCGGCTGTCGCCCTGCCTCGCTGGCGGTCCCCAAAGCGCCGGCCCAAGTCCCGTGCGGGGGGCGCTCCCTCGGGCAGGGTTTGTTGGAATGGGAACGCAGCGCTCAGCTGAGCCTCTCCCGGAGCGCCCCGCACGCCTTTACCTGGATATCCGAGAGAGCCGGGGGCTGTTCCTGCGCTCTGGCCATGGCCGCAGCCCGGGATGGATGGGATGGGAGCTGGAAGCGGCTCCCGCTGCTGCCCGGGCTCGCTCCACGCCCAGCTGTGGGACACGGCCGCGGTGCAGCCGGAGGAACCTGCCCGGCCGGGGAGACAGAAGCTTCCCAGAGGAGCAGCGGCGCCGTGCCAGCCCCGGGAGCGGGGAGGGATCAGCCCCAGGCACGGGAGAGCCCAAATGAGCGCTCAGATGCCCCCGGGCACACCGGGAACGAGGGAGCAGCGCCGGGAGAGCAGCCGGGAGCTCCTTGTGCTGCTGGAGAGAGCCCAGAGAGGCCCCGGAGCTGCTGCAGGGCTGGAGCCCCTCAGTTCCCAGGGAGCCGGGCTGGGAGAGCTGGGGGTGCTCACCTGGAGAGGAGAAGGATCCAGGGAGAGCTCAGAGGCCCTGGCAGGGCCTGGAGGGGCTCCAGGAGAGCTGCAGAGGGACTGGGGACAAGGCCTGCAGGGACAGCACCCAGGGAATGGCTCCCACTGCCAGAGGGCAGCCAGGGATGGGATCTTGGCAATGAGGAATTCCTGGCTGGGCTGGAATTGCCAGAGCAGCTGGGGCTGCCCCTGCATCCCTGGCAGTGCCCCAGGCCAGGCTGGACACTGGGGCTGGAGCACCTGGGACAGTGGGAGGTGTCCCTGCCATGGCAGGGGTGGCACTGCAGGGGCTCTGGGGTCCCTTCCCACCCAAACCATTCCAGGATTCTCAGTGCCAGACTCCTCTGCATCCCCCCAGCTGCCACACCCCAACTGCAGGTGCAGGAATGAACCATTCCCAGGAACCTCAGGAAATCACGGGATTTAACAATTTTGTGGTAATTTTAACCCAAGGTTGTTCCAACATCCACCAAAAGTCCCCAAGCAATGCCCATCCCGTCCCCAGGAGCCACCAGAGTCCCCTCAAAGAGGAATTTTACCTTTATTTCAGGGATATTGCCTGAAGGGAGAGAGAGGAGGGAGGGAGGATCTGAGGGAAGGAGGGAGCAGGAGGGAGAGGGGCTGGAGGGGAGCAGAGGAAGGAATGGCACAGGAGCTGCAGGAGGGTGACAGTGACACAGAGCTGGGCACTCCTAGAGATGCTCCCCCGCAGCAGCTTCCTCATCTTCCTCTGCCAGGGACAGACAGAGGGCACGGGGATGGATCTGCATCCTCCCAGATGGATCCTGCCTGTCCCTGCTCTCCCTGCTGGATCCCACACTCATTCCCTGCTCTCCCTGCTGGATCCCACACTCATTCCCTGCTGGATCCCACACTCATTCCCTGCTGGATCCCACACTCATTCCCTGCTGGATCCCACACTCATTCCCTCTCTCCCTGCTGGATCCCACACTGATTCCCTCTCTCCCTGCTGGATCCCACACTCATTCCCTGCGCTCCCTGCTGGATCCCACACTCATTCCCTCTCTCCCTGCTGGATCCCACACTCATTCCCTGCTCTCCCTGCTGGATCCCACACTCATTCCCTGCTCTCCCTGCTGGATCCCACACTCATTCCCTGCTCTCCCAGCTGTGCTCCCAGCTGGGTCCCACCCCATTCCTCTGCCCTGCTGGGTCCCCACCAGCCCTGGGGTCCATTCCAGGTCACTCCATCCTGCAGGAGCAGAGGGAGAACAGGGATCCATCCCCCAGCCTGAGCAGTGAAGCCACAGCAGGAGGAGGCTCCACCTCCCTCTGGAGTCCTGGGAATGGCTCCAGGCAAAGAGTTGGAGCCATCCCTGCCATTCCAGAGACATTCCTTGATTCAACACTTCCAGACTGGGAGCAGGGGCTGGGCTCTCCCCTGTCTGAACCACCCCTTTCATCCTTGAGGAGCGTTTAAAATATTCCTGGGACAAACTCTCCCATCAGGGCAGCACCTGGATCCTGCTGTTCCCAGTGGGAACATCCCTGGATGGAGGGAACATCCCCCAGCTGTGGCCCCCTCCCAGCAGGGACAGGCTCTGCCCAGGGCACGTTTCCCTGAGGATTTTTTTGAGGAGAAATTGGCACCAAGGGCTGCACTGGCCAGAGTGGAATCCAGGGAGTTTGGCTGCTGACAGGGCCAGGACAGCCAAGAAGGAAAGGAGGGAAGTTCCACGCCCCTGTCCTTGTCCCTGGCAGTGCCAGGAGTGGCTGATCCTTCCCAAGGCTCTCTGGGCAGTGCAGCACCAGGAGCTGCTCCCAAACCTGCTCTTGACAGGGCTCCAGGACCCCCGGGGGTGTTAATCCAGACCTATCCCTGTCTCTGGGCCTAGCTTTAGCAGCCAGGATTTAATTCCAAACGTGGGGCAGGAAAACAACACCCTCAGGATGGGAATCATCCACAGGGAGATCCTTTCTCCTTCCTAGAATCCCTGATTGCCCAGAGAGGATCCCTGGGAAGGAAGGAGAGCCTGAGCCCCTGGATGAGCCTGGAGCTGCATCCACAGGTTAAATTAGGCTCTGGAAAAGAGCCTTAAGGGGAAATGCCCAAGATTGCCTGCACTGAGCCCCATCTTCCTGAGCTTTCCATGGGCTGGTTCTATTTTAGCTCCACCTAAAGTGCTTCCCACCTTCCCTTTCATCTCCTGAGTCACCAGCCTGACTGGAGCTTGAAGATCCAAGTGAATTCCACTCGGTGCCACATCTGACAGGTAGGGATTGCTTTTAAACCACCTTTAAAAAACCTCGGCATCTTCAATTCCATGGTTTCCAAATCAAGTCTCAACTCGAAGCAAATTCCCACCATGGAGGCTTTGGGGCTGGAAAAGTTGGCACAACCTCACTGCAAGTTAGTGCTAAAAACCCCAACTGGAGCCCAAATCCTGGCAAGTTAGTGCTAAAAACCCCAACTGGAGCCCAAATCCCGGAGAGATGCGGGCGTGTGTGGGACGAGGTTTCAGTCAGTCCTCGGGAAGGAGCTCTTACGGAAAAGGGAATAAAACCCAGCCCTCATCTCTTCCCGTGGGGCCACCAGGAGCCGTGGGCCGAGCTCTTGGCGATGCTCAGCTTCTCCTCGGGGCTGAAGTGCAGGATGGCCAGGATGGCCGTGAGCGTCTGCTGCCGGCCCCGCGCGTCCGGCAGCGTCAGGAACCGGTACACCACGTTCTTCAGGTACTCCAGGTTGGCTCCTTCCCTGCTCTTATCCCGGCAGTTCTTCTGGATCTCGTCCCGCAGTGCTGCCACCTCCTCGCGGTGCCGGTCCTCCTCGGCCAGGGCCCTGCCCTGCAGCTGGTGCAGCTGCACCTCCAGCCGGTGCCGGTGCTTGCGCAGCGCCGCGATCTCCACCTCCTTGCGCGCCAGCTGCTCCGCGTACAGGAAGAAGGTGGGCTCGGAGCCGGAGCACAGCTGCAGCTCCTGGGGCAGGATCTCCGAGGAATCCTGGCTGGGAGCGTCCCCCGGGCCGGGGCCGCCGTCCCGGCAGCCCTTGGGGCCGTGGGGCAGCGTGAGGGCGCGGAGCTGCTCCAGCTCCCGGTCCTTCTCGGCCAGCACGGCCAGCGCCCGGTCCCGCTGCTTGTGCATCTCCTCCTCCAGGCGCAGCGCCCGCTCCCGGAACTGCAGCTGGCACCGCTCCAGCTCCTGCCGGTGCAGCTGCTGCAGCTGGGACAGCTCCTGCTTCCTGGCCTCCAGCTCCTGCCGGTGCCGCTTCTCCGTGTCGTCCGCGGCCAGCTGCAGCAGCACGTTCTTGTCCTGGAGCTCCGCCAGCTGCTCCCGCGCCTCCTCCAGCTCCTTGGCCAGGCCCACGTCCTTGCTGGCCTTGCTCTTGAGCACCTGCTGCGCCCTCACCTTGTAGCGCTCAAACTCCTCCTTGAGCTGCCTCAGCTCCTGCTGGCAATGCCCGCCCTGGGCCTTGTCCCCGTTCCCGTCCCCGCCGCCCGGGGCCGTCTCCGGTTCCTGTGGCTCCTCCGCCTCCGGGCCCTTCCCAGCCGCTGCCTGCAGGAGCTTCCGCAGCTTCTCCATCTTCTCCTTGAGCACGCTCACGTCCAGGGTGGCCTCCTCCACGGCCACCTCGCCCAGGGAGCGGCTGGAGGCGGCGATGGCCAAGGTCTTGTTCTCAAGGTCCAGCTGCACGATGCGGTCCTTGAGCCTCTGGATGGTGCCCTGGTCCCTCTGCTTGGCCTTCTCGTAGGTGCCCAGCAGCTCAGACACCTGGGACACCTGGGCCTCCAGCTCGGCCACGCGCTGCTCCTCCCGCTGCGAGCGCTGCCGGAGCTGCTCCTCAGCCTGGGCTGTCTGTGTGGGGACACAGTGGGGTTAGGGCAGCACGGGGACACATGGGGACACACCTGGGGCCACACAGGGACACACCTGGGGCCACACAGGGACCCTGCCCTGCTCCAAACCAACAAGGGGCCCTCCCCACCCTGGCAGCCCTGCCTGAGACACCTCCCTGTTCTGGCTTTTTAGGGATTTGTGTGTTTGGAATCCTGGAATGGTTTGGGTGGGAAGGGACCTCAGAGCCCCTCCAGGGCTGCCTCTGCCATGGCAGGGACACCTCCCACTGTCCCAGGCTGCTCCCAGCCCCAGTGTCCAGCCTGGCCTGGGGCACTGCCAGAGATGCAGGGGCAGCCCCAGCTGCTCTGGGCACCCTGTGCCATTTATTTCAAACCTCCTGGAATCTGAGGGACTGGGAAAAGGAATTTGTCTGACTCCAGCCCCACTCTCTGGATACATCCCACAGAAAACTGTTCCCCAGTTTGTCATCCCATCAATCCAAGCCAGGATTCTTTGGACTCTGAGAGACTGGGAGAGGGAATTTGGCTGCTCTGGCCCCAAACTCTGCCCGAAACCCTGGACGCCAGCCTCATTCCCAGCCAGCAATCACCTTCTTCATCTCCTGCACCAGCTGCAGCTGGAAGTGGTTCTTGAGGCCGGCCATCTCCTCCTGCAGCTCCTGGATCCGTGGGTCGGCCCTGCTGTTCTCCTCGCGCACGCCCTGCAGCTCCCTGCGCAGCTCCTCCAGCTCCTGGCTCAGCTGCCGCGCCTGCTGCTCGTGGCCCTGGGCTCGCTCCGCGGTGCTGGCAGTGCCAGCCAGCGCCTCCCGGGCCTGCTGCAGCTCCCGCTCGGCGGCGCAGCGCGCGTCGCGCTCGGCGCGCAGCAGCTCCTGCAGCTCGCGCAGCATCAGCCCGTGGTCGCCCTGCTCGCGCTCCCGCTCGCGCTGTTGCTCCAGGAGGCGGCCGCGGGTCTGGGCCAGCTGCTCCTGCAGCTCCTGCAGCCGCTCCGCCTCGGCCCGCGCCCGCCCTGCCGCCTCCTCCAGCTCCTGCTTCATCTGCCGCCGCTCCGCCTGGTACGAGGCCTCCATGCGCGACTTCTCCTGCGTCACCGTGGCCAGCGCACCCGTCAGCGTGGCCAGCTGCGCCTTCAGCTGCTGCAGCCGCCGCTCGGGCTCGCCGGAACACAGCTCCCCGCCCTCGGCGCCGCTCGGCTCCTCGGCTCTCGGGGCGGGGGCGGCCGCGGGTTTGTCCTCCTCGTCCCCCCTGGGCGGGCTGGCCGCGGTGTCCGCGCTGGCGGCCGTCCCCGCGCTGTCCTCGCTGTGCTCCGAGCTCCGGTCGTCCGGGGAGTCCCCGGCTGCGGGCGGGGGCACGGCCAGCTCCCCATCTTGGGACACGGAGAGCGCTTTCAGGCTGGCTTCCAGCGCCTCCTTCTCCTTCAGCAGGCTCTTGTAGGCGTGGACGACGTCCTTGAGGCGCGCCTGGAAGCGCAGGAGCTGCTGCTTCTGCGTCTCGATGGTCTCCAGCAGCTCCTTCCTGCTGGGGCCGCCCCCGAAGTTCATCCCGAACTTCTCCATGGCGGGGGAACCTGGGGGGGGAGCAGGGCAAGGAGAAAGGGCAGCTTTGGGATGGGCAGGAGCATCCTCCTGGGCGCACCAAACGGGCAGCAAAGATCACAAACACCACCCTGGCCATGCCCTGCCCAGGACCACCATCCTGAACCACCCAGGAACCACATCATGACCTGCCCAGAGCTCCCATCCTGACCCCCTCGAGCCCCCCATCCTGACCCCGCCAGGAAAGGACCCTGACCCCCAAGGACACCTCTGAACTCCCCTCCCGGGACCCCCATACTGACCCCTCGGACACCCCTCTAACCGCCCAGACACCTCCCGGACCTCTCTGGGCCCTCCACTGTCGCCTCCTCAGGACCCCCCTGACGCCTCAGGACCACCCTGACCCGTCAGGACCACCCTGACCCCCAGAACCACCCTGACCCCCCCCGGACACCACCCGGGCCCAGCACCGTCAGCCCCTCGGGACCATCCCGACTCCCACCCTGACCCCTCCGGCCGCCCCGCAATCCCCGGCCCCGCCACCCTCACCCCCTAGACCCCCCGGTCCCCCCTCACCTCCGGCCGGTTCCGCCTCGCCACCACTTCCGCCGGAAGCCGCCGGGGCAAAGGGGGCGGTTACAGGCGGGGCGGAGCCACACCCCAAATAAAGCGATGTGTGGGCGTGGCTACCCCGCGGGGCGGGGCCGTGCGCGCGTGCACTCAGATGTGGGCGTGACTTCCGCCATAAAGGGGCGTGGCCTCTGCGCGCGACACGGAGCGTGGTGTGGGCGCGGCCCCGATGCGTTGGGGGCGTGGTCTTATGGCGAGGGGCGTGGCCTGAGCGCAAAGGAACTGTGGTGTCCCTCAAGGGGCGTGGTCATCTGTGTGGGCGTGGTCTGAGGATGGGGCAGTGACAGCAGGGTGGTCCCCTGTCCCTCCGTGTGTCCCCTGGAGTGCCCCGTGTCTCCCCGTGTCCCCCCGTGTCTCCCCGTGTCCCCCCGTGTCTCCTTGCGTTCTTCCCGTGTCCCGTCCCACGCCTCATGTGTCCTCGTGTCTCCCCATGTCCTCCCCGCGTTCCCCCAAGTCCCCCGTGTCCCCTCCATGTCCCTCCGTATCCTTCCGTGTCCTCCGTGTCCCCTCGTGGCCCCTCGTGTCCACCCATGTCTCCCCGTGTCCCCCCTGTTGTCCCCTTGTGTTCTTCCCGTGTCCCATCCTGTGCCTCATGTGTCCTCGTCTCCCCCCATGTACTCCCCGTGTTCTCCCAAGTCCCCCGTGCTCCCTCCGTGTCCCTCGTGTCCCCTCCGTGTCCCCCGTGTCGCCCCGAGGGGGTCTCAGTGCCAGCCTGCAGTGGGGTCGTGGCGGGCGGGGCAGGGAGGTGACACCGAGCAGTGTCACCGCCGCGCAAGCTGAGCGGGACGAGCAGCGTCGCGCCCCGTCCCGTGCTGTCCCCACGTTGGTCGCTGTCCCCCCAGCCCCTGCACCCCTCTCCAAGGGGGTGTCCCCGCTGGGGAGGGCCTGGAGGAGCATCCCGGTGCTCCGAACCCTCCGGATAACGACGGGGAGGAGCTGGAGCGACCTCGGTGTGTCCGAGTGCCACCTCAGCCGGCCCCTGTCCCCGCTGTCCCCTGCGGGAGGGCCCCGGGGCTGCTCATGGCGTGGCCGGAATGCCCCGGAGCCGCCGGGATGAATAAAACTCGAACCGTGCTGGTTCAGCGTCCCTGAGTCCGGCCCTGCCCTGTCCTTGGCCAGGGGCTGCGGCCAGCAAAGCTCCGGCCTCCACTGACACCACAAAACTTTGTCACCCGTGTGTACATTCTGAGCCGACAAAGAAACAAATGTTCACTGGTTCTAAATTACATAAAAATCTCTTTCATTAATTAGCATTCTGTCTTCTACTGGGTATCGAGTTCTTCCTTGGGCAGGGCCACGTCCCAGTGTCCCAGGCTGCTCCAGCCCCAGTGTCCAGCCTGGCCTTGGGCACTGCCAGGGATGCAGGGGCAGTCCCAGCTGCTCTGGCAATCCCAGCCCAGCCAGGAATTCCTCATTGCCAAGATCCCATCCCTGGCTGCCCTCTGGCACTGGGAGCCATTCCCTGGGTGCTGTCCCTGCAGGCCTTGTCCCCAGTCCCTCTGCAGCTCTCCTGGAGCCCCTTCAGGCCCTGCCAGGGGCTCTGAGCTCTCCCTGGATCCTTCTCCTCTCCAGGGGAGCACCCCCAGCTCTCCCAGCCCGGCTCCCTGGGATCTGAGGGGCTCCAGCCCTGCAGCAGCTCTGGGGCCTCCTCTGGGCTCTCTCCAGCAGCTCCAGGTGCTGCTGCTGTGTCCCCAGGGCTGGGGCAGCTCTGCAGGTGGGGTCTCACCTGAGGGGGCACAGGGGCAGGATCCCCCCCTCCCCTGCTCCCCAGGGCTGGGGGGCTCTGGTCTGGGTCAGGTCCAGCTCTCACCCCCAGCACCCCCAAATCCTCTCTCAGGGCTGCTCCAGCTGCTCATGCCCAGCCTGGTGCCAGCAGGGTCGGACCAGTCTCACCCTGTGTTGGTGCCCTGGGGTGCTGCCCCCAGACCATTCCACATCTCTGTGACCCCGAGCTGCCCCTCCCCACCGTGCCCTGCACATGGAACCGGCCCCTCTGTGACATCACCCCGACCTGGTGGCACCGTGGGCACCGCCAGGGCCCTGGGTGTCACCAGAGGTGACAGCTCAGCTCTGGCTCTGCCACCTGCAGTGCTGGCACCTGCGATGGCTTTGCTGTGGCTGCTGATCCTGCTGGCCCTGGCCGGGCCCGTGGAGGGCACCTGGGACACCTGCAGGTCAGTGGCCCTGGGGGGCTTGGGGACACTCGGGGCTTCCCTGGCACAGCCTGGGCACAGAGGAGCCCCTGGGGGTCCCTGTCCCTGCTGTCCCCGAGCAGGGCAGTGACGGCTTTGTGCTTCCAGAGGCACCTGCGGGCTCCGGCCTTTGGATTCCGACCACAGCTCTGCTGGCACGGCCGGTGTGGGTGGCACCAGTGTCCAGCCAGGGGCCTGGCCTGGCATTGTCAGCATCCAGGCCACCTGGGAGAACGGCACGTGGCACATGTGCACGGGTGTCCTCCTCAGCTCCCAGTGGGTGCTCACGGTCGCACACTGCTTCGCCAGGGCCGGGTAAGAGACAGCAGGGACAGAGATGTCCCCAGAGCACGGGCAGGCGCCCAGCTCACAGCACCACGGGCCACTTCCCTGCCCACCTGGGGAAGAAGAAGGCCGGGAAATGCTGGGCCTGCTGCAGCCTGTGGCTCTGCTCCCTGTCACCCCTCTGTCCATCTGCTCCCCAGGGGCATCTCCATGTGGGATGTGGTGATCGGGGCCACAGATCTGAGACAGCCAGGCCCTGAGGCTGTGGTGAGACGCATCCAGAGGCTGCTGATGCACCAGCGCTATGTGCCAGCCACGGCCAGGAACGACATCGCCCTGGTGGAGCTGGACCAGCCCGTGGAGTGCAGCGACTACATCCAGCTGGGCTGTGTGCCCGACGCCTCACTCAGGGTCTCGGAGCTGAAATCCTGCTACATCGCCGGCTGGAACTTTGCCAGAGGTGAGTTCCCAACAGGATGTGTGCTCTGAGGGCAAGCTGGACACCCTGGGGACAAGGGCTGGGCACCGTGGGGACAAGGGCTGGGCACCCAGGGGACACGGGCTGGGCACACACAGGGACAGGGGCTGAGCACCCAGGGGACAGGGGCTGGGCACACACAGGGACAGGGGCTGGGCACACACAGGGACACGGGCTGGGCACACACAGGGACACGGGCCGGGCACACACAGGGACAGGGGCTGGGCACAGACAGGGACAGGGGCTGGGCACACACAGGGACACGGGCTGGGCACAGACAGGGACAGGGGCTGGGCACAGACAGGGACACGGGCTGGGCACACACAGGGTCCGGCCGCGCAGCGCCAGCGGGGCCGGGCTCGGAGCAGCCTGGGCTGGGGGAAGGAGTCCCCGCCAAGACGGGGCGCGGAATGGGATGAGCTGTAAGGTCCCTGCTCACCCAAACAATTCCTGCTGGCCCTGGGAAACCTCGGGGGAGATGGGTCTGGCCCCTTCCCCAGGCCAACAGCAGGGACACAGCTGGACAATGTCACCCATGGGGAAGGGGCAGGGACACAGCTGGACAACATCACTCTGTGGGGAAGGGGCAGAGCCAGGCCCGGGAAGGGGGTTCACCCTAGGCAGGGGAGGGGATGGGTACCGAGCTGCTGGGGCTCATTCCCCTCTGTGCCCACAGCTCAGGGAACAGGCATGGTGCTGCAGGAGGCCAAGGTCCACCTCATGGACACGGAGCTCTGCAACAGCAGCCGGTGGTACGCGGGGGCCGTTCATGCTGACAACCTGTGTGCTGGGTACCCACAGGGCGGCATCGACACCTGCCAGGTAGGAGCCCCCACACGCAGCCCAGCCTGTCCCCTGTCCACCCCTCCCCTCCCCACCTGCAGGTCCCTGTCCCATGTCCCCTTGTGCCCAAGGCCTGTTCCTGCCCACAAGGCCCATCCAGTGGCCCCAGCAGACCCAAAGTGCAGATGTGACCCTGGAACACCTGTCCTCTGCACATCTGGGACCCATGTGCAGAGATGGGAGAGTCCCCAACCTGTGCTGGGAATGCGCTGGGAATGCGGACCTGGCAGGGACTGGGAGAAAGGAGCCAGCCCCGGGATTGGGATAGAGGAGCCAGCCCCGGGATCAGGAGAGAGGAGCCAGTCCCGGGATTGGGATAGAGGAGCCAGTCCCGGGATTGGGATAGAGGAGCCAGTCCCGGGATTGGGATAGAGGAGCCAGCCCCGGGATTGGGAGAGAGGAGCCAGCCCTGGGACTAGGATAGAGGAGCCAGCCCCGGGATTGGGAGAGAGGAGCCAGCCCTGGGACTAGGATAGAGGAGCCAGCCCCAGGATTGGGAGAGAGGAGCCAGCCCTGGGATTGGGAGAGAGGAGCCAGCCCTGGGACTAGGATAGAGGAGCCAGCCCCGGGACTGGCAGCAGCCCCCCACAGTCCCTGAACCTTCTCTCCTGGCACAGGGGGACAGCGGCGGTCCCCTCGTCTGCAAGGACAACAGAGCTGACTATTTCTGGCTGGTGGGACTGAACAGCTGGGGAAGAGGCTGTGACAGAGCCAGGCACCCTGGGATCTACACCTCCACTCAGCACTTCTACAACTGGATCCTGATCCAGACAAGCCTGAGCCCTGCGGACATAAGTGGTACAGCACCAGAGCCGAATTGCGCCCCGACTCCTAAGCCAGAGCTCACCATGGCTTCTGAGGAGACTCCGACGCCAGGGCCAGAAGAAGAGGCACAAACAGAGCCAACACCAGTGCCAGAGCCGACGCCAGAGCTGGTGGTGCCGGGGCCAGAGCTGGTCACAGACCCAACATCAGTGCCAGAGCTGGTAACAGAGCCCGAGACAGTGCCACAGCCAACCCCAGAGCCAGAGCTGGTAACAGAGCCCGAGCCAGTGCCACAGCCAACCCCAGAGCCAGAGCTGGTAACAGAGCCCGAGCCAGTGCCACAGCCAACCCCAGAGCTGGTAACAGACCCAGCACCAGTGCAAGTGCCAGAGCCAACACCAGAGCCAACGCCAGAGCCGACGACAGAACCAATGCCAGAGCCGACGACAGTGCCGACAATAGTGCCGACAACAGTGCCGGTGCCAGAGCCATCGCTAGTGCCAGAGTCGACACGAGAGCCAGAGGAGGAGCTAGAGTTGGTGCCCGAGCCGGAGCCAGAGCTGGTGCCAGAGCCGACACCAGAGCCAACCACTCCCCCGGTGCCCGAGGAGCCGGCGCCAACACCGGAACCGGGTCCGGACAGGCTCCTGCTGATCTCGGTGCCGTACCAGAGCCTGGTGCAGTTCTGCAACCTGCTGAGGGATTTCCTGCAGTTCCTGAGGAACCAGCTGGGCTGAGCGCAGCCGGAGCGGACGCGGTTCTGGCTGCAGAACGCGACCCCGGCCCGCTCCGTTCGGGCTCGGTCGCCGTCGCGGGGCCCGAGGCGGCCGCAGCCCCGGGGCCGCTCCGTCCCCCCGCCCCTCCCCTGCTGCCCCCCGTGCCGCAGCCCCGTTCTTGTTGAAATAACGCTGTTCGTTCTCCCCAGCACCGCGGTCTCTGCGCCTTTCAGCCCGCGGGCAGCGCCGGGAGCCGGGAGGGAGAACGAGCGGGGCTGGCCCCGTTCGGGAGGAGACGCGGAGCACTCGGGGCCGGGTGGGAAAAGCGGTTTAATAACGGGAACGGCAGCAGCCCCGAGCCTGAGGGACGCGGAGCTGCGGGAGGTGCCACCCCGAGCTGCCGCGGCCACCCAGGGCTGTCCCCTCTGTCACCAGCTCCTGCCGGGACCCCCGGTCCCACCCCCGCTCCACCTCGGTCCCAGGGGGGATCCCCGGACCCGGGACATTCCCTCTGCTCCAGCGGGATCGCGGCTCCAAAGAGCTGTCCTGGCTCTGGGGGGGCGCTGGAGCGTGGTGACCCTCCCGGATCGAATCAAGGATCCTGAATTCCGCGATCCACCCGCGTCTGGAGGTGGTTTGGGACCCGCCGCGGGCTGGCCCGGCCATGCTGGCCCGGCTGCCACCGGAGCCCGCCCTGCACGGATGTCCTCAATTCGCGGCTTGGAGGTGTCGGAGCCCCCCATCCTGCCGGGACACCGCGGGCCGTGGGGGGCTCGGGGGGCAGCGGGGGCTCAGCGGGGCTCCAGGCCCCAGGCCGGCAGCGGGGGGAGCCCGGGGGGCAGCAGGGCGAAGGGGGGGCTCTCCAGGGGCTGCCAGGGCGCTGGAGCGGGGCTGCCGCCGGGAGCCAGACCTGCGGGATGGACACGGGGCTCAGGCATCGCCGCCGGCGCGCTGGGCCCTGGCAGGGGACACCCAGGGGACCCCCAGAAGCCCGGGGCGGCCGAGACCGGCCCCTCGTACCGCAGCAAGCGTCGTCCCAGGCGCAGGGCCCGGAGGCGCAGAGGTGCAGCGGGGCCGGGGGGCGCGGGTGGGGGGCGAGGCCGTGCGGGGGCTGCGCCGAGCCCGCGGGGGGGTCCGGGAGCGGCTGCGTGCGGAGCAGACAGCGCCAATGTCACAGGGCTGCTCCGGGACCGGGTCACCCCGAGGGCGCCGGCAGCGGGCCGGGACGCTCCAGACGGGGCTCCCGGCGGGCTCCAGAGGGTGCCCGAGCTTGTTGGGGTGTCCCCAGCACCCCGGGAGCGGCCGTGTCCTACCCGTGCGGCGGCTGCGGCGGCGGCGGCACCGACAGCGGGCGGGATCCAGTCGCACCAGGAGCCTGCGTGGGCACGGGCGGGGACAATGCCCTGGCTCGGACAATGCCCTGGCTCGGCTCCCCGGGGCGCACGGGGAGCGGCCGTGTCCTTTCCCCAGCTCCCAGCGGGGCTCTGGGAAGCAGCCCCCGGGGTCCCAGCGCCAAATGTCCCACCCAGGGGCGCCCCTGGGTCCCACGTCCCGTCCCCTCGGTCCCCCGGGATGTCACCTGCGCCGCCAGCCTCCAGCTGCCGCTTGCTCTCCCGTCGCCACTTGGCTCGGCGGTTCGAGAACCAGACCTGGGGAGAGGGCGGGAGCTGAGGCTGCGGCCCCCGGCCGCCCCAGGGCCCCGCGGCACAGCTCTGAGCCCCGGGACACGGGCTCGGCACTGCCCGGGAGTGAGCAGGGACACGGGAGGGACACGGGCACGGAAAGGAGCTCGATCTCCGACATGGGCACGGGCGTGGGCAAAGGAATGCCCGTGTCCTGATCCCAGGCATGCGCATGGGTTTGAGCAAAGGGTTTGGTTCTGGGCATCAGAAGGGTGTTGATCCCAAACATGGACAGGGACAAGGGGTTCCATCCCGGGAATGGGCACGGTCCTGGGCAGAGGAAGGCTTTGATCCTGCGCCTTCCCCACCGGACGGGCCGGGAGCGCACCGCGGGCTCCGGGCGTGTCCCCGGCGCAGGGACCCTCGGGGCTGCTCTCGTGTGTGCTCTGCCGTGCTGCGGGGACGGGCAGCGCTGCCCTGGCACGGGGGGCTCGCTGCTGGCACTGCCTGCTCACCCAGAGGCCGGCAGGGAGCTGGGGCTGGACGGGAAGGGGCTGCCGTGCACCCAGGGAGGCTCGGCAGGGGCACAGAGATGTGGAGCTGGAGCTGCTGGGAGGAACCTGGGAGGGGTGTGTGCCAGGCGTGCCAGGGAGTGTGCCAGGGAGTGTGCCAGGTGTGCCATGGGGAGACCCCCGAGCCAGGACAAACGCAGCCCTGGGGAGTCACTCCCGCCATCCGGAGCCCGTCCCCAGCCCTGTCGCCAGCAGCGGTGACACGGTTCGGAGATGTCCCCGGAGGCAGGGGGGCTCCCTGTCCCCCGGAGCTGGCGGCCCCGGTCCCGGCGGCCCCTCCGGGCTGCTCCGGCCACCGGGACGTGGCCGCGGTCCCGTTCGGAGCGAGGCGGGTCCCTCTTACCCTGATGGTGGTGTCGGGCAGCTGCGTGGCCGCGGCCAGGCTCTGGCGGGTGGCGGTGTCCGGGTACTGTCCCCTCCGGAACGCTGCAAGGGGATCGCGCTGAGCGGGCTCGGGTCGGGGCAGCCACCCCCGGCACCCGGGCGGGAAATGCCAGGACGTGGCTGGGGTGCTTTGGGGTAGTCTGGTGGGGTATGGGATGGTTTGGGATGCTCTGGGGTGCTCTGGGGTAGTCTGGTGGGGTATGGGATGGTTTGGGATGCTCTGGAGTGCTCTGGGGTAGTCTGGTGGGGTATGGGATGGTTTGGGATGCTCTGGGGTGCTCTGGGGTAGTCTGGTGGGGTATGGGATGGTTTGGGATGCTCTGGGGTGGTCTGGGATGCTCTGGAGTAGTCTGGTGGGATATGGGATGGTTTGGGATGCTCGGGGGCGCTCTGTGGTGGTTAGGGATGCTCTGTGGTGGTTTGGGATGCTCTGGGGCGGTTTGGGGTGCTCTGGGGCGGTTTGGCGTGCTCTGGGCTGGTTTGGGGCCCCGCAGCGATGGCCGGGCCGCCCACAGGAGCACGAGTTCGTCCCGAGAGCGGCATTTCCCCCCCGGAACAGCCCCGCTCCGTCCCGCTCGGGGAGCGCACCTTCCTCCAGAGCCTCCGCCTGCTGCCTGGAGAACACGGTGCGGTTCCTGCCCCCGCTCCTGTGCCCGGGGCCCGGCGGCGGCTCGGGGCTCCCCGGGGCCGCGGGGCGCTGCGGGGACACTGCGGGGACAGAGGGGCAGAGGCTGGGGGCGGACCCGGGGCCGGGGGCTCCCCGGAGGGGCCGGGAAGGGTCAGGAGGGGCCCGAGCTTTGGGGCAGGGCTCACCCCGTGGCCGCGGGTCCCGGGGCTCGGCCGCCAGCCGGAGGTCGCTGGGCAGGGTCCTGAGCACGCGGTTGATGGAGGAGACCTGGGCAGGGGAGAGGGGATGTGCCGGGACCCCCGGGGCTGCGGGGGGACGGGAATGGAGGTGGAGCTGTCTCTGGGATGCTCTCCGGAGCCAGGGATTCTCCGGCCCGGGGCCGAGCCCGTCTGCTCCCGGTTTGTGACCCCGGAATCCCGGGGACCGACAGAATCTAACGGGAGGCCATTGGCGCGGCGGGGATCGGCTGGGCGGGTCTGTCCTTGGGAAGCACAGCTCGCCCTGCCCAGCAGGGACACTTGTCACGGAGCCACCGCGGTGTCCCGCGGCCCGAGGAGGCGGCAGGCCCGGGGGTGGCGGTCGGGGCTCTGCTTCCGCTGGGCAGGAGCGATCGGCCTTCCCCTCCCCACGCTGCAGCTCTGCTTCTCACCAAGCACCGAGCCCTTCCCTGTGGATCCTTCCCGTTCCCGAGTCCTTCCCATGGGCCCGAACCCTTCCCATCACTCCGAGCCCTTCCCGGGGCTTCCACCCCACTGCCCCGAGCCCTTCCTTGTCCATCATTCCCAGTGTCCTGAGCCTTCCCTGTGCACCATTCCCACTGTCCTGAGCCTTCCCTGTCCATCATTCCCACTGTCCCGAGCCCTTCCCTGTGCACCATTCCCACTGTCCCGAGCCTTCCCTGTGCACCATTCCCACTGTCCTGAGCCTTCCCTGCGCACCATTCCCACCTCCCGCCCCCCGGCCGTGGGGCCGGACCCCCTGCTCCGCCCGTTCCCGGGAATTCCCGCAATCCCGGGGCTCTCGGCAGGACTCACGCTGAGGATGCCGCTGCCGGCACAGATTCCCTCGGCGTGCAGCTGCCGCCGGATCTCCCAGGCGAAGAGCCCGGGCTGCTCCAGCTTCAGCCGCGCGATCCTGGCCACCACGGCGGGGGTGGCCATGCGGGGCTTGCTGCCCCCCACCGCCTTGGGCCCCACGGCCCCCGTCCGGTAGTAGCGGCCCAGGATTTTGCTGACGCAGCCGTTGGACACCTGCGGACAGAACTTGAGCGTGGGGAGGATTTGGGAGGGGCAGGAGACCCCCCCAGCCCCGGGCCGGGCGCACCTTGAGGCTGCGGGAGATGTCGGAGCTGCGGGCGCCGCTCGCCGCCAGCGCGATGATTCTCTGCCTCTTGCACGTGGGGAGGGGGCGGCCGTTCAGGAAGAGCCCCCCGAGCTGGTTCACCCCGCTGGGCCCTGGGGAGGAGGACAGGGCTGGGGGGAGCGGGGCTGCCGCTCCTGCCCTGCCGGCTGCCCAGGACGGCACCGGGGAGGAGGCCAGAGCGGGGGGGCTGAGGGGTCCGGAGGGGCAGGGCAGGGGCAGCTGAGGGATCCGGAGGGGCAGGGCAGGGGCAGCTGAGGGGTCCGGAGGGGCTGGGCAGGGGCAGCTGAGGGGTCCGGAGGGGCTGGGCAGGGGGAGCTGGGGCCCTGAGGGACGCGGGGCGCGGTGCTGGAGGTAGGCAGGAAATGGGGGCGCCGGCCCCAGGAAGCAGGAAAACACCCCCTGAAGAGCACGGGGAGAATTTGGGAAGGGCAGGGGGTGACAGGCTGGGGGCCTGGATGTCCCCGGGGCCGGGAGGGCCCTGCGGAGCCGCGGGTGAATGGGCGGCTGGGCGGGTGCGGTTGTGCCGGAGCAGGGAATGGATGCACGGCACATCCCCGAGTCCCGCCGGGAACGCCGCGCTCCTCACCTCGGTGCTGCATCGTGGAGAGGCTTCAGGAGGCTGTGAGTGCCTGGGAACTCCCCGCGGGACACGGGCAATGCTGCGGGGCCGGATAAATCAGCGCCGCTTTCCAGGGCTCAGCCACGACCCTGCGGCGAGGAGGAACAGGGGCAGGAATCTTGGAGCAGAGGATGGAAACAGTTGAGGGCAACTTGGGAAGTCCTTGTGCTCCAGGTACAGCGGATAAATAGCGGGAAAAAAGGTCACAGAGCTCTGGAGAGGCTCGGGAGACACCGGGAATGCTGCTGGTGCTGCCTGCACCGAGCAGCCACCGGCACGGAATGGAGCCGCCGTGGCTGAGCCACATCCCAGCGCCTGCAGAGCTCCCCCGGACACCCCACGGGGCACAGGGGGTCCCCACAGCCACCCCAGCTGAGTGCCGGCATCCACAGGGAATGGAGGGATCCCCCATGCCCAGCACCCTCCCAGCCAGGAATTCCTCATTGCCAAGATCCCATCCCTGGCTGCCCTCTGGCACTGGGAGCCATTCCCTGGGTGCTGTCCCTGCAGGCCTTGGCCCCAGCCCCTCTGCAGCTCTCCTGGAGCCCCTGCAGGCCCTGCCAGGGCTCTGAGCTCTCCCTGGAGCCTTTCTGTCTCCATGCTGGACACCCCCAGCTGTCCCAGCCTGGCTCCATAGGATTTCCCGGCAGGATTCCCAGAGGAACACCAGCGCCGGTGCCCATCCTGCCTGAGCAGCAGCGGAGCCACAGAGATGCCACCGAGCCTGGCAGCTGCTGCTGCCCCCACGGCCTTGCCAGAGCCCCCAGTCCACCTGGGGTTTCACCCGGAGCATTTCAAAACGCCCCCGGCACCCCCACAGTCCCCAAACCCCACCGTGCCTCTTCCCTGCACAGCCTGAGGGAGTTTGGCCACACCGACCCTCGGAAATTCAGGAAAAGCCAAATAAATCCAACACCAGGGGCAAGCCCGCGCGTTTCCCTCAGGTGAGTGGCAAAGCCGAGGCGCGTCCCGCCTGGCGCTGCTCGGAGAGGGATGGATCGGCCCGGGGCGATGCGCGGAGGCTGCTCCGGGAGGGAGGAACGGGACACGAGGCCCCTCGGGGCCGCGCAGCCCCCAGCGCTCCCTGCCTTGGCCCGCGCTGTGCCCGCGGGTGACACAGGGATTGCTCTCCCCCAGGAAAAGCCTGTGGGGAGGCTGGGAGCGCTGGGAAAGCCGAGCTGCGAGCCCTCGGTGCCCCACGGATGGTGCCGAGGGGCCCCGGGGCCGGGGTGAGCTCGGTCCCTGTGCGGCGCAGGGACAAGGAGCCAGCGGGGAGCAGCGAGGCCGGGCCGGAGCCGGCACCTCCCGGGGACCCCGGAGCTCCTCCAGGTTAAAGCATAAACGCCACCAATCCCTGCAGCAATCCCTGCAGCCTTCACACGCAGGGAAGGACGCTCGGCGGAGCGGGGATGCCCGGAGCGGCGCAAGGAGGTACCTGCGGAGCCTCGAGGGAGCTGGACCGGAGCGTCCCGGGGGCCGGGCGGGCGCTCAGTGCCGGCAGCGGGGCCGTGATGTCACCGCGGGAGGGAGAGGAGGACGGGGAGGAAGGGGCGGCCCGACGTGACCGCGCCCAGCACACGCCCGGCCCGGGGGGCTCCGTCGGGACTCGGGGGCGCTCGGACCCCCCGGGCCGGGCTCGGAGTCGGTGCCGGGTGAGCGCCGGTGTTTCAGCACCTGCGGCCGGCGGACAGCACGGCCCCGCCGCGTCCCCGCGCCCCGGAGCATCCCCGGGGATCCCCCGGCGGAGCCCCCCGAGGGGCTTCGCTCCCGCGTCTCTCCCGCAAAGCAAACAGGGACATATGGGATTCAATCATAAATCCACCTTCGCTTTTATTACATCGATCTAATTTATTTTGGGTGCTGAACAAATAGAAGGCGGCCCCCGGGGTGGCGGCTGGGCCCCGGCGGGGACTCCCCGGTGTGCTCCAGGCGAGCACCGGCACAGATGGCCCCTTCTTGGAAGATTAAAAAAAAAAACAACGTTGTAAACCTTTCAAGTAAAATATTTGAAGAGCAAATATTAGCCAGCGAGGAGCCCATCACCGTGGCCCTCCGCGCCCGGCCCCGCGAGTCATCCCAGCGTTATTTGCACCCCGGCCCCGGCCCCCGGGCTCCGCACTGCTGCCCGCCTTTGGAAAATACCATATGCTCCGAATTACACATTAACCACGGCCCTGCGGGGCCCGGGCCCGGCCCCGGCCCCCGGGGAGCCCCCCCGCCGCCCCCGGGGCGCCCCGGCTGTCCCGCACCCCGGGGCCGGGCTCGGGCTCCCGGCGGCGCGGGGAGCGCCGGCACCCGGGGCCGGGTCCCCCCGCCCCGCGCCGGCCGCCCGGGACCACCCCCGCTCCGCCCCGGCCGCGGGGGAGCCCCGGAGGAGCCCCCGGGCCGGGCCAGCCCCGTGCGTAACGCGGCCGCGGGGAGCGGGGCGCGGGGCTCGGCGGCGCGGCGGGGGTGCCGGGCCCGGCCCTGTCCCCGTGCCCCCGGGCCCGGGCGGGGGGCGGCGCGGGGGGCTCCGGGCCCGTCCCGGAGCGGCGGGGCCGCCCCCGGGGCCGTGCGCGCTGGGACCGGGCGCGCCGGGCTCCGGTGCGCACGGCCCCGGCCGGCTCCGCGCCCCTCCCGGGCCGGCCCCGCGCTGCCCCGGCGGCGGGAGGAGCCCCCGGAGCCGCCCGGGGAGCCGGGGGAGCCCCGCGGGCCCGGGGGGAGGCGGCGGCGGCGGGCACCGGGCGGTGCGTCCCTGGCGCGGCTCGGGCGCGACGGCGGCTGCGGCCTCGGGCACCGGAAACCGGGCCGGGGAACGGCGGGGAGAGAGAGGGGAGAGGGGCAGAGACGGGACGGGGACATGTGGGGAGGGGAAGGTGTGGGGAGGTGGGGAGAGAGATGGACACGTGCAGAGCAGAGATGGAGAGAGGGTGGAATGGAGAGGTGGAGACGCGGAGGGACGGAGTCGGGAAGGGAGGGAGGTGGAGAGGTGGGCACGGGAGAGGTGGAGACACAGATGGAGAGGTGGTGAAATGGAGAGGAGGAGAGGAGGAGAGGGGGGACAGATGTTGGGACATGGAGAGGTGACCATGTGGAGAGGGGGAGACATGGACACAGAGAGGTGAAAAGGGACAAGTGGAGAAATGCTAAAATGTGGAGATGGAGAAATGGAGAGGTGGAGAGGTGGAGAGGTGGAGAGGTGGAGAGGTGGAGAGGTGGAGACATGGAGGCAGAATTATGGAGACATGGAAAGGTGGAGAGGTGAAGGTGTAAAGACGTGGAATGATGGAGAGGGAGGAAAAGGAGAGGTGGAGAGGAGTGGAGGTGCAATCAGGGAGCTTGGAGAGGTGCAAAGGCAGAATTGGAGCGCTGGGAACAGATTTGGGGACACGGAGAGGTGGGGACAGAGCTCTGGAGAGGTGGAGGGAAGATCCAGGACCCACCGTGGCCTCTGTGCTTCTGTGACCTCGCCCTGCTCCCCGGAAAGAGCCTTCGCAGGGATTCTGAGGGTGCTGAGCAGCCCCAGGGATTGCGAGGGGACGCTTCCTTTGGAAAGGCGGGGGACGCCGGGCGGCAGCTGGCACACGGGGGCTGGTGGGGACCCGAGTGTCCCCTGCTGCCAGCACCTGGCCACTCCAGCTGGAGAGGGGAGGAAAGGAGGGGAAAGGGGAAAGGAAGAACCCGGTCCCCACTGTCCCCAGGCAGGATCAGGGGCGTGTTGGGGACACCGGGGGCTGTGGAGGGGAGCACAGAGCTCCCCAAAGGAGCGCGTGTCCCAGGAAAGGCGCTCACGGCATCGGCTCAGCAGGGAGGGCTGTCCCCACGGCTCTCAAAGCAGGGAGTTTGCAGGGCACAGGGATCCAGCTGAGCAGATCCATCACCTCCACCTTTGTACCCGGCTCCATTTTCATCTGCATCTTCATTTCTGCCTCCGTATTCGTGTCTTAGTCTCCATCTCCATCTGTGTTTTGTCTCCATCTCCATCTTTGTATCCTTTTTTTTTTCTCTGCTTTCATCTCTACTTCATCTCCATCTCTGCCTTTATCTCCACCCCATCTCCTCCTCCCCTCCCAGACCATCTCCATCTCCACTCCCAATCCCATTCCCCACCTTCCTCCCTGTTTCCATCCCATCCCATCCCATCCCATCCCATCCCATCCCATCCCATCCCATCCCATCCCATCCCATCCCATCCCGGTGTCTCTGGGCTGTTCCAGAGGGAGGGACCGGGAGAGCCCCGTGCCTGCCGGGCCGTGGCTCGGGGCAGAGCTGCCCCGCTCGGGGCTCGGGGCTCGCTGCCCTCTGCTCTGCCCCGTCCCTGGTCCCAGCGGCCGTGCCCAGAGCGTCTCTGCCCTCTGGTGTCCCTCCAGGGAGGGGGCGCTGAGCCCTCCCCGCCCGGGGACAGCGGATCCTTGTCCCCATTCCAGGCTGGCAGCAGGAGCGGGGTGCGCCGGGCACTGGGGTCTGGAGCTGGGGAGGGACAGAGGCGAGAGGGACCCTGCAGGGACAGTGGGGGAGGAGCTGGGAGGAAGGAGGGGACCTGCTCTGCCAGAGTGACAGGAGCACCACCCCGGGAATGGGACAGGGGCACAGGGACAGGGAGGGACAGGGGAACGGGGACAGGGAGAGGCACGGGGACAGGGACAGGGAGGGAAAAGGGAACAGGGACAGGGATGGACATGGGAACGGGGACAGGGAGGGACACGGGAATGGAGACAGGGAGGGAAAAGGGAACAGGGACAGGGAGGGAAAAGGGAACAGGGACAGGGATGGACATGGGAACAGGAACAGGGAGGGACATGGGAACAGGAACAGGGAGGGACATGGGAACAGGGACAGGGAGGGACATGGGAACAGGGACAGGGAGGGAAAAGGGAACAGGGACAGGGATGGACATGGGAACAGGGACAGGGAGTGAAAAGGGAACAGGGACAGGGAGAAGGTGGAACAGGGATGTGGAGGGACATGGGACCAGGGAAATGGAGAAGGTGGAACAGGCACATAGAGGGGACACCAACACAGAGGGGACGGAACAGGGACATGGAGGGACACGGGACCAGGGAAACGGAGCAGGTGGAACAGGAACATGGAGGGGATGGAACACGGACATGGAGTGGCACAGGAACAGGGAGGGAATGGAACAGGGACAAGGGAGGAAACAGGAGTGGGAACAGGGACACAGAGGGAGTGGAGCAGACACAGAGGGAGCAGAACAGGCAATTCCATTATCCCAGGAGATTTCCACAGCGAGGCAAAGCTGCCAAAGCACCGCAGCTCATAGCTGGGGTTCTGTCTGGAACTCAGTGCCTGCATTCCCTGAGTGGCACTGGTGGGAGCAGGGCCCCCATGCCACAGGGAACACCTGCCAGTGGCTCAGAGGAACCAGGTGCCAGGGCACTCCCAGTGCCAGGGCACCCCCAGGGATGGGTGCTGGGATAACCAGATTTGGGATAACCGGATTTGGGATAACCAGATTTGGGAATTCCCATCCCTGCCCAGAGGAGACCTGGCCGTTCTGGTGCTCCACACCCAGTTCCTGTGTTCCCTCTCCTCGCCCCAGCTCAGAGCCAGCTCCAGAGGGCTGGGAGGGCAGAGGGATGAGGTCCAGCTCCCAGGGGATCCACTCAGCATTCCCATCCCTGGCAGTGCCCAAGGCCAGGCTGGACACTGGGGCTGGAGCAGCCTGGGACAGTGGGAGGTGTCCCTGCCATGGCAGGGGGGGCACTGCAGGGACTTTGGGGTCCCTTCCCACAAAACCCATTCCAGAATTCCCTGATTTCCCTCCCTCTGTCGCTCCTGTCTGCCGGTCCAAGGCTGTTTTGCACCATTCTGGGCTTTCTCCCTGCAGAAGGTCACCCTGCTCCTGCTCCTCACTGAGCACCAGGATGCCTGGAGAATCCCATTGTTTTCCCCTGCAGAAAGCACGGGTGGAAGTTAAAAGCCCAGATGACTCAGCCGACCAAGAAAATGGAGTTTATCCCCACGTTCCCACCTACAATTTCACTTTCTTTTCCATCAAAATGATGATTATTACAGGATTCGGGCTAAAAAGAGGCAATTTGGAGGCTTGTAGGTGTCCTCCCCATCATTTCTGGTGGAATGCAGGTGCAAGATGGGACAGTGATATGGCAGGCCTAGAAATTCCACGGATCAGGATAATGGAGCTGCTTTTCCAGGTTTTTGGGCAGAGATTTCCTGCCCTGAAAAAGGGGCTAAGTATTAAAAAATGGGGAGAAAACCAATAAATTAATTAATTATCATCAAAAGGGCTGGAGCAGGGAGATCAGAAGCGGTGGAATGTTGTGGTAGGTAGGGAGAGGGTGGGAAGAGGATTCCTCATGGACTGGGAGGCTCTGGCACAGCCAGCGCAGCAAAATCCGGGAGCGGGACCGCCGGGACCCTCGGGAAAGGGGCGGGGGCTGCGCCCACCGGGACCTGAGCGTGGGGACAAACCCCGGAGTGAGCAGGCACGGGAAAACATCGGGAACACGGGGAAAAAATATCATACGGTGGGAAAACGTGCCGTGCCCAGCGGGAGACGCCGGCGGGGCGGATTCCTGTGGGTTCTGATCGCTCCCAGGTGCGCTCCAATCCCTTCTCAGCCCTCAGCCCGTGCGCCCCGATCGCCCCCCCAGGTGACACGGGGCCCCCTCCCATCCCGGTGTGCGGCGCCGGGGCCGCTCCGTTCCCGTTCCCTGGATTCCCTCCGTGGCCACTCCAATGTCCCCTGCCACCCACGAGTGACACGGCTCCGCTCGGGGCCGGCAGGGGTGACACAGAGAAGGGCACCGGCAGCGGCTCCCGAGAGGCGGGGGCTGGTCCGGGGCACCCCAGCCGCTGACACGGGACACGGCGGGAGGGTTTCCCCCGCTCGGGGCTGGGGGTATCGGGGTGGGACGGGAGGGACCCCCGGAGGGGCGGGCAGTGCCAGTGTCCCCGAGGGAGGACATCCCGGGCTGTGTCCGGACCGCGGGTGTCCCCCCCAACCCCGGGGCGGGACCGAGCTGGCTCTGGGGTCCCCCCCGACCTCGGGGCCGATCCGGGCTGGGTCTGGGGTCCCCCCCAACCTCGGGGCCAGACCGGGATGGGTCTGGGGTCTCTCCCAACCCCGGGGCCAGACCGGGATGGGTCTGGGGTCTCTCCCAACCCCGGGGCCGGGCCGAGGTGGGTCTGGGGTCCCGGGGGTCGCCCTTGCGGCGACCCCCGGGACCCCAGACCCACCTCGGCCCGGCCCCGGGGTTGGGCGCGCGCCACTGACGAAAAGAGGCGTGGCCACACCAAGCTCCGCCCTTGGGTAACGGAAAGGGGCGTATCCCGTATTGGCCCCGCCCCCGTCGCGGCGCGAGGCCACGTGTGCGCGCGGGCGGCCTTTGCCGACGTGTCCCTGGCGCCGCGCGCCCCGGAAGTCCCGCCCCCTCCCGCGCGCCGGGCTGGGGCGGGGCCGCGAGGGGCGCGACGTCACCGGCAACGCGCCGCCATTGGCCGAGGCGCGGCGGGGCGGGGCGGCGCCCGCGGCGGGAGCGGCCGCCCGTTGGCCGCCGGCCGCGCGGGGGGGGCGGAGCCGCGAGGAGGCCGCGCCCCCGTCCTCGGCTCAGGCCCCGCCCCGCGGTCCCTTCCGCGCTCGCCCCGGGCCCCGCCGCGCTCCCGCTGCCCGTGCCCGGCCCGGCCCGACCCGGCCTCTCCGCCCGCCCGGCCCCGCCATGGCCTCCGCGGCCAACCCCGGCCAGGGCGGCTCCGCGCCGCCGCCCGTCGTCCAGCGCGGCATCGTCAAGATGGTAAGGGCTGTGCCCGCCGCTCCCCGCACCGACCCCGCGCCTCGCCGCTGACCGACCGGGGACCCCCATCTCCCGCAGGCTCCTCCGGGGCCCGGGGTCCCGCTCCGCCGCCCGCCTCCCTTGCCGGTAACCGGGAGCCTGTCCGCTCCCCGCGCGGTGCCCGGCTCCCCGTGCCCGGTGCAGCCCGTCCGGTGCTCCCGGGCCCCGTATGGCGGCAGTTGCTGATCCGTTACCGCCCGCTGCCCGGCACCTCTCGCTGCACCCCGGGATCCCCCTGCAGCCCGGTCCCCCACGCCGCCCCGGGACCGGGCACTGCGCGTTCCCGGTGCCGTCCCGGCTGCTGCGATGGGCAGGAACAGTTTTGGCTCCCGGGACCGGAGCCGGTGGTCCCGCTCCGCTGCCGGTCCCGGAGCCCCCGGTGCCCCGAGGGGTCGCAGAGCAGCGGCCTCGCCGTGCCGCCGGCGGCGGGGCCGTCCCGGGGGTGCCGCACGTGCTCCGCTCGCGGCCCCTCCCGGGGCATCCCCGGGGCGGGGCGGGGCGGGATCCCCGAGCCCCGGTCGGGTCCCCACGGGACAGCGCGGGGATGGGGTCCGCTGGCCGCTCCGGGCTCCCCGGGAAGGGTCCCGGTCCCCCGCGCCAGGGCCCCACGTGTGCCGGCAGCGGGGCCGCGGGAGCGAAGGTCGCGTTCAGTCCCGGGCGCCGTGTCCCCGTCCCGTGTCCCCGTCCCGTATTCCCGTGCCATGTTCCCATGCCGTGTCCCCTCCTGGCCCTGTCCCGTGTCCCCGTCCCGTGTCCCCTCCTGGTCCTGGCCCGCCCCAGCCCGTTCCCCGCCGTGCCCCCGAACCCCCCAGGTTGCCGTGCCCGAGTCCGGGTGGATCCGGGGGTCTCCGCTGACCCCTTCACCCCCTGCTGCCTCTGGAGTGAGACCTGCTCCCGGCTGTCACTGCAGCCCCGAGCCGGTGGCTGGGCTGGGGACAGGGCTGGGGACACCGGCGGATGGACCCTGGAAGGCTGGGGATGCATGATAGGGATCTAGGGATGGATCCCAGAGGTTTGGGATGGGCACCGGGGATCTGGGGCTGGACACTGAATCTGGGGGTGATACATGGGGGTCTGTGGTCAGACACCGGGGGTCTGGGGACACTGCAGGTCTGCTCTGGCACTGCTCTGTGCCATGCGTCACTGGTGACAGGGGGATCTGCTGCTGCCACCCTGCCCTGGCTCCTGCCCACCCTGCAGATTTTGGGATGCTCAGGAAACCCTCCCCTGGCTGCTTGTCCCTGCCCGATCCATCCACAGCAGGATTTTGGGCAGGATTCTGGGCAGGATTTTGGGCTCTGCTGGCTGGGAGGCAGCTGTGCCTGTGCCCCGCAGCCCGGGGTGGGCTCTGTGCTCCCTTCCAGGCCAGCCAGCCCAAAATCCCCCTGGGAGAGGGGCGTCCCTGGCTCTCTGTGGTGCCAGCCACGTGCTCTGCTGTGGCTCCGTCACAGCTTTGAGGTTTTTGGGGTTTTTTGCACCTTCCTGTTGCAATCACAGTGCAGCTCGCTGGAACCACAGTGAGGCTACGGGGTTTGAGAGCAGGAGTTTGGCAGCAGGATGGGGATGAGGAGCAGGAATTTTCCTCCCACTCCTGTCAGGATTTTTAACCCTTTGTGCCCCACAGGGGCAGCTCTGGATTCTGGATGTGCTCGTGGGATTTCGGTGCTCTGGAGCCACCTTGGCAGCATGAGCTGGGTCTGTGCACCCCATGTGCCTGTGCTGTTTCCAGGCTGGATTAAGCCTCGTTTAAGCCCAAATTTCTCTGATGGAGCCCTCAGTGGGACAGATGGGCTGTGGGGTGACTCTTGCTGGCAGGGTGGGACAGTGACACCTGGCTGCTGGGACAGTGTCCTGATCCCATTGCCATCCCTGGAGCAGTTCCCCATCTGCGGGGGGATCCCGACAGCCACCCGGGCGTGTGGCCGCTCCATGGGCAGGGACAGGCCCACACAGGGATCAGGAGCTGGGATGGAATGTCCCCCAGAGCACTGCACCGACCCTGGGACACGGAGCAGCTCCGCCAAGGACCCCACCCCGGGATCCAGGGCTCGTGCTGGGCATTGAACAGAGCAGCTCCAGCACCCCCTGGCCTCCCCGTGCCCTATAAATTAAAGATTAAGGTTAATTACAGCCATGGAACTCTCAGCCTTAAGCACAGAGCACGGAGCCTTTGCTGGGCTCGCTCCGGGTGCGGCTGGGCCGCAGCTCCTGGTGGCTCCCGCAGTGTTCCGGGCCCTGCCGTGGCTGCAGGGGCTGCAGGGTGGGCTCTGGGGGCTCATCCTGAGGGGCTCAGAGTCCTGGGCATGGGGCTGGGCTGGCTCTGGTGATGGCACACTGCTGGAGGGGTTTGGGATCCCTGCGAGCATCCGTGGGGGTTTTGGGCGGTGGGGAGCCAGGGCAGGCACTGGAACTGACCCGAGTGTGGATCAGAGAGCTGGGAGAGGGGACAGGGAGATCCTGTTGGGAGCAAGGGAATACTTGGGAACAGGGAGATCCCAGGAACAGGGAGATCCCAGCACACTCTGGCTGCTGGCCCAGAGCCCAGCCCTGCTGCAGGACCTGGGGAATGTGGCTGGGGGTGTGAGGAACCCTGGCAAAGGGGATTGGCTGGCAGTGCCCAGCCTGGAGCTCTCGGAGCCAGAGCTGTGGTGGGACATGGCCCAGCTGGGCTCATCCACCCGGTGTAAAATCCTGATTTTCCAAATTCTCCTTGGTGTTCTGTGTGCATGGAGGTGACCCCGTGTCTGGGTGTGCTGAGGGACCCCAGAGCCCCTGCAGTGCCAGCCCTGCCATGGCAGGGACACCTCCCACTGTCCCAGGCTGCTCCAGCCCCAGTGTCCAGCCTGGCCTGGGGCACTGCCAGGGATGCAGGGGCAGCCCCAGCTGCTCTGGCAATTCCAGCCCAGCCAGGAATTCCTCATTGCCAAGATCCCATCCCTGGCTGCCCTCTGGCACTGGGAGCCATTCCCTGGGTGCTGTCCCTGCAGGCCTTGTCCCCAGTCCCTCTGCAGCTCTCCTGGAGCCCCTTCAGGCCCTGCCAGGGGCTCTGAGCTCTCCCTGGATCCTTCTCCTCTCCAGGTGAGCACCCCCAGCTCTCCCAGCCTGGATCCCTGGGAACTGAGGGGCTCCAGCCCTGCAGCAGCTCTGGGGCCTCCTCTGGGCTCTCTGCAGCAGCTCCAGGTGCTGCTGCTGTGTCCCCAGGGCTGGGGCAGCTCTGCAGGTGGGGTCTCACCTGAGGGGGCACAGGATCCCCCTGCCCTGCTGGGGATGAGCCCAGAACATGGATTCTGTCCCATCTCCAGCTGGGGCAGCTCCTGGCTCTCCAGGCCCGTGGCACTCAGTGGTGCTGAGTTCCCGAGCCCTGCCAGGGCAGGGCACGTCCCTGGAATTCTGTCCCTGGAATTGTGCGTGTCCGTGCAGCGTCACCTTTCTGTGCAGTCCCTGCTCCCGGGCTGCCCCTGCTGTGCCCAGGGGCTGCCCGCTGTCCCAGCTGTCCCCTCTGAGCCCCGCTGTCCCCTCACTGTCCCCGCTCTCCCCTCTGACCCCCCCATGTCCCCCCGCTGGTGCCGCTGTCCCCGCTGAGCGCCTCTGTCCCCTCTGAACCCTGCTGACCCTGCTGACCCTGCTGACCTCAGTGTCCCCTCCTGTCCCCGCTGTCCCCTCCTGTCCCTGCTGACCCTCCTGTCCCTGCTGTCCCCGCTGTCCCCGCAGGTGCTGTCGGGCTGTGCCATCATCGTGCGGGGCCAGCCCCGTGGGGGGCCGCCCCCGGAGCGTCAGATCAACCTCAGCAACATCCGCGCGGGGAGCCTGGCCCGGCGCGCCAACGCCAGCCAGCCCGACAGCAGGGACACCCCTGATGAGGTGAGGGACACAGGGGACACAGGGAGGGGAATGGGACAGGGAGCCTGGCCCGGTGTGCCAATGCCAGCCAGCCTGACAGCAGGGACACCCCCGACGAGGTGAGGGACACAGGGGACACAGGGAGGGGAATGGGGCAGGGAGCCTGGCCCGGCGCGCCAACGCCAGCCAGCCCGACAGCAGGGACACCCCTGATGAGGTGAGGGACACAGGGGACACGGGGGACACAGGGGACACAGGGATGGGAATGGGGCAGGGAGCCTGGCCCGGCGCGCCAACGCCAGCCAGCCCGACAGCAGGGACACCCCCGACGAGGTGAGGGACACAGGGGACACAGGGACAGGGAGGGGAATGGGACAGGGAGCCTGGCCCGGCGCGCCAACGCCAGCCAGCCAGCCCGACAGCAGGGACACCCCTGATGAGGTGAGGGACCCAGGGGACACAGGGGACACAGGGAGGGGAATGGGAATGGGATGGGAGCCTGGCCCGGCGCGCCAACGCCAGCCAGCCTGACAGCAGGGACACCCCCGACGAGGTGAGGGACACAGGGGACAGGGAGGGGAATGGGGCAGCCTGGCAGGGACACACAGGGGGGCTCGGGGGGGATCTTCTCCTTTCTTGCCTCTCTGCTCTTGGCACGGTGTTGTGGGGGGCACTGGGGGGTGCTTGGGACTCATGAAGGGGTGGTTTGGGGCTCAGGGGATGGTTTGGGGTACACGGGGTGGCTGTTTTGGGGCACGAAGAATGGTTTGGGATGTATGGGACAGTTTCAGTCACATGAGGGGGTGGTTTGGGGCACAGGGGGATGGTTTGGGACCCAGGGGATGGCAATTTTGGGGAACTCGGGGGGTAGTTTGGGGCACATGGGGTGGCTGTTTTGGGACACGTGAGGTGGTTTGGGGCACATGAAGGGGTGGTTTGGGGCACCCGGGGCGTGGTTTGGCACATACAGAGGTGGTTTGGGGCACATGGGGATGGTTTTGGGCACATGCTGTGGCTGTTTTGGGGCATGGGGGGTAGTTTGGGACTCGGGGGATGCTTTGGAGCACAGGGATAGCTGGTTTGGGTCTCGGGGGATGGTTTGGGGCACATGGGGTGGCTGCTCTGGGGCACATGCTGTGGCTGTTTTGGGACTCGGGGGATGCTCTGGGGCACATGCTATGGCTGTTTTGGGGCACATGGGATAGCTGTTTTGGGGCACATGCTATGGCTGTTTTGGGGCACATGGGGTGGCTGTTTTGGGGCACATGGGGTGGCTGTTTTGGGGCACATGCTATGGCTGTTTTGGGGCACATGGGGTGGCTGTTTTGGGGCACATGCTATGGCTGTTTTGGGGCACATGGGGTGGCTGTTCTGGGGCACATGCTGTGGCTGTTCTGGGACCCGGGCATGCTCAGGGGCTCCGGGGCAGTCCCGCAGCCGCTCGGTGCCGGTGCCGGCGGGGCCCGGCCCCCCTCCCGCGGGCCGGGGGCGGCGGGAGCAGCGCTGGCAGATAATTGCTCTCCCTGGGGAGTTTTGTCTTCCCAACAGCCTCTAAATGTCACTCTCTGCCAAAGTGACGCCTGTCAGCCCCGCTAATTGTTTATGAGCGCGTCATGTTCCCACCTCCGGCCGCGCTCCCGCCCACCCGCCGGTGCCGGAGCGGGAGCGCGCAACGGGAACGCGCTCCGGGAACGGGAACGCGCTCCCGAGCCTGCCGTGCCCCAAAACCCCGGCGGGGCTGCGAGAGCTGCAAACCCCGCTCCCTTCCTGCCCCGGAGCCTCCGTGGGAGCCCTCAGGGCCTCCATGGGAGCCGGGGCTGCCCCCGGAGCTCTTTGGGGACCCCTTTGTGGGTGTTCCTCCCCAGGAGTCGGTTCTCAGCAGAGTTCTGGGGGACAAGGGGGCTCCCGGGGCACTGGGGGCTGCTCCCTCTGCCCCGCCCGGGATCCCCCCGGCTCACAGCGCCTCCCTCCCGGCAGCCCTGGGGCTTCCCGGCCCGCGAGTTCCTGCGGAAGAAGCTGATCGGGAAGGAGGTGTGCTTCACCGTGGAGTACAAGACCCCGCAGGGCCGCGAGTACGGCATGGTCTACCTGGGCAAAGGTGAGCAGGGACGGGCACCTGGGGACGGGGAGCATGATGGGGTACCTGGGGAAGGTGAGCATGGATGGGGACCTGGGGAGAGTGAGCATGGATGGGGACCTGGGGACAGTGAGCATGGATGGGGACCTGGGGAAGGTGAGGATGGATGGGGACCTGGGGAAGGTGAGCATGGATGGGGACCTGGGGAAGGTGAGCAGGGATGGGCACCTGGGGAAGGGGAGGATGGATGGGGACCTGGGGAAAGGTGGGTCAGGATGGGTAGGTTAGGATGGATGGGTTTCCTTGGGAAAAGGTGGATCTGAGTGTTTTACCTGGGAAAAGGTGGTTCCAGGGTGCTTTACCTGAGAAAAGTGGTTCCAGGATGTTTTACCTGGGAAAAGGTGGATCTGAATGTTTTACCTGGGAAAAGGTGGTTCCAGGGTGTTTTTCCTGGGAAAAGGTGGCTCTGGGGGGGAGCACAAGGGGATGTTTGGACTGTGTTGGGCTGTGCCATCAGCAGGAGGATGCCTGCCTGCTTTCCCATCACTTTTCCATGATTTTCCATGGCCCCCAGCTCTGGGAGGGCAGTGAGGGGTGTCCAGCCCCCCAGGTTTCCAAGCTCCAGCCCTGCTCTCCCTGCTCCAGGAGCATTCCTGGGCTCAGCCTGGAATGCCCTAAGCACAAATCCAGCTGGGAACCCCCTTTTGGGGGATGCAGTGGGGAGTGGAGGTGTTGGGGTACGCTGTGGCAGCAGCAGGATGCATTCCCACTTCTCCATGGATTCCCAGTTTTGGGAGAGGGGGAATGCCCAGTGCTGATCCCAGCTGAGCTGGAGCTCATGGACACAAGGAGCAGCTCTGGGTGAATTCCCACAGCTTTCCCTTCCCCATACTTTCTGTTGTTACAAATCTCTTGCCTGTCTGTGGCTGAGATCCCAAAAGGAATTCACCTCGAGCATTCCGGGTGGGTTTTGGGGCTCTCCCTCCCTGTGTCCCCTCAGCCGTGGCCCTTTGGAGGCGCCAGCTTTGTCCCTGCCCAGAATTCCCATGCCCTGGGGGTTCCAGGGGTGAGATCTGGGCTCATCCTCCAGAGCCTCCCTGTTGCTGGGGCAAGGGGAAGCTCGGTGTGCAGCTGGGACAGCCCTGCTGTGGGGTATTTGGGATACCAGTGGGATACCTGGGGCTTGGACACCGCTCCCAGGCACTGCAGTCCCGTGGGAAGGAGGGAAGGACCAGGCACTGGGAAGGGGCTGCTGGATTTTGGGGGAAGTCCCTGGGGAGCCCCAGTGGGGACTGGGGGGGTTGGGTGCCCTCAGCCCCACATCCCTGCGGACTCGGCTGTTTTCCATGTGGGAATGGGCTGGAAAGGGGGAGTGGGTACTGCAGGTGGGCTCCCTGTGGCACTCAGAGCCTTTCCAGGCATTCCCATGGCACTCAGGACCTTTCCATGGCACTCAGAGCTTTCCTGGCATTCCTGTGGCACTCGGAGCTTTTCCAGGCACTCCCATGGCACTCAGAGCCTTTCCCAGAGCAGGAGCAGGGATGGGCTCATCCAGCTGGGCTCGCTGGTCCCAGGCAGATCCCGAGGCTGGCAGGATGGGGCAGTGAGCTCTGCCTGGAGGGAGCAGGGAGGGGGCCCTGGATGGGGCAGTGGGATCTGCAGAGGGAGCAGGGAGCAGGCTCAGGATGGGGCAGTGGGCTCTGCAGAGGGAGCAGGCTCAGGATGGGGCACTGGGCTCTGCAGAGGGAGGCAGCCCAGGATGGGGCAGTGGGCTCTGCAGAGGGAGCAGGGAGGCAGCCCTGGGTGGGCAGAGCTCCCTGTGGCTCCGGGATCTGAGGGTGCAGGGCTGCAGAGCCCGGCATGGCCGCTCCTCCCCGAGTTCCAGCAGTGCCCCTGGAAGGCTGGAGCTCCCTCCGTGGGGCTCCTGGGCTCAGCTGGATGTGCCCAGGTGGGCAGTGCCTGCTTGGAGCCCTGCCCCCAGCCCATCCCTGCTGCACCCTGGCACATCCCAGGGGGCTCCTCCCGTGTCCCCATGGGGCCCAGGCTGCCCCAGAGGGCAGTGGGACCCTCAGGGCTGCCAGGTCCCACAGATCCCGGGGTGTCAGAGTTGCCTCTGTGCTCCAGGAGCATTTGGACAACGCCCTCCTGCGCAGGGTGGGATTTTGGGACGTCCTGGCTCTGGATTGGTGATCCCTGGGGGTCCCTTCCCACTCAGGACATGCCACGATGCACTCCTGAGCTCCCACTGTGCCAGGGAGGCCCTTTGGGATGGGGATCCCCTCCTGCAGAGGGAGGGATTGGAATCACAAACATTTTGGCTGGGAAGGACCCCCGAGATCCAAGACCATGGAATCCAATGTTTGATTTGGAGCTTGGGTTTGGGGAGCTGCTGCTCTGCTCTCCCCTGAGCCGCTCTGCAGCCAGGGCCATCCTGGGCAGGGAGTGAGGCTGGGAAGGGTTGGGATGTTGGGGCCTCTCTGGAGCCATCCCCATCCCTGCTCCAGCCCCGCCTGGAGCGGCGCGGGCGGGAGAAATGAGGCAGAAAATGTTTCCTGATGAAGTTTGTCAGGGTTTAAACACCATTAATGTGGGAATGCTGTGACAGATTCCCTGCAGCAGCTCCTGCCTGGGAAGGATGGAGAGCAGGGAGCTCTGCAGGGGGATGGGGACAGGCTGGATCCGTGGGCTGGGGACAGCAGGGGGAGGCCCAGCCAGGCCGGGTGCCAGGTGCTGCCCTGGGGTCAGCCCCAGCCCCTGGGGCGCTGCAGAGCTGGGAAGGGCCCTGGGGGTGCTGTGCCAGCGGCTGGGCACGAGCCCGGGGGCCAGGGGGGCTGATGGGCCCTGGGCTGTGGCAGCCCCAGGGTGGGCACGGCCCCAGGGCAGGGACTGTGCCCCGTGCTGGGCCTGCCCAGGGACCCCCGGAATCCTGGGGCAGCTCCGGGCCCCTCCTGCCAGGAGAGCCCTGGAGGGGCTGGGGTGTCCAGGGAATGGAGCTGGGCAGGGGCTGGAGCCCCAGGAGGGGCTGAGGGAGCTGGGCAGGGGCTGAGCCTGGAGCAAAGGAGGCTCAGGGGGCCCTTGTGGCTCTGCACAAGTCCCTGCCAGGAGGGCACAGCCGGGGAGGTCGGGCTGTGCTCCAGGGAACAGGGACAGGAGCAGAGGAAACGGCCCCAGGCTGGGCCAGGGCAGCCTCAGGGTGGAATCAGCAGGAATTTACCCATGGAAAGGGGCTCGGGGAGCCCAGGGAGCCCAGGCTGTGTTGCCAGGGGAGCTCCGGGGTTGTTGCAGCACTGCTTACCTGGGATTCTGGGAATGCTGCCCCATTCCCGTGTCCCTCTGTCTCCTCTCACCTCTGCTCCTCTCCTCTCTCAGACACCAGTGGTGAGAACATTGCTGAGTCCCTGGTGGCCGAAGGACTGGCGTCCCGGCGGGAGGGCATCCGAGCCAACAAGTGCGTGCTGATCCCATCCCGATCCTGATCCTGATCCCAATCCTGATCCCAATCCTGATCCCATCCTGATCCCATCCTGATTCTGATCCCATCCTGATCCTGATCCCATCCTGATCCCATCCTGATCCCAATCCTGATCCCATCCTGATCCTGATCCCATCCTGATCCCAATCCCAATCCTGATCCTGATCCCATTCTGATCCTGATCACAATCCCAATCCTGATCCCATCCTGATCCTGATCCTGATCCTGATCCCATCCCGATCCTGATCCCATCCTGATCCTGATCCCATCCTGATCCTGATCCCAATCCCAATCCTGATCCTGATCTCGATCCTGATCCTGATCCCAATCCCAATCCCAATCCCAATCCCGATCCCGATCCTGATCCCATCCTGATCCCAATCCCAATCCCAATCCTGATCCTGATCCTGATCCCATCCTGATCCCAATCCCAATCCCAATCCTGATCCTGATCCTGATCCCATCCCCATCCTGATCCCGATCCCAGGCTGGTGCTCAGGCATGGAGCCCCTGGATCCCTCAGCTGCAGGGGCCAAGCCCTGCTCCTCGGCTCCTGAGGTGCCCACATCCCTTGGGCTTTGGGGCTGTGCAGGGGCTGGCAGGGGCTGCCTCCTTTCCTGGGATGCAGAGGCACCTGGGCTGTGGAGCAGAGACTCTCTGGGAGCCTCCAAAGTCACTCCTGGGGTGGGGTTGAGTCCCCTTCATTCCCAGTGGAGAGGAGGTGCTGGGACATGGCTGGTGCTGGATCTGGCTGGGTGATCCCTGTGCCAGCAGAGCCGAGGCTTTTCCTGGGCTCCCTCACATCCTGGGGCGTTGGAGAGGGCTGCAGCTGTGGGGACAGGATCCATTCTAGATGGGAATGGTGCAGGATGCTTCCAGGGCAGGGTCAGCCTCCTTTGTGGGGTCACGGAGTCCTGGAATGGGTCGGGTGGGAAGGGACCCCAGAGCCCCCCAGTGCCACCATGGCAGGGCCACCTCCCACTGTCCCAGGCTGCTCCAGCCCCAGTGTCCAGCCTGGCCTTGGGCACTGCCAGGGATGCAGGGGCAGCCCCAGCTGCTCTGTTCAATATCCCCGAGTTTGTTGTGGCAGGACTGGTGCCAGGGCTGGGAGGGAGTTGTGGGCACTTTGGTGGCCCCTCAATGGCTGCCTGTGCGTGCAGGGCCGGGCTGATCCCTGGAATCCCATGGAATCCCATGGAATGTGCCTTCCCTGCTCTCCCAGCCTTGCTCTGCCCTGCTGGGAGCTGGGAACGCTGCTGCCTCCCCCCGTGGTGCCCAGAGCAGCCTCTGGAGGGGTTCCCGGGCTCTCCTCCCCATCCATGGCAGGAGAGGCGCTTCCCGCTGCATTCCCACTGGGATGGGCGGTGGGAGGAGCCGCGTTGGGTCGGGCGGGGATGGCCCCGGAGGCTGCGGGGCTGAGTGCGGCGTGCCCTTAGCCCCGAGCAGAGCCGGCTGGCCGAGCTGGAGGAGCAGGCCCGCAGCGCCAAGAAGGGCATGTGGAGCGAGGGCACGGGCTCGCACACCGTGCGCGACCTCAAGTACACCCTGGAGAACCCCCGGCACTTCGTGGACTCCCTGCACCAGAAACCCGTCAATGGTAAGGGTGTCCTTGTGTCCCTGTGTCCCCCTGTCTCCGTGTCCCCATGTCCCGTGTCCCCAGCCCAGTGGGCTGAGCTCCGGTGTCACTCTGCAGCCATCATCGAGCACGTGCGGGACGGCAGCGTGGTGAGGGCCCTGCTCCTGCCCGACTTCTACCTGGTCACCGTCATGCTCTCGGGGATCAAGGTGAGCCCCTTTCCTCTGCCCCATTCCCGCTGCCCCATTCCCACTGCCCAATTCCCCTTGCTCAGTTCTCGCTGCCCAATTCCCACTGTCACATTCCCTCTGCCTATTTCTTTCCCTGTCCGACCTCCTTGGCACCTGCAGCTCTCTGGGTCCCAGGCTGCAGCAGGGAGGGGTGGAGGGACATCCTTGTCACCTGCTGCACCTGCGGTACCAGGCTGGGAGCAGCCCGAGGTGTCACCGTGGGGTGGGGACAGGTGTGGCTTGGGTGGGGCTGTCAGACACCCTGGTCAGGATTGTGCTGGGAGTTCACGGGATCCCGGGATCCCTGAGGCTGGAAAAGCCTTCCCAGCCCATCCAGTCCCAGCTGTGCCCAATGCCCACCCTGTCCCCAGCCCAGAGCCCTGAGTGCCACCTCCAGGAATTCCTTGAACTCCGTGGGCAGCCCCTTCCAATGTCTGATCACCCTTCCCATGGAGAAATTCCTGCTGTTGTCCAAGTTCAAAGAACCACAGACTTGTTTGTGTGGGAAGGGACCTCAGAGCCCCTGCAGTGCCCCCCCTGCCATGGCAGGGACACCTCCCACTGTCCCAGGCTGCTCCAGCCCCAGTGTCCAGCCTGGCCTTGGGCACTGCCAGGGATGCAGGGGCAGCCCCAGCTGCTCTGGCAATTCCAGCCCAGCCAGGAATTCCTCATTGCCAAGGTCCCATCCATGGCTGCCCTCTGGCACTGGGAGCCATTCCCTGGGTGCTGTCCCTGCAGGCCTTGTCCCCAGTCCCTCTGCAGCTCTCCTGGAGCCCCTTCAGGCCCTGCCAGGGGCTCTGAGCTCTCCCTGGATCCTTCTCCTCTCCAGGCTGGGCAGTCCCAGCTCTCCCAGCCTGGATCCCTGGGAACTGAGGGGCTCCAGCCCTGCAGCAGCTCCAGGTCCCTGTCCAGGGGTCTCCTGAGCTGGAGTCGGTCCCTGTTTCCCAGGGCAGCCATAGGGCTCTGTCCTGACACAAAATCCCCAATTTCAGTCCCCAAAACGCCCCTGGAGCCAGGGAATGGGGGCAGCCTGAGGTTTTGGGTCCATCCCATGCCCTGACTGTCCCCGTGTCCTGCAGTGTCCCACCTTCAAGCGCGAGGCTGACTCCGAGGTCCCAGAGCCGTTCGCGGCCGAAGCCAAATTCTTCACGGAGTCACGGCTGCTCCAGAGGGATGTGCAGATTGTCCTGGAGAGCTGCCACAACCAGAACATCCTGGGCACCATCCTGCACCCGGTGAGAGCTGGCACGGGCTGGCTCCGGGGCCTGGGGACGCTCTGGGGGTCACAGGCTGCTCCCAGTGGGGGAACCGGGACTTGGGTGGGTTTGGGACATCCTGGTCTGTGAGGAGGGCAGAGCCTGTGGGTGGCACTGGGATTTGTGGGTGGGTTTGGGACATCCTGGTCTGTGTGAGGAGGGCAGAGCCTGTGGGTGGCACTGGGATTTGTGGGTGGGTTTGGGATATCCTGGTCTGCATGAAGAGGGCAGAGCCTGTGGGTGTCACTGGGATTTGTGGGTGGGTTTGGGATATCCTGGTCTGCATGAAGAGGGCAGAGCCTGTGGGTGTCACTGGGATTTGTGGGCTCTTTCCTGGTGGGTTTGGGATATCCTGGTCTGTGAGGAGGGCAGAGCCCGGGGGTGTCACTGGGATTTGTGGGTGGGTTTGGGACATCCTGGTCCATGTGAGGAGGGCAGAGCCTGTGGGTGGCGCTGGGATTCATGGGCTGTTTCCCGGTGGGTTTGGGATATCCTGGTCCATGTGAGGAGGGCAGAGCCCGGGGGTGTCACTGGGATTTGTGGGTTGGTTTGGGATATCCTGATCCGCGTGAGGAGGGCAGAGCCCGGGGGTGTCACTGGTGAGGTCTCCAGTAGCACTGGGAGCTCAGGGGACATTGAAGGGGCTGTGCAGGTCCCCCAGAGCAGGGCCAGGGCCAGGGGGGTTCCTGCTGAGCCTGGGGGGATCCTGCTGACCCCGAGCCCTCTCCTGCTCCCTGCAGAACGGGAACATCACGGAGCTGCTGCTGAAGGAGGGCTTTGCCCGCTGTGTGGATTGGTCCATCGCCGTCTACACCCGCGGTGCCGACAAACTGCGCGCGGCCGAGAGGTGGGATGGGGACCCTGCTGATCCCTCTGCTCCCTCGGTTCCCTCTTCTCCTGCTGCTCCCAGCTGATCCCTGTGCTCCCTCTGTGCTCCCTCTGATCCCTCTGATCCCACTACTCCCAGTGCTCCTGCTAATCCCACTGTTATCAGTGCTCCCAGCTCATCCCGGTGTTATCATTGCCCCCATTGCTCCCTGCTGATCCCGTCTGCTCCTACTGTTCCCACTCCTCCCAGCTGATCCCTCTGATCCTAGTGCTCCCAACTGATCCTACTGCTCCCACTGCTCCCAGCTGATCCCAGTGCTCCTGCTGATCCCACTGTTCCCATTGCTCTCTGCTGATCCCGCTGATCCCATCTGCTCCCACTGTTAGCACTGCACACAGCTGATCCCAGCTGATCCCACTGCTCCCAGCTGCATCCATGGGGTGCCCAGAGTGACTCCAGCCCCCCCCCCCAGCCCCATGTGGCTGATCTGGGGTGGGATTGATGGGATCTCCCCTCCATCTCTCCCGGGTGCTTTGCTGGGAGTGCCACCCCTGGCACGTCCAGGTGTCCCAGCCCTGATGTCCCACTGTCCCCACCCCGCCAGGTTTGCCAAGGAGCGCAAGCTGAGGATCTGGAGGGATTACGTGGCCCCCACGGCAAACCTGGATCAGAAGGACAAACAGTTTGTGGCCAAGGTGAGCGGGGCTGGGAAGGGACATTTGGGGACCAGGGGCACAGCATGGGGTGCCCAGCTACCAGTCTGGCCTCTCCATGGGTTTGCACAAACCCCAGAGGGATTTCCCTGGACTGGATCACGGCCGTGGATCCCAGGGTGCTCTGGGATCCCCAGCAGGGCTGCAGTGGGAAGAGGTGCCAGGAGAAGGGAGGGAGCCCTGAGAGAGAGAGAGAGGGGCTTTGGTTTGTGGGCATGGACTGGGGGTGTCCTGGCACCTCACTCTGGTCAGGTGGGGCCACGGGGATGGGATTGCATCTCAACTGATTCCTGATCCTCCTGGGGAATGGCTGCCCCATGGATCAATTCCTGATCCTCCCAGGGATTGGCTGCCCCATGGATAAATTCCTGATCCTTCCAGGGAATGGCTGCCCCATGGATCAATTCCCAGTGTTCCCAGGGGATTGGCTGCCCCATGGATCAATTCCTGATCCTCCCAGGGAATGGCTGCCCCATGTATTGGTTTCCACTTCTCCCAAAGGCTGGAGATGCTGCTGAGCCCCTCTCCTGGTGGGTGTGGTGTGTTCCCTGCCCCTGGGTGCCCGGCAATCCCTGCCCATGGATGCCCTGGCAATCCTTGCCCATGGATGCCCTGGCAATCCCTGCCCATGGATGCCCAGCAATCCCTGCCCATGGGTGCCCAGCAATCCCTGCCCATGGATGCCCGGCAATCCCTGCCCATGGATGCCCGGCAATCCCTGCCCATGGAAGCCCTGGCAATCCCTGCCCCTGGATGCCCTGGCAATCCCCGCCCATGGGTGCCCTGGCAATCCCTGCCCATGGATGCCCTGGCAATCCCTGCCCATGGGTGCCCTGGCAATCCCTGCCCATGGGTGCCCTGGCAATCCCCGCCCATGGGTGCCCTGGCAATCCCCGCCCATGGGTGCCCTGGCAATCCCCGCCCATGGGTGCCCTGGCAATCCCTGCCCCTGGGTGCCCGGCAATCTCTGCCCATGGGTGCCCTGGCAATCCCTGCCCATGGAAGCCCGGCAATCCCTGCCCATGGATGCCCTGGCAATCCCTGCCCATGGAAGCCCTGGCAATCCCTGCCCATGGGTGCCCAGCAATCCCTGCCCATGGATGCCCAGCAATCCCTGCCCATGGATGCCCGGCAATCCCTGCCCATGGAAGCCCTGGCAATCCCTGCCCATGGATGCCCAGCAATCCCTGCCCATGGATGCCCTGGCAATCCCTGCCCATGGATGCCCTGGCAATCCCTGCCCATGGATGCCCAGCAATCCCTGCCCATGGATGCCCTGGCAATCCCTGCCCATGGATGCCCGGCAATCCCTGCCCATGGATGCCCGGCCATCCCTATCCCAGCACAGATCCAGGGGCACAGCGGTGCCGGAGGGAGGTGAAGCAGCGCAGGCCGGTCCCGGTGGGATGCGGGAGCTGCGGGATCCGGGCAGGGCCGGGCAGGATCCGTGGCATCGGCCCCACTAGATGGAGCTGCCGCCTCGCCCAGGCAGCGGCCGCGGCTCCCGAGCCGCTGGAATTTCCCTGGGAATGGGCAGCAGCCACATTTCTTGGAAAGTCGGCCTGGTCCCTGCGCAGGGTCGGATCCTTCCGGCTGCTCCGGTCCTGCCGGGATCGGGATTGTGTCCGAGCAACCTGGCCTCACCTGGGTGCTCCTGGGGGGATACAGGAGTGGGATCAAGCCTGGCAGATCCTGGGGAAAAGCAGGGATGGGATCAACCTGGCACCTCCTTGGAAAAGCAGGAATGGGATCAAGCCTGGCAGATCCTGGCGGGGAATGCAGGAATGGGATCAAACCTGACAGCTCCTGGGGAAAAACAGGAATGGGATCAAACCTGGCAGATCCTGGGGAAAAACAGGAATGGGATCAAACCTGACAGATCCTGGTGGGGAATGCAGGAACGGGATCAAGCCTGGCAGATCCTGTGGAGGGATACAGGAATGGAATCAAGCCTTGGCAGCTCCTTGGAAAAGCAGGAATGGGATCAAGCCTGGCAGATCCTGGGGAATGCAGGAATGGGATCAAGCCTTTGCAGACCCTGGGGGTCTCTTGGATGCTGGGGGTTGACTGGAGCAGAGATGGAAAAGCTCTGGAGCTGCCAGGACAGCCAGGAGCTCCTGTAGCTGCTCAGAGCTGATCCCTGTGGCAGTGCTGGCTTGTGGCCTCTGGGATGAGGTTGGGAATGGCTCCTGTGCTTGCTCCGGGGCTCAAATGTGGCTGGGACAGGAGCAGAGCTCCCCAAAACCTGCCCAAACCAGGGAGGGTGTGCTGGGCATTCCCTGTGGGAGCAGTGCAGGGACACCGAGCTCGGAGGGGCTCCGGGAGGCCGGAATTGAGAGCCCATCCCTCGGGATGAGGACGTGGCTGTCCCCTCCCCTCCCCTCCCCGTGGCGGTGACAAATGGCACCTGGGCAGGTGTCCCGTGGGCACAGCAGGGCCGCGTGCCGGCGCTGGAACGCTGGGAAGCGCCGCTGGCAGCGGCTGCCACCGGAGCTGTGCCAGGAGCTGTGCCAGGAGCTGTGCCAGGAGCTGTGCCAGGAGCTGTGCCAGGAGCTGTGCCAGGGCCGTCAGTCACGCTCCGCTCAGCTGCTGGAGGGGGCGGCTGGATGCTCCCGGCGCTTCCAACACGCCGTGATTCTGTGGGATAGCAGCAGGGGGACCCCCCAGGCTCTGGAAGGGGATGTCCGGGGTGGCTTTGGGGTCAGCAGCATCTCGCCCCCATCCCCAGGAGTGGTGGGGATCCAGCTTTCCCTGGGGAATGGTGGGCACTGGCCCCCGGCGCTGTGGAGTGGGATCCCCGTGGGTTGGGGGGCAGAGTTTGCAGGATGCCCCCAATTCCCCGGCTCTGCGGGGTCCCTGGGAGCCCCCAAAGGCAGCAAACACCGTGTCCTGCTTTTCGGGGAGGAGACTGGAATTTCTCCGCCTGTTGGGTCGCTCCTGCTCTTCGCACGGGGCTCTGGAATTTGGCCTTTGGCAGCCGCAGCGCCCCCGCATTTCGGTGTCACTTTGGGGGCTTTTTTGTCTTTTTGCCCTCGCCCGGAATCGCAGGCGGCAGGGAGAAGGAGGGCAGATGCCTGCATGGCCGCGGGGCCCGCAGCTGGGCACGTGTCCCGCTCCCGGGGCTCGGCCCGTGCCGGTGCCGGTGCCGGGTTCGGGCACGGAGCGGGCAGGCAGGGATGGCGCCGCAGCCGCCTCCGTGCTCGGCACAGCGGGGCTCGTTCGCAGCGGCAGAGCTGACGCAGGAGCTGCTGGAAGGGGCTGCGAGGGGAGGGGGAGGAGGAGGAGGAGGAGGAGGAAGATCCCAACCTGCCTTTGCACCGTTGATCAACCGCGGCAAATCGGCTCCGGCTAATTTTGGCTGCGGCTGCTGGCGCTGGGCTGGGCTGGGCTGGGGGAGCAGGGGAGGCTCAGCCTCTCTTGTGGGGCTGGTGCTGGTGAGGGGCGAGGAGAAAGCAGAGGAAGGGAAATGTCAAAGGGGCTGGAGGCTCTCTCCCGAAATCCCTACGTCAGCTGGTCTGGGAGCAGCGGGATTTGGGACACGCTGCGGAGCCGTGCCTGCGCTGGGCTGGGCTGCGCTGGGCTGGGAGCCATCCTCTGCAGGGGGGGCTGCGGCAGCGCGGGCTGGGGGGCTCCAGCAGCCCCGGGCCGTGTCCCGCCCCTGCTCCCGCCCTGCCACGCTCCTGAGCCCGGCCCGGCTCCTCTGATCCTGGCTTTCAGTCCCTTTGCTGGGAGCTCTGGTCGCGGCCAAATCATCCCAGAGCTCGGGGGGATGTGCCAGAGCCGAGCCTGGGAGCTGCTCCTGAGCTGAGCTGAGTGCCAGACCCTGCCAAAACCCCTCTAAAGGACATTTTTGGGTGGGGGGACACTCGAGCAACTCCTGGTGCTGGGCTCTGGCTCCCCAAGTGCCACCGTCCTTGTTGGGGTGCAGGAGGTCGCCCTCAGCTTTGGGGATGCTCCCTGTGCATCCCAAGAGTGGATGCTGTCCTGGGACGGGGATGCTGTCCTAGGAGCACAGCAGTCAGGAGCTTTGGGAGTGGGGACATGTCCCCATGGTCCCCAGGCATGGGGGTCCTTGTCCTCCCCAGCTCCCAGGGAAACCATCCCTAAACGTGGAATCCCAGCACCCTGAGGTCACATCCCAGCCCCTCAGTGTCACCTCCCAGCACCCCAGGGTCACATCCCGGCACCCTGAGGTCACATCCCAGCACCCCAATGTCACATCACAGCACCCCAGGGTCACATCACAGCACCCCAGTGTCACATCCTGGCACCCCAGGGTCACATCCCAGCACCCCAAGGTCCCTGGATCTCAGCCCTGTGGCTGCTCTGTGTCTATCCCTGCCTGTTCCTATGGATTGGGATCAGCATTTGGAATCAGCTGCACCTTTAGGGCACGTCCCCTATGTTTTTGGGGTAGGGTCCTGCTGCCAGACTGCTGGGAAGGGTGGAATTTCCAATTCTCAGATGAAGAGCTGCTTCCCTTTGCTGCTTCCTCCTCCTCCTCCTCCCCGGGCTGGTACTGGCTCTGGGTCTGTGCCATCCCTGCCCAGGGCACCCAGACTGGGAGGTTTTGTGTCCTGTTCTGATCCCAAATCTCCCTCCCTGTGTGCCCCCAGTACTGGGGACAAGCAGAGCCCGGGGTGGAAAACTGGAGGCTTTGCTGGGCCCAACTCTTGCAGTGAGGAAAAAAATCTTCCTGATAAATGTGGACAAGGGAGGGCTGCGAGCCCCGTGCCCTGGAGCGGTGATGGGACGGGGGTGACCGGGCTGGCCGGTTCCACAGGGACATTCCAGAGCTGCCCTCCCTGCTCCCAGCCCGGGGGACGTGGGAAGCAGCAGCCGGAGCGTGCTGGCTCTGCAAGAAACAGCTGCAGAGCTTTAAAAAAATAATCCTTCCAATCCCGTTATCAAAGGGCCTCTCGCAGGCAGGAGAAGCCACAATAAATATTGGATAAGGGAAGTGGCTGCAGCGGGCTGGCAACGTGGGGGGAGACAAAAGCCCCGGCCCCGGGGCGGCGCTGAGCCGCCCGTTCTGTCACCGTTCTGTCACCGTTCTGTCACCGTGTCACCCCCTGTGACCCTCCTGCCCTCCCTGCAGCTCCAGCAGAGCAGGGAGTGGCTGCCCAGGGAGGGTGGGCACCTGGGCGTGCCCCTTGTGCCACCCTGCTCTGTCCTGCCTGGGACTGGCATCCCGTGGGAGCCCTGGCCCTGTGTCCCGTGTCCCTTGTCCTGCTGTGTCCCTTGTCCTCCAGCATCCCATATCCTGCTGCATCCCATGTCCTGCAGGGACCCTTTGTAACTGGGTCAGGGCCCTGCAGGGACCCTGGAGGTCCCTCTTGGCTCCTGCTGCCACCCAGCTCTGTCCTGCCTGGGAGACACGATGTCCCTGCTCCAGGTGCCGTGTCCTGCTGCATCCTGTGTCCTACATCTGTGTCCTGCTGCAAGTCCTGCTGTATCCCATCATCTGCTCCATCCGTGTCCTGCTGCCTCCTGTATCCTACATCTGTGTCCAGCTGCATCTTATGCCCTGCTGCATCCCATGTCCTACATCCCATATCCTGCTACATCCTGTATCCTGCTTCATCCTGTATCCTGCTGCATCCCATATTCTGCTACACCCATGTCCTGCTGCATCCCATGCCCTGCTTCATCCATGTCCTGCTGCATCCCATGTCCTGCTTCATCCTGTGTCTTGCTACATACATGTGCTGCTGCATCCTGTGTCCTGCTGAATCCCATGTCCTACATCCTGTATCCTGCTGCATCCCGTGTCCTGCTACATCCATGTGCTCCTGCATCCCGTGTCCTACATCCTGTATTCTGCTTCGTCCCATGTCCTGCTGCATCCCATATTCTGCTACATCCTGTATCCTGCTGCATCCCATATTCTGCTTCATCCCGTGTCCTGCTGCATCCTGTGTCCTGCTACATCCATGTGCTCCTGCATCCCGTCCTACATCCTCTATTCTGTTTCATCCCATGTCCTGCTTCATCCTGTACCCTGCTGCATGCATGTGCTGTTACATCCTGTGTCGTACTGAATCCCATGTCCTGCTGCATCCCATGTCCTACACCCTGTATCCTGCTTCATCCCATGTCCTGCTTCATCCTGTATTCTGATTTATCCTGTGTCCTGCTACATCCATGTTCTGCTACATCCATGTGCTCCTGCATCCCGTGTCCTGCATCCCGTGTCCTGCTGCATCCATGTGCTGCTATCTGCATCCCGTGTCCTGCTGCATCCATGTGCTGCTATCTGCATCCCGTGTCCTGCATCCCCTCTCAGCCGGCTCAGCCCCCCTGTGCGGGCTCTGGGGAGTCGCTGCTGCCGGGGAGGGGCGCTGGGGGCCGGAGGGGCCGGGCCCGTCCCCGCTGCCGCTCCCGCACGGATCGGGGCCGCGCCGCCGGGAGCCGCTGGCCGGCTGCTGCCTCCTGCTGCCAGGGAACAAATGAGATGTGACCGCGGCTCCCGCGGCTCCCGCGGCTCCCGGGGAAGCATGTGCTGGATGTGTAATGGAGCGCGGGATCTGCCCCCGGAGCTGACCCGCAGCGGCCCTGGCTGCGGCAGCTCCGCTTCGCATCCCGCTTTTCCCAAGTCTTGGGCGGCAGGAAGGAGAGAGGCCGCTCCCTCCTCGCCCCTGGATGCCCTGGAGCGTGAGATTGGATTACTCCACTTGGCAGGCACACGGCTTTGGGCTGCTCCTGCCGAGGAAACATCCAGGAGCTGCGAGCCGGGAGAGGCCGGGACGTTCCCGGGGGCTTTGCTGTGCCCTGTGGTGTCTGCTCAGATCAGAATTCCTTAAATCCTGCTCTCCCTCTGGCCCAGCACGCTGGGAGGAGTGGGTGTGATTGCAGGGCAAAGAGGGCTGGAGTGGGCTCAGCTCCTGCCTCCCCCCGTGGCTCCAGGCATGTGTGGGATCAGGATCCTGCTGGATAAGCAGCAGTGGGAGCCTTTTGGACTGGGGGGACTGGGCTGTGCTGGGAGCAGGCAGGGGAAGGTTCCTGTCCTGCCACTGGGAATATGCAGCACTCTACTGAGCTGGGCTGGAGAACTGGGACTGTTAAACCCCTGTGTCCTGAGCCCCACTGGGATCCTCCTGCCCCCTCTGCCTGGAGCCAGGCTGGGAGAGCTGGGAATGCCCAGCCTGGAGAGAGAAAGGGTCCAGGGAGAGCTCAGAGCCCCTGGCAGGGCCTGAAGGGGCTCTAGGAGAGCTGCAGAGGGACTGAGGACAAGGCCTGCAGGGACAGCACCCAGGGAATGGCTCCCAGTGCCAGAGGGCAGTCAGGGATGGGACCTTGGCAATGAGGAATTCCTGGCTGGGCTGGGATTGCCAGAGCAGCTGGGGCTGCCCCTGCATCCCTGCAATGTCCAAGGCCAGGCTGGAGCAGCCTGGGACAGTGGGAGGTGTCCCTGCCATGGCAGGGGTGGCACTGCAGGGGCTCTGAAGTCCCTTCCCACCCAAACCATTCCAGGATTCCCTGACTGTGTGATCCTGATTATTTTGCTCCCACCACGGGCTGTCCTGGCTCTCTCCTCCCCGAGCATCATCCCTTGTCCAGTGTCCAGCTGCTGCTCCTGCCCCTCTGGAATTGCCTCTGGAATGGAACCCAGGGGGCTGAGCCCTAGCACAGGACACACACGGCTGGCAGTGCCCTGGTGTGCCACGTGTCACCGTGCCAGGAGCCACATTCCCCCGGTGACAGCCAGGCTGGGGCTGGGGTTGCTCGCTGTGCTGGGGATGGCAGTCAGGGTGGCAGGGCCGGTGTCACGGTGGCACCTGGCCCTCGGTGTCCCCATGCTCAGCTCTGTCTCTGTCCCCAGGTGATGCAGGTGCTCAACGCTGACGCCATCGTGGTGAAGCTCAACTCCGGGGACCACAAAACCATTCACCTGTCCAGCATCCGGCCACCACGGCTCGAGGGGGACAGCACCCAGGTGACACCGCGGGGACAGCGCCCGGGGAGGGGACAGCGCCTGGGGACACTGGGGACAGGGAGGGGACAGCGCCTGGGGACACTGCGGGGACAGCGCCTGGGGACACTGGGGACAGGGAGGGGACAGTGCCTGGGGACACTGTGGGGACAGGGAGGGGACAGTGCCTGGGGACACTGCAGGGACAGCGCCTGGGGACACTGCGGGGACAGGGAGGGGATGGGAGCAGGGTGGGAAAGGGCCGGGCAGGGGGCAGGGTGGGTTCTGTGTGGATCCCCCCTCCCATGGGGCTCCTGCTCCCTCTGGGATGCCCGTGCCCCCTTTCCCTTCCTGCGGGAGCCCATCCCATGGGATGCAGGAGGCCTGGGAAGGGCTGGAGCATGCACTGGTGGCTGCAAGGAGACAAATCCGTCCCTCTTCTCCTGCCTCAGTTTCCCCTCTGTTCTGTGGGCACTCCCGGCCGGGGGTGTGGGATGTTCCTTAGGGATACCTGTGCCTGTGGCCTCGTGCCCTTGTGTCCCCATCTGTGGGGCAGGCACAGGACGCTGCACAGCTGCTCCTGAGGGGGTGAATCCTCGGTTTTCCTTCCCCTGGGCCGTGGGGCTGGCTGGGCTCTGGGAGCTCCCCACCCCAGAGGAGCAGCTGCTGTGTCCTGGGCTCCGAGGGACGCCAGGGCCGGCTCGTGACCGGCGGCTCAGGATCGATGGGTTCCTGGCAGGCTCTGGAACGTTGGGAAGGGCTGGAAAAGTCACATTGTTCCTGCACAGCTTGGTCCCTGCTCTCTGTGTTTGAGCTCTCTCAAGCCCGCGCCGCTGGAGCCGGATCCGAGCGCGCGGCAGGGACATGAAAGCGCTGGGATGAGCTGGGGTTGGGCACGGGGAGCGCCCTTGACCCCGCTCAGAGCTGGGCTGGGAAACAGGACATGGCCCTGGTGTGTGTGCAGCATATGCTGAGAGCCCTCGGCCCTGCTCAGAGCTCCAGAGCTGGGCTGGGAATCAGGACATGGCCCTGGTGTGTGTGCAGCACATGCTGAGAGCCCTTGGCCCTGCTCAGAGCTCTGGGGCTGGACTGGGAGTGGGGATCAGTGCCTGTGTCACACACAGAGTGTCCCTGACTGTGCCCAGAGCTCTGGGGCTGTGCAGGATGAGGGATCAGTGCCTGTGTCACACACAGAGTGTCCCTGACTGTGCCCAGAGCTTTGGGGCTGTGCAGGATGAGGGATCAGCCCGTGTCACACACAGAGTGTCCCTGACTGTGCCCAGAGCTCAGTGCTGTGCTGGAAACTGGGGTAAGGGATAAGTCCCTGTGTCACAGAGTCTCCCTCATCCCCTCACTGCTCCAGAGCTGCTGCAGGAGTTGGGATGAGGGATTGATTCCTGTGTTACACAGAGGCTCCTTGACCCTGCTTACAGCTTTGGAGCTGTTCCAGAAACTGGAATGAGGGATTGATCCCTCTTCACAGAGTCTCCATCCCACTCGGAGCTCTGGAGCTGCTCCGGGAGCCAGGATGTGGCTCCGATCCCTGTGTCCCTTTCTGGGACAGTGGTGGGGGTGCAGAGATGGGCATTTCCTGCCGTCTCTTGGTGATCCCAGTCCAGCAGGGGCTCCTCAGGGCAGGGATTTTTATCCCCATGCTGGTGCTGTTCCCTCTGTTTCTGCGTTCCCTCCATGGCTGATGCACTTGGAGCTGTGGCATCACAGAGCTCCCGAGACCCTCGGAGCGCCTGCCTTGTTCCTGGCACATCCCTCCTCCTCCTCCTCCTCCCCCAGCGCCTCTGGAGATGCTGGGAAGGCTCCTGGGAAGGCTCCTGCCTGTGCACACGAGGGGGGCCAAGCCAAGATTCCTCCAAACCCACCTTTTCCAGGCTGTTTTCCATCCTGGAGCACCACGGGCCGGCCCGGCCGTGCCGGTGGGCGACGGCTCCCGAGGTGACCCCGCGTTGCTGTGGGAACGGGAATTTGGAAATTCCTGCCTCCTGCACGCCGCCTTGCTCTGGCCACACGGAGCTATGGATGCCTTCCCAGATCGCCTCTTGCTGCTGCTCCTCTGGCACGGGCACGGCGGGGCCGGGAGCTGCCGCGAGCCGGGGAGCAGCGGGATCCCCTCGGAGCAGCCACAGTCTCCAAGGAGACTGCGGAAAGGCAGCGCCCACCTGCCCGCCTGCCGCCGGGCGGATCCGCTGGAAATCCTCCGGGATCGGCCCCGGAACCGCGCGGCGCTCCGCTCCTCCCGAACCCTGGGGCTCCGGGGGCCCTGCAGCGTGGGGTCTGTGTCCCCGAGGCTGGGCTGTCCCTGTGCATCCCAGCACCCCAGGGTCACATCCCAGCACCCCAGGGTCACATCCCAGCACCCCAAAGTCACATCCCAGCCCCTCAGTGTCACATCCCAGCACCCCAGTGTCACCTCCCAGGCCCAATGTCACATCCCAGCACCCCAAAGTCACATCCCAGCCCCTCAGTGTCACATCCCAGCACCCCAGGGTCATCTCCTGGCACCCCAATGTCACATCCCAGCCCCCCAATGTCACATCCTGGCACCCCAGGGTCACCTCCCATCCCCTCAGTGTTACATCCCAGCACCCTGAGGTCCCCAGATCTCAGCCCTGTGGCTGCTCAATGTCTGTTCCCATGGACTGGGATCCGCATTTGGAATCAGCTGCACCTTTAGGGCACATCCAGGGGTTGTGGGGGTCGAGTTGTGCTGCCAGACCCCCCCCAGAAAGGTGGAATTTCCAGTCCTTAGAGGAAGAGCTGCTTCCTTCTGCTTCCTCTGCTTCCTCCTCCTCCTCCTCCTCGGGCTGATCCTGGCTCCTGTTTGTGTCAGCCCTGCCTGGGGCATCCAGACTGGGAGGTTTTGTGTCCTGTACTGGTCCCAGTTCTGCCCCACCAGGGTCTCCCTGAGGTCCCTCTGGCCTGGGATGCTCCCGTTAAATCCAATTATTTCTCCCTGGGTTTCATACTTCCGTGGCTCCGTCATGTTTCCATCCCTGGTGCTGTCATTAATTACCTGGCAGTGCAATTAATGATGGGTTTGCGTCTCCCTTCCACACCAGCAGTTAAAATTATGGAAAAAACATCCAAGAATTCCACAAGGGATCAAACCCACCCTTGCTGGGGCTCAGGGTGGGGACCCCCATCCCAGCTGCCATTCCAGAGGTGGATCTGGAGCTCAGGGAGTGTGGACACATCTGTTTATGGATCAAATATCAGCATGGACATCTCTCTGTGGAATGTGTCAGGATTTACAGAACATCCACAGGAATATTTATAACATCTGAGCATTTATTGAAAATCCACCTGTGGAGGGGCTTGGGTTCTGCTCCAAGGGAACAGGGACAGGAGGAGAGGGAACGGCCTCAGGCTGGGCCAGGGGAGCCTTAGGGTGGAATCAGCAGGAATTTCCCCATGGAAAGGGAGGTCAGGCCTTGGAAGGGGAAATTTGGAGTCCCCATCCCTGGAGGTGTCCAAGGAATTCCTGGATGTGGCATTCAGGGCCCTGGGCTAGGGGCAAGGTGAGGATTGGGCACAGTTTGGACTCAGTGACCTTGCAGGGCTTTCCCAGCCTCAGCAATCCTGGGATCCATATAAATTCTAGGAGCATACACACCTTTATTTAATATAAAATATAAAATGCATAAAATGCAATTCAGGCCTGATTCCAGGCTCCCCTGGAAGGCTTTTCCCCCCAGTGCCCCTTTGAGGGCTCTTGCCAGCCTCTCCTCCCTGCAGGAGCAGGAGCCCCGGGATATCGCAGCTCCGCCGGGAATCCCATCCCGACCTGCCGAGCGCTAATTGCTGCTCCCACGGCTCCGGGTGGAGGAGATGGGAAGTGACAGACGGAAAACGGAGTGTGATGGGATCCTGCAGCCTTTCATCTCCAGCCTTTCATCTCCCAGTGCTGGATGAATCCCGGGAGCGACGGCCGGGAGCGTCCCCAGCGCTCGGCTCTGTCCTGGAACGTCTCGGATCGGGATGGAGATGGATCTCCTGCTGCTCCAGGTGCTGCACTGGTGCTATGAGGTGGGGGAACAGCTGGAAAACCTCACCTGGATGGGTGGAGTCTTCATCAAGGTAGCTGGAAACTCACTGGAATGGCTGGAAAGACTCATTGGAAAGGCTGGAAACCCTTACTGGAATGGCTGGAAACTCACTGGGATGGCTGGAAAATCTCACTGGGATGGCTGGAAAATCTCACTGGAAGGGCTGGAAACTCTGACTGGAATGGCTGGAAACTCACTGGGATATCTGGAATCTCTCTCTGGGAAGTTTGGAATGTCTCCCTTGGAAGGCTGGCTGGAATCTCCGTGGGATGCAGCCCCCATCTGGGGCTATGAACATGGATGCTCCCGTCCCTGGGATGCTCCAGGTGCCTGTGGATTCAGGGAAGCTGTTCCGAGGTGCAGCCAGCGCTCAGCCCTGAACCCTCTGGTGGGGTTTGGGATCCATCCATTTTGGAGATGGATCCATCCTGTTCCCTGGAGCAGTTTGCTGGCCTTGGATCCATCCAGAGGCGGAGCTGAGCCGTGTCTGGCAGTTCCATGGGATGGAGGAAGAGCCAATTCCTGGGAAGAGCAAGGAGGGCTCAGACCTGCTGGATCCAGCTGTGGTGGTTCTGCCTCAGAGCTTCCCTGGGTGTCGGTGCCACCACGGTTCCCAGAGTTTGGGATATTTCCATTCCCTTTTCCAATCACCAGCTCTTTCCCTTGGACAGCCACACTCCAGGCCCCGTCAGCCGCTCCGGCGGAATTTTCTGGATTGCGGCAGTTGCAGCACAAATCTGCTCCAATCCCCAATTTATCTAAATTGATCTCTTAATTGGGAATTCTCTGGAGGAGGGGGAGCCGAGCACATGGATCCTGATTGAACGGGAGGAGCAGGGAACAGGCAGGCTGCTGGGGGTGGGCTGGGAGCCGGGGAGCTGGAACGGGGACAGTGCCCCCGGCCAGAGCAGGGACCTGGAGGCTGCTCCGGGGTTTGGGAGCTTTTGGGAGCCCTGGGAGTGGGATTGGGAGCAGAGGTATCCCAGCTCCTTTCCCAGCTGCTCCAGGACTCCCTGGTCCCACCTGCACAGCCGAGGTCAGGCTGGCACTGCAGGTGTGGGATTTCTCCAGGGATTGTTGGGATGGCCCTGGGACACTTCCAGGTGTCTTTTACAGGGATGCAAAGCTGAGGCTCTCTGGTTTTCCGTGTTTTCCCTGAATGGCAGCTCGTTCCTGTCCCTCTGCCCCACACCAGTGCTGGGCAGGGACCCCAGGCCCCTCTGGCCAGGATTTGGGATGGGAGATCCTGGTGCTCTGCCTGCTCTGGAGCAATGGGAGCTTCCCAGAGCTGCCACCACCCCAGCAGGGAAAAACTGGCAGCACAGGAAAGCTGGAAATGGCTTCAGAAAGAGGGAGAACAGATGGATTTGGGATTGGATTTTTTTTTTTTGCAGCTCTCAGAGGAGCTGCATGCAGGTTCCTTGGCTTTCTGCTGTGATTCCAAAGGCAGGGAGCTGCTGGATCATCCAGGCCCCGCTCCCGTGGGACCCTGGCCACCAGGGATCAGCAATCCCAGCTGGAGTGTGGGACATTCCAGGGTGCTCCTGGAGATGGTGCCTGGTGGGATTCCCGTGGCTGTGTCCGTCTCTCTGGACACTCTGGATCCTGCAGATCCCAGTGACCCCAGGGCTCTGGGGCTCCGGGGTTCCAGTTGCTCTCGGAGGTGCCAGGGTTTGGCTCCTGGATTCGGGATTTTTGTGTGTCAGGAATGTCGTGGTTGCTCGGAGGGGTGGTGGATGTGGCTGCTCATCCTGCCACATTCCAGCAGATTTCAGGGAGCGTTTTACCCACACCCATCCAGGCTGGTGCTTCCTCCTTTCCCTGTGCCTCGCTGGTTCCTGGGATATTTCTGTGGGATTGCAAGAGCTCTGTACCAGCGACCTGCCTGGATCTCTGCCAGTCCTGCTGGAGGCGGGAAGGGCAGGGAATGACCTTGGGGCCAAGGGCAGCCCGGCCCAGCCCCTGGAGCTCAGTTTTTGAGGCTGTTCCAGTTGGATTCATAACCCTGCGGGAGGACTGGGAAAGGAGCTGGGAAAGATCCCATCCCACCCATTTTTAGCAATCCCAGCTGCTCCATCCCTGGAAAAGAGCTGCTGCTCCCGGCTCTGAGCCACCCTGGATACCCATGGAGAGCCTGGGGCCGGTCCCGCTCGGTGGGTGCCGCTCGACAGATGGTCTGCAGGTGTCCGCCGGGAGCTTTTCCAGGGAGCAGCCAGCTGGATTTTGGGAAGAGGGCGGCTGCACGGCTTGGCAGCGCCTTGCCGGGAGCTGGGAACGTTCCTGGGCCCTGCAGAGGCTGCGCTGGCACCCTCGGGAGCGCGGGCGATGCCACAGCCCTGCCAGGCGAGGGCTGGGAGGAGGGGCTGGCACAGGGAGCGATTTCCAGGCGGGAATGGCTGGGTGGGCTCTGCCAAACCTTCTGCAGGGATGGAGGCACCGGCACAAATCCCTGGGCCTGAGAGGCTGTGGGTGCCCCTGAATCCCTGGCAGTGCCCAGGGCCAGGCTGGACACTGGGGCTGGAGCAGCCTGGGACAGTGGGAGGTGTGGCACTGGATCGTCCCTAAGACCCCTTCCCACCCACAGCATTCCGTGATCCTTCTGGTAACGAGCCTGGAGGAACTGGGAATCTCCAGCTCAGCTGAGCTCCCCCCGTGTCCCCGCCTTGTTGTCCTTGTCCCTGAGGGTGCTGTGAGGACAGTCCCGGAGCTGTTCCCGGGGATGAATCCCTGTCCCTGTGGGTGCTGTGAGGACAGTCCCGGGAGCTGATCCCAGGGATGAATCCCTGTTCCTGTGGGTGCTGTGAGGACAGTCCTGGGAGCTGTTCCTGGGGATGAATCCCTGTCCCTGTGGGTGCTGTGAGGACAGTCCCGGGAGCTGTTCCCGTGGATGAATCCCTGTTCCTGTGGGTGCTGTGAGGACAGTCCCGGGAGCTGTTCCTGGGGATGAATCCCTGTCCCTGTGGGTGCTGTGAGGACAGTCCCGGGAGCTGTTCCTGGGGATGGATCCCTGTTCCTGTGGGTGCTGTGAGGACAGTCCTGGAGCTGTTCCCGTGGATGAATCCCTGTCCCTGTGGGTGCTGTGAGGACAGTCCCGGGAGCGGTTCCGGGATGCGGGGTTGAATCCAGGGCCGCGGCCCCGCTGGGAATGCCAGGCGGGATGCACGCGGAGCAGGTCGCGGCTGCAATTTGTGGCGCAGGGTTTGTACTACACAAATTGCTCCGCACTCAACGAGCATGAAAGATTAACGAGGAACAAAGCCATGAACTCATCCGGGCCCGCTCCCGCTAAATTACAGCTACAGGGATCATGGCAGCTCATCCAGGGTTGTGTAACCGAACTGATTTGCCGGCGTGGCCGGTGCGGAGCCGCCGCGGCTCCGAGTGCTCCGCACGCGACTTTAATGGATTCTAAATATTGGCAGAGCCGGGGAGAGGAGGCGCGGGGGCACCGGAGTTCCCGGATCAATATTTAATGGGAGCTGCAGTCGCTTCCAGGGAGAAGAGAGTGCAGTCAGCATGTTCTGGGAACCTGGAATGTGCCCTCCGGGCAGCAAGTGCTGCGCCGGTAAAAACTGATTTGCTTGCATCTGCGGCTGCCGAGCCTCCTGCCGCTCCCAAAGTCATTCCTGCCTGGAAAGGCAGCCCTTCGGTGTTTAACCCGCGCCTCTGGATCGTGGCACGGCGGCTCCTGGCAGCGCAGGGTGTTAAATTCCGGCTGGGGGAGATCCGGGGGAGAGCTCCGCTTTGCCTCGGGAGCCTTTTCCCTGCCCGGCCACGAGCAAATGTCCAAATTTGCGGAGGCGGCTCCCGGGGGAGCCGCCAGCGCCAGGTACAAGGCCTGCTCCGGGTTGGATTCATTTGCGAGCTGGCACAGTTGGGTTCCTGTATGGATTACAGCTGCTGGCATCCCAGGAAATTGCTCATGGCTCAGAGAGCAGCAGCTCGGCAGCGAAACGGGAGCAGCCCGGAGCGCTGGAGCGGCAGCAGCGGCAGCAGGAGCCGGGCTGGTGCTGGAGCAGCCGGCCAGCCCTGCAGCCGGCCGGGGAGCTGGGCAGGAGCTTGCCAGCAATTACGGAGCAGCTTTTGCATGAGGCAGCAGCTCCGGGAGGCCCCGGGGCCGTGCTGCTCCGAGCAGGCCGCGCTCAGCCCATCTGCTGCCGCCGCCGAAACCGGGATCTGCCGCGAAACCGGGATCTGCCGCGTGGCAGGAATAATCCCCGGAGAGCGAGCGGGCTGCGCCGAGATCCCTCCCCAGCCGCTTCCCGCTAAGTGCTGCAATTCCTCTGTTGTAATTCCTGCCTGGTGTTGTGACACCGATGCTTGGAGGGAGATCCAGGCACCTGCCAGCTCGCATTCCCGGGGATGCTGCTCCAGCCTCACGCGCTCCGGGAGCCGCTCCAGAGGTTTGGTCCGTGCCCAGCCCCGGCTGTTTGTCGCTCGGCTGGATGAGCGTGAAAACGCTGCTGGGAGAGAGGAGCTTTGACCTTCTGAGCTCCTCGGGAGCTGCTGGAATTCCTCAGCGCATGGGAAATTGCACTGAATTGGAGCAGCGCCTCGGTCCTGGCACAGAGCTGAGCTCTGCAATTAATGCTCCGGCCCTTGTGCCTCGGGAATCGATCCCTGATTTTAGCGTGGGATGAGCCTCTGCACTGGCTCCCTTCCCATCTCCCAGCTCCGGAGCCTCTGCGCCGGGTGGGAAGCAGGCACGGCTCCGGCATCGCCCCGGATCCCGCCCGGTCACCTGCGGGGGTGGCCGAGGGGACCCTGGGGACAGAGCTGGGCCACGCGGTGCCATCACCCAGTGGGGCAGGGAGGGGACAGGAGCAGCTCCATCCGCACTGGACAGGACAGGGAAGCTCCAGCCCCAAGGCCTGGCTCAGGCTCACATCCCACCCCCAATTCCCGGCTCACGGTGGTCACAGGGGGTCCCAGCAGGGCCAGGGCTCCGTGTTTATCCCAGGGCACCCATCCCTCTGTGCTCAGGAGTGGGAGCTGGGAGCCTCCCCAGCACTGGGGGGTTGGAGCCGTGGGAGCAGTGGGAACACCCCCATTCCTGCACCTCTGCCGGCGCCGCTCCCAGAATCGGGAATCATGAATATTCCCCCTCCGTTAGCACCGGCTGCATTCAGTGCCAGACATTTGGAGATGTGACGGATGGATGGGATGGAGGGGGGATGGATTGGGAACATCCCTCACTGGGGGGCACCTGCAGCCCCCCCCAGCCCCTTCCCCCAGCTCGAGTTCCTGGACTCTGGTGGCACCGGCCATCCTTGGTGACACTGGCAGCACCTCAGAACCTCCCAAAATTCCCAGTGCAAGTAGAAAAGTGGGCACCCTTGGAAAGGGCTTTCCATGGAGGAGCTGCCCTGGATCTGCAGGGCTTGGTGCTGAGGAAGGGCTGGGCCCCTGCTGGCACAGGGGTGGCGTGGCCTGGCACGGCCCCAGTGTCACTGTGGGTGTGCTGGAGGTGACCTGGGCTGTGCCAGGGACTGGGGCTGGTCTGTGGATCCTGTCTGTGCCGTGGATAATGGATCCATCCTGCCTGTGCCAGGGATAATGGATCCATCCTGCCTGTGCTGTGGATAATGGATCCATGCTGTCTGTGCCATGGATCCTGCCTGTGCTGTGACTGATGGATCCATCCTGCCTGTGCATGGATAATGGATCCATCCTGCCTGTGCTGTGGATAATGGATCCATGCTGTCTGTGCCAGGGATCCTGTCTGTGCTGTGGCTGACAGACCCATCCTGTCTGTGCCAGGGATCCTGCCTGTGCCATGGGTGATGGATCCATCCTGCCTGTGCATGGATAATGGATCCATCCTGCCTGTGCTGTGGATAATGGATCCATGCTGCCTGTGCCAGGGATCCTGTCTGTGCCATGGATAATGGGTCCATCCTGTCTGTGCCAGGGATCCTGTCTGTGCCATGGATAATGGATCCATCCTGTCTGTGCCATGACTGATGGATCCATGCTGTCTGTGCCAGGGATCCTGCCTGTGCTGTGGCTGATGGATCCATCCTGCCTGTGCATGGATAATGGATCCATCCTGTCTGTGCCATGACTGATGGATCCATCCTGTCTGTGCCATGGCTGATGGATCCATCCTGTCTGTGCCAGGGATCCTGTCTGTGCTGTGGCTGACAGATCCATGCTGCCTGTGCCATGGCTGATGGATCCATCCTGTCTGTGCCATGGATAATGGATCCATGCTGTCTGTGCCAGGGATCCTGTCTGTGCCATGGATAATGGATCCATGCTGTCTGTGCCAGGGCTCCTGTCTGTGCTGTGGCTGACAGATCCATGCTGCCTTTTCCCCGGACCCGCTGGCACAGCGCAGCCCCCCGGGGTTGGCGAGGGGGTCTCAGAGCATCCTGTGAGCAGGGCAGGGGTGACAGTGACAGTGACAATGATGCTGACAGTGACAGCTCGGGGTGTCCCTGTCCCAGCCCCGCAGAGGGGAGGCAGCTCCATCCTTCCAAGCTCTTCCCTCGCTCCCGGCCCCGCTGTCCTACTTTTCTCCAGCTGCTTTTCCTCCTTCCCTCCGTCACGTGCGGGTGGGCTTGGAGCGCTCGGTGCAGCTCCGGCTCTGGGCTGGGCTCTGAGCTGGGCTCTGAGCTGCTCCCGCATTCCAGCACTCCCCAGTGCTGCCCTGACCCTGCTCAGGGTCCCGGTGCCCGCGGGGCCGTGTGGGAGGATCCACGGCAGTGAAACCCGCGGGGAGCGGGGACAAAAGGGGCCGGGAGTGAGTCCAGTCCCCTCCCACGCGACCCCAAATCCAGGGCAGGGAGGGCTGGAAGGGACAGCCCCGCTGTGCATCCCTCAGGCTCTGCAGTTATCCTCTGAAATACGGGATAACAACGGGGACAGTGTGGAGGCTCTTCCCAGAGCCCTGAAATGGCCGTGCCTGGCAGCAGCTGCTGCCTCTGTCCTCGTCCCTGTCCCCGTTCCCGTCCCCTCGGTGACGGTTTTAGGAAGCAGAGGCATCTCCCGGTGTCCCAGTGTCCCACAGCCAGACCCTGGGTCGGGATCATTCCTGTTCCAGGAACGCTGACCCCGTTTCCCCTCTCTGTGGGAGCAGAGCAGCCAAAACGCCGCTGGATTCCCAAATCCGCGTGGCCCTCAGAGCCACATCCCCTTGGTGCCTGCAAAGCCACATCCCGAGGCCGCTCCAGCCGGATTCTGCACTGAGGGCAGCCTGGAACCAGCATCTCCCACCGTGGCAGGGGTTGGGATGCATCCCCCAATTCCAGGTACCCGGTCTGAGATGCTTGGAATGCAGCAGCCCAATTCCAGGTGCCCAGGATGGGGTGTCTGGGATGCAGTGCTCTGTTCCAAGTGCCCACTTTGGGGTCTCCAGGATGCACCCCTCAATTCCAGATGCCCAGTTTGGGGTGTCTGGAATGCAGCACCCCAATTCCAGGTACCCAGTCTGGGATGCATTCCCCAGTTCTAGGTGCCCAGTCTGGGATGCAGTGCCCTTTTCCAGGTGCCCAGTTTGGGGTGTCCAGGATGCCTGCCCCAATTCCAAGGGCCCGGTTTGGGATGCCTGGAATGCCGTGCCCCAATTCCAGGCTGCTGAGGATCTGCATTCCAGCAGCCAAAGGGTATTCAGCATAAATCCAGCTCCTGTGATTTCCACCTTTTTGTGGGCAGTTCGTTCCTGAGGCAGACACAGGCTGAGGGTGGATGAATTCCAGTGGTTGGGACAAGACCCCTGTGGCAGCAGAGCCATGTTTCCTGTTTATCTGGGAGATCCTGGATGCCTGGAGCAGGGATGATGCTGCTGTCACAGCTCTTCCAGGGATCTCAGCCTCCTTGGGAGGGAGCAGCTCTTCCGGAGCTCCCGGGGAAGTCGGGCTGGTTTAACTCCAAATTCCAACGCTGCAGTGGGGAAATGAGGAAGGGAAAAGCACGAGTGATCTGTGGAAGGAGCGGATATTTTGGGATGTCTCAATTTCCTCATCAGCCCCGGAGAGGGGCACGGAGCCAAGTGCTGCTGGATGATGAATCCCCCGGGAGCGGGCAGCGCCGTGCTCGGATGCTCCCCAGTAATTCCATGGAAAGGGCCCTGCCCACCCTGCTGCCCCCACAGAGGGGTTTGGGGCCGGGCTGGGGCTGGCATGGAGCTGCCAGTGGGGTTAAAGCCCCTTGGGGAGCTCCTGTCAGCACCCAGCCCAAATTAATGGATTCTTCCCCAGTTCTTCCTCAGCCAGGAATGTTGGAATCATAAAACCATGGAATGGTTTGGGTTGGAAGGGACCTCAGAGCTCCTCCAGTGCCACCCCTGACATGGCAGGGACACCTCCCACTGTCCCAGGCTGCTCCAGCCCCAGTGTCCAGCCTGGCCTTGGGCACTGCCAGGGATGCAGGGGCAGCCCCAGCTGCTCTGGCAATTCCAGCCCAGCCAGGAATTCCTCATTGCCAAGATGCCATCCCTGGCTGCCCTCTGGCACTGGGAGCCATTCCCTGGGTGCTGTCCCTGCAGGCCTTGGCCCCAGTCCCTCTGCAGCTCTCCTGGAGCCCCTTCAGGCCCTGCCAGGGGCTCTGAGCTCTCCCTGGATCCTTCTCCTCTCTGCCCTGGGACAGTGGGAGGTGTCCCTGCCCACGTCAGGGGTGGCACTGAAGGGGCTGTGAGGTCCCTTCCCACCCAGCTCAATCCCTGATTCCCAGATTCTATAATTTATAACTTTATTATTTATAGTTCTGCGTTGTGCTGAAGCAGCCCCGGTTATTTCCGTGCCGTCGCTTCCATCGTTCCCCGCAGTTCCCATTTGTCCTGCGGCATTCCTGCTCCAGCTCCCGGCGCAGCCCAGGCTCCCTGGCCCTTCATCCCTGCCCAGGATGATGAGGATGGTCGTGCACAGCGTGTCCTGGAGCGGGCAGGGAGCAGAGACCGGCATGGGAGCAGCAATCCCACAGGAGCTGGGGCTGTCCTGCTCCAGGCTCTCGGGGTCACTGTCCTGACCCCAACTTTGTCCTGGCCATGGGGTTATGTTTCCCCCTCTTTGGGATCCTATACCCCCCATTTGGGGTCCTGTACCTCCCCCCCTGTTTGCAGCCCTGTACCCCTCTTTGGGGTCTCCCAGCTGGAATGTTGATGCCATGGAGTTGCAGGGGGAGGATTGGGGTGGCTCTGGTTGTGTTTGGGAGTGGGGATGGTCGGCACCGGAGTCACGGCCCTGGGACAGTCCCCAGAGAGGAAACAGCCCCAGGCTGGGCCAGGGCAGCCTCAGGGTGGATATTGGGGAAACTCCTCCTGGAAGGGGCTGTGCAGCCCTGGCACAGGGGTGGAGTCCCCACTCCAGGAGGGATTTCGGGGCTGTGTGGATGTGGCACCTGGGGACAGGGTCAGTGGTGGCCTCGGCAGTGCTGGGGATGGTCGGACTCGATGGGCTCTGAGGCTTTTCCAGCTTCAGTTATCCCACGGTTCTCCAGCCGTGCTGCCCTTCTCCTGCCAGCCCCTGGCTGTGCCCTCTGTCCCCCAGTGCCATCAGAGGCTCCAGCACCGCCCAGCTCCTGTACTCGAGCGGCTGCAAGTGGGGACAGGGAGGGAGCGGGAGCAGTGGAGCAGGAGAGGCTGGAGAGGCTGGAGAGGCCAAGTGCCCACTTGAGGCGTCGCTCCTTGAGCAAGCACCTGCCTGGGGCTGCCTGCGAATGTCACCGGGAGCTGCTCATGCCTGCCCCCGCGCACGGCACTTCCCTGCCGTCCTCAGCGCTGTCCCTTGCAGCTCCCGGTGTCATTGCCAGCCCTGCCGGGCCCCCGGGACGCTGGGAAGGAGCTGTGGGAGCGGCACCGGGCCTGGGTGGGCAGAGCTTTCCCCAGGCTGTGATGCAGAGCAGCTGCTCCCCGGCGCTCCTGCTGTTCCTGTCACCGCCCTGCCGGCCCCGGGATGGATCTCCGGGATGGATTCCCCACCTGGCACATCCCAGGCGGGCTCAGCCGAGGGTGAAGCGCGCTGTGACACCCTGATGAGCCATGGCCCTTCCCTGCTTCAGGGCTCCCGGGATCCCTGGGGCCTCTCCTGTTCCCGGTGGGATGGAATCGTTGCCCAGTGCCCCAGCCCGAGGCCCCACCCTGGGCACCCTGGGGGCTGCAGTGTCCCCGGGTCCCCCTCCAGCGCTGGCGTTTCCAGCTGGCAGCTCCCGCTCTCCGCCCGCTCATTCCGCCCTGGCGCTGGGAGTTGATTAGCTCTGCTAATTACTTTACAAATAATGAGCTTCCCTAATTGCGCTGGCAGGGACGGGGGGGCTCTCCCCACCTGCCATCCCACGGTGCCACCAGGCTCTGGGTCCCCTCGGCTCTGCTGGGGACCCCCCTTGGATGTTGGCACCTGGAATTCTGGGGAAAAACCCCAAAATCTTTGCATGGGGAGCAGGGAGCCCTGGCTCATCCCGGAAGGATCAGGCATTCCCCCTGCTCTGAGCACCCCTGGATCAGTGGGATGCGTGTTCCAGACACTGCCTGTTCCCTGTCATGGCCTCTGGGATGGATCTCTGGGATGGATTTCCCACCTGGCACATCCCAGGCGGGTTCAGCCGAGGGTGAAGCGTGGCGTGACACGCTGATGAGCCATGGCCCCTTCCCTGCTTCAGGAGCAGGAGCCTGCAATTCCATGGATTCTCAGGAGCTTCTCTTGCTCCGGGTGGAATCCTTCTCCCACAAAGGGAATGGAGCAGGTTCCCCCCATTCTGGGATCCCTCAGGGGCTGCAGAGTCCCTGACAAGTCCTGGAATGTGGAGCTGGAGTTGCCATCCCAGGTCTTGGAGCATTTCCTGCTGCTCCAGCTGTGCTTACATCCATCCTCACCCCCACGCTGCGCCCTTGGGAAGGGGCTGGGGCTGGGAGCGGGATCCCCGGCAGCTGGGAATGGCAGCACTCCATGGTCAGTCCTCTTCAGGAATTCTGGCAGTAGATATGAGCTGCTGCTTCCCTGGAAGTAGACCTTAGTTAGGCCCTGCCCTGTGTAATGCTGTTAATTGGAGAGGAGAGCTGGAATTCTGTCACCTGTTGGGTGTTCTGGGCTGTGGGGGGTTGTTTTGGGAGGAAGGAATTCAGGAGTCTCTCCTCCCCCTCTGGAGCTGCTCAGTCCCTCACTGGAACCAAAGAGTCGCTTTCTTGCCCGGCTTCCGCAGCCTGGGATAAACCAGAGCATTCCCATCAAACTTGGGATTGAAATCTCCGTGTTCCAGGAGGGAAGGGAGGGGGTGTCCCCCTCCTCTGGCAGCTCCCTGAAGATGCAGCTCCGACTCCGTCGCTAATGGAGCGACGTCCTCGCTGCTCACCTTTAATTAAGTGAGCCTCGGATCCCTGGGTTTAATTAACTTCTCAGTGGCTGATGACTCTCTCCAGCAGCCGAGGAGAGGCGGGACAGGCATTTCATGGAATCGTGGGATCCCAGAATGGGTTGGGATGAGTTGGGTTGGGTTGGAAGGGACCTCAGAGCCCATCCAGCCCCACCACGGGCAGGGACACTTCCGCTATCCCAGGCTGTTCCAAGCCCTGTCCTGCCTGGATGTGAACATTCCAGGGATGGAGCAGCCACAGCTTGCGAACTGATTCATTGCTGGGATCCAGCTCCTGCCTCGGAAAATGGGTTAGACCCAACACAATCCTTCTCCGTGTCGGAAATTGCCGGAGTTTGCCGGCTGTGGAATTCCGTTAACTTCCCGCTGTTCCATTGATTTTTCGTGTTTATTTGCAAAAGCTCCGCTGAGCGTCCGAGGTCTTGAACAGCTTCCCAGAGCCGTCAGCTGCTGCTTTCCCTGTGCTGGGAGTGTCACTGCTGTGGGACAACAGAGCCACATTTAGTGGGGCTGACAGGGAGTGGCAGCGGGGCCTTTGGGCTGGGCGCTTAAACGTTCCCATTATCCTGCTCCTGGCACTGCCAGGCCGTGTGGGGAGGATTCCCAGAGGGAATTGGCATTTTGCAGCACAGCAGCAGCAGGATGGGAGGGCTCGGTCAGCGCCAGCACTTCCGGGGCTGGAATGGTGCAGCCGTGGGTCCTGGCACAGCACCGGGGTGCCTGTGCTGGTCACCCCCTTTTTGGGGTCACCATTTCTTGAGGTGACTCCTTTTTTTGGGATGGTCCCTTTTTGGATGACCCCTTTTTGGGGTGACCCCTTCTTGAGGTAACTCCTTTTTGGGATGGTCCCTTTTTGGGGTGACTCCTTTCTGGAGTGGTCCCTTCTTGGGGTGACTCCTTTTTGGGGTGACCCCTTTCTGGGGTGGTCTCACAGGGCTGCAGACTTGTGAGCTGCTCCAAAGGAGCTTTGGGGATGGCTCATATCCCTCCTCCATGGCACATCCAGGACTGGCAGGATGGCACTGTGGATCTCAGTATGGCTTAGGAATGGCACTGGTGCTGGGGGGGTCTGTGCTGGTTGTCCCTTTTTGGGATGGTCCCTTTTTGGGGTGGTCCCAGTGGCTGCAGACCCGAAGGAGGTTTGGGGAGGGCTCAGATCCCACCCCACAGCTCCCTCAGGAATTCCCTGCCAGCCCCTGAGCCCCCGGCCCTGCTGAGAGGTGTCAGGGCCACCCAGGGCTTTGCTGTCCCGCTTCCCGCGCTCCGGTGGGATGGGATGGATGGGATTAGGGATTTAACAGCCTGTGCCAGACAGACACTTAACTAAGCCATAAATTTGGAGTTCGTTAGTGAGGATTAATTAGCGTTTGCACAGGGCTTTGTCGCGCGGAGCCGCGCTCGGTGTCGGAGCTCCGCCGTGACCTTGGTGAGGGTGGGAGCATCTCAGGGTCTGGATCCATCAGATCCCACTGACGGAAGGGTCCGGGGTCACCCCAAGGATTTGGGGAGCGGAAATGGTCCAGGAGCCCATGGGCAGGAAGTTTGGAAAAGGGGAGCTGTGCTCCCCTGGGAAGGGGCAGAGAGAGAGAGGCTAGTGGTGCCACAGTAACTCCTCCGTGCTTGTTCTGAGCTCCTGCAGCTCCAGGGGCTGGAGCAGTGCCTGGGATCTGCTTTGGGATCTGCTTTGGGATCTGCTTTGGGACCTGCTGTGGGGGCAGGAAGTGCCAAAGTTCTCGGGGATCCCCTCTCTGGATCCATCCTATTCCCATCACCAGCACTGGCTGTGTGTTCCTGGGGATCCCCTCTCTGGATCCATCCCATTCCCATCCCTGGCATTGGCTGTGGGTTCGTGGGGATTCCCTCTCTGGATCCATCCCATTCCCATCCCTGGCATTGGCTGTGGGTTCGTGGGGATTCCCTCTCTGGATCCATCCCATTCCCATCCCTGGCATTGGCTGTGGGTTCGTGGGAATTCCCTCTCTGGATCCATCCCATTCCCATCCCTGGCATTGGCTGTGGGTTCGTGGGGATCCCCTCTCTGGATCCATCCCGTTCCCATCCCCAGCACTGGCTGTGTGTTCCTGGGGATTCCCTCTCTGGATCCATCCCATTCTCATCCCTGGCACTGGCTGTGGGTTCCTGGGGATCTCCTCTCTGGATCCATCCCGTTCCCATCATCAGCACTGGCTGTGGGTTCCCAGGGATTCCCTCACAGGATCCATCCCATTCCTATCCCTGGCACTGGCTGTGTGTTCCTGGGGATCTCCTCTCTGGATCCATCCCGTTCCCATCCCCGGTCGATGCAGGCAGAGGAGGGAATGTCTCCAAGGAGCAGTCTGGGAATGAGCAGCGTCAAGGACAATAAACTCTTCCAAAGCCTCGTTCATTAGGGAGGAGCCGAGTGCCGCCGCCCGTGTCCGCCCTCTCCTGCTCTGTCTGACTGCACTCCTCCATTTCTGGCTGCTTTGGCTTGATCTCCCTCTTTTCCATGATTTCCTCCCCAGCTCGGGGAGGTGTGAGGGGGCCGTGCCCATGGCACTGTGGTGGCAAGCAGAGCAGAGTCTGGGTTGGGTTGGATCGGGATGGATTTTGTTGGGTCATGCTGGGCTACATTGGGTTCTGTTGGGTCACTTTGAGTCACATTGGGTCACTTTGGGTCACTTCGTGTTGGGTCATGTTGAGTTACACTGGGTTGTATGGGGTCACTTTGGGTCACTTTGGGTCATGTTGGGTCACACTGGGTCACTTCAGGTCATGTTTGGGTCGTGTTGGGTTGTGTTGGATTGTGTTGGGTCAAATCCTCATTTCCTTTGGGAGTCTCCCCTTTTTGCTCAGCCTTTGCAGGGATGTGACTCCAGGAGATGCCCTTGGACAGGGGCTGGGCACCCCAGGGGGTCACCCTGGTCACCCCCACCCCAAATTCCATCATCCCCTTCCCTCCTGGAGTTGTCACTCAGAGATGTCCAACCTGGCACCACCAGGCTGCTGGCACCTCCTCCTGTGGATGCTGGGGTTATCCCAGGGTCCCCTGGGGGTTCAGCAGAGCCTGAACTGGGATGTGGAATTGGGGGGACCCTGGGGCAGATTTGGGAATCCCCTGACCTGAGTCCCCTCTCTCGGCAGGACAAGAACAGGAAGCTGAGGCCCCTCTACGACATTCCCTACATGTTCGAGGCCCGGGAATTCCTGCGCAAGAAACTCATCGGGAAGAAGGTACAGAGGGAGGGACAAGGCTGGGGTGGGGCTGAGGCTGACAAGGGACGGGACAATGAGGATGAGGGAGTGAAGGAGGGGATGAGTCTGATGCCGGTGCTGCTGTGTGGCTCCTTGGGGAATTCCAGGATGCCCCCAAGCCTGGAGTGCCCCTCGAGGCATTGCACTCCCCATTTCCCGGGAATTCCGCCTCGCTTCTCCCTTTGTTTCCCTGGCTGTTTTCCGAGGCTGGTTCAGAGCAATTCCGGGAATGAGGAATGTGTTAACCAGCAGAGCGAACGCTCCGGATGCAATTTTCCAATGCTCATAAAACAGTCAAATAAAATCAATTCCCTTCGTGGCGCGGCCGTCGCTGCTCGTCGGGGCTGCTCCGGTGCCTAATTGGATCTTTCCAGCCCGGAGCCTGCCCAGGCAGTCCAAAGAAATAGGGAAAGGGGAAAAGAGCAGCTTGGGAGATTTTTTTAATGGGAAATCTGGTGCTTCCCGGAGTTGGAAAAGAGTGTGGGAGTGTTGGTGGGATTTGTGATGGGAGCACCGTGTCTGGAATGGGGTTCTGGCACCTCAGTGTGGTCCCAGTCTGAGACATTCCAGGATTACTGGTGCCAGGTTTCTGCCATCTGCCATTGCTGTGCCCTGTGTTGGATCAGGGATTGGAATTGGCTCTGGCACTGGGTGCCTTTGGAGGGTGACCCTGGGGATCCCTGGGATTCCAGGGTGTTCTGGGATTAGAGCTCAGCTTGCCCTGGGTGCCTGGCTGTTCTGAGGAGCTGTGGGATTGCAAGGAGTTCTGGAATTTGGGGAGCTCAGCCTGCCGTGGTTCCTGGCCTGCCTTGGGAGCTCCGTCCATCCCCATCACTCCGGGGCCCATCCTTACGGATCGTGTCCCTGTGCCTTGGGAGGCTCCTCCTGAACACATCCCATCCCATCCCATCCCATCCCATCCCATCCCATCCCATCCCATCCCATCCCATCCCATCCCATCCCATCCCATCCCATCCTGCTGGAGTGCTGGATCAGGCCTGACATTGCTTTCCAAAATAACTCCCTCTGGAGAAAGCGCCGAGGGGGGATGAGGAAGGATCCATCCCTGTTGTGGCTGCCACGGCTCCTTTTCCTCCAGCTCCTGTTGGGAGAGGAGCTGGGATGTGGGAATCCACCTCTGAATTCCCTGCTCCCTGGGAAGGGATGGAAGGCAATGTATTTTCTCTCTTGCCCTCTCATTCCCGAGCAGCAGGAGTTTTCCAGGCTGGGATTTTCCTGGCGCATAAGGGCTGGATTTGGGGATTTTGGCTCTTGTGCCAGAGCCTCTCCCAGCTCCACCGTGTCCTTCCCAGCCGCTGGAATTTGCCCGGCGGCGCGGGATGAACTGGGGCCGGCGCCCGGCTGCCCAGGCCACTATGGATTTGTGGAATAAATCCGTGGAGCGTGTCGGGAAGGGCCGGCTCCTCCGCCCATCGATCGCGCTGCGCCACGGAGCGGCTCCGGATAATTGCGCCGGGCGCGGGAGATGGATCGTGGCTCTTCCCTAATTAACTCTGGGATTAATCGCTCGCATGGACGGAGCCGGCAAGGGAGAGCTCCGGGATGGAAATTCCCTGGGCATGGAAGCAGTGCCGCCCCATCCTTGCCAGATGCTCCGGGGGGAAGAAAGGAGGGACTCCCTGGGGTGTCCCAGGACCCCCTCCCTGTGTCCCATCCGTGTGCCCCGTCCCTGTGTCCCATCCCTGTGTCACATTCCTGTCCCATCCCTGTGTCACATCCCTGTGTCACATCCTGTCCCATCCCTGTGTCCCATCCCTGTGTCCCATCCCTGTGTCCCATCCGTGTGCCCCGTCCCTGTGTCACATCCCTGTGTCACATTCCTGTGTCCCATCCCTGTGTCCCATCCCTGTGTCACATTCCTGTGTCCCATGCTGTCCCATCCCTGTGCCCCATCCCTGTGTCCCATCCCTGTGTCCAATCCTTGTGCCCCATCCCTGTGTCCCATCCCTGTGTCCCATCCCTGTGTCCCATCCTGTCCCATCCCTGTGTCCAATCCCTGTGCCCCATCCCTGTGTCCAATCCTTGTGTCCCATGCCTGTGTCCAATCCTTGTGCCCCATCCCTGTGTCCCATCCCTGTGTCCCATCCTGTCCCATCCCTGTGTCCAATCCCTGTGCCCCATCCCTGTGTCCAATCCCTGTGTCCCATCCCTGTGTCCCATCCCTGTGCCCCATCCCTGTGTCACATTGTTCCCACCATATCCCTTTTGGGAAGGCTGATTCCAGCTGGGAATGCTGCCCATCTCCAGAGCCCTGAGTGGTTTCCCGATGGTTTTCCAGGGCATTCACCTGTCTGGTCCCCTCAGATGCTTCCAGGGATTCTCCTTTTGGGGTTACACCAGCAGCAATCCCGGTGCCAGCACTGCTGGGGACCAGAGCTGGGATAAAACAGGGATGGGTTTGACCAGGAAAAGCCTTCTCCCTGGGAGAGAGGGAATCTCAGTCCCGGGGAGAGGGAAGGCTTTGGCAGGCTGGAGGATTTTTGGAATGTCGGGCAATTTTTCCTGCGTCTCACAGCAGAGCTCGGGAGCTCGGGGAGAGCTCGGCACAGCAGCGATGCCCGGGGGGATTTTGGGAAGATCCCAGTTGTTGATGCAGCCGGGGCTGGGGGCAGTGGGGACCCATCCCTCGGGGAGCTGCGCCGTGCCCGAGCCAGGATCCGGATGCTGTTCCCGGGAATGTGCGGAGCCCGGGAATGTGCGGGAGCCGGGGCGGCTTTGCCAGCTCTGGAGCGTCACGGGGCCGGCTGCGTCACCCGCCGCTTCCACGTGTGGAACTGGGCAGGATTTGGCTGCCGGGGAGGATTTGGCTGCCGCGAGCCGAGCCGGGAGAGCTGTCGGGGAGCGCAGTTTTCCCGCCCGGATTGCGCTTGGAATGCGCGGCTGCTGCAGTGGGCTGGGCTGGCCCCGGCACGGGAGGGGGCAGGGGCGAGCGGGATTATCGCCCTTTAACGATCCCAAATCCAGGCACCTCTCCTCTCCCCGCACCCTTCGCCCTCCCCGCGACGCCTCCCAGCCCGGCACTGCCAGGGTTATCCCGCTCCAAGGTCAATCCTGCCCCGGGGGTCTCCGTGGCCCCTCCGGCAGCCGCTGGAGCGGGAGGGAGGAGGGAGCTGGCTCCTGCTGGATCCGCTCCTGGCGGTGCCGGAGGCGCTGGAGGCTCCCGGGGCTGCTGTGGAGCATCCTTGTTCCACATCCCGGCCTTTTCCAGGAGGGATGATGGGAGGATGGAGAGGTGGAGGGGGTTAGGGAAGCGCAGCCGGCTCCCGCTCGCCATTCCCAGGAAATCCCGCTGCCCGCAGCAGGATTCGTGGGTTGGGGGGGCTGGGATGAGCCGGCCCTCGGGAGGGAAACCGCTGCTCCAGAGGGAAAGCGCTTCCCTGATCTGCCCCGCGGTGCCTCCTGCAGCCCCCATCCCGCCGGGATCATCCCGATGCACATTCCTGCTCCCAATCCCTGGCCCCCGTCAGGTCTCCGGGAACCTCCTCCCTCCGGCACGGGAGGGACACGGGGGGCACCCACCGCCCCGAGCCCCCCGGCAGCCCCTTCCCAGCCCCCCCGGCCCTTCCACCCGGCACGAGCTGCCGGGGAAGTAAAAATATTCCCGGGAGCGGGTGACGCCGCCGGGCCGGGAGATCCGCGGGCGGGCGGGGTATTTTTAGCCCGGCAGGTCTGGGCTGCCACCCACCCCCCATCTGTCCCCCCCCGGCCCCCCCGTGTCCCCGCGGCCCCTCGGAGCCCCCCGTGGGATGAGGGAATAGCAGGGAATGGCACCGGCACGGCCCCAGCCCACCCCACCCTCCCCATCCCAAAGGTGGGGCTGCTCCCGGCCCTTCCCGGCAGGATGAGCCCCCCTCCCCCCTCTTCAGGCAGCCCCCGGGATGTCCCCCCTGGCATGGGGACATGTCCCCACTGCCTGGGGTCCTGAGGCTGCAGCACGGGATGTGCCTGGAATGTCCCATTGTGTCCCCCAGCCCAGACTGGGGCTGGAACTGGGGCAGGACCATGGGGCTGCCTCCCCCACCTTGGGACCAGCTGGGGACAGGGTTGCAGGGGCCACACCCTGGGGACGAGGAGCTGGGGACAACCTCGTTGGGACCCTGGTCCTGGGGACAGTGAGGCAGGAACCCCATCCTGGGAGCAGCATGTTGGGAACAACCTCTCTGGGACCCTGATGCTGGGGACAAGGCCAGGGGCCCCTCCTGGGGACTCCATCCTGTTCCCCCATGTCCTGGCACCCCCAGCTCTGTGCTGGTGAGCCCAGGCAGTGAATGCTGGGGTGCGGGGTCTCTGTGGGTGCAGGGTCCCTGTGGGTTCCGGGTGCCCATGGGGTGCAGGGTCTCTGTGAGGTGCTGGGTCCCCGTGGGTGCAGGGTCCCTGTGGGTTCCAGGTCCCCATGGGTTCCAGGTGCCCATGGGTGCAGGGTCTCAGTGGGTTCCAGGTGCCCATGGGTGCAGGGTCCCCGTGGGTTCCGGGTCCCCGTGGGTTCCAGGTGCCCGTGGGTTCCAGGTGCCCGTGGGTTCTGGGTCCCCGTGGGTTCCGGGTCCCCGTGGGTGCAGGGTCCCCGTGGGTTCCAGGTCCCTGTGGGTGCAGGATCCCAGTGGGTTCCAGGTTCCCATGGGTTCCAGGTACCCGTGGGTGCAGGGTCCCCGTGGGTTCCAGGTCCCCGTGGGTTCCGGCTCCCCGTGGGTGACATTGGCGGCGGTGGCCGCTCGGAGCCCGCGCGGTGCCGCTGTTCTGGGCTGGATGCGCTCCCGGGAGCGGAGCTGCTGGAGTGATTTAATCCACCCTGACTGCAGCTGACCTTGGAAAGCCGCCCAGGCGCGGCTCCGGCTGCTCCGGGGGGAGCGGAGCCCGGGGGTGCCGGGGGTCCCTGCACCCCCAGCCCTTCCCGGCCCCTCCACGGGCACGTCGCCCTTGGATCCCGGGAATTCTTTGCCTGCTGTCCCCAGTGCCAGGGCTGTGGGGTGCCAGTGCCACATCTGGTGTCACATGGAGCCCAGCCTGCCCTCAGATGATCCCGGGCATTGTCCCTGCAGCTCCGTGTCCCTCCAGCTGAGCGGCACCCCCAGGGCCTTTCCCAGCTTTCTGTGTCTGGAGCGTTCCATGGGGCTGGTGTGATCCAAAGGGGGACATGGAACTTCATGGGATCATGGAACGGTTCCAGCCCTGCCATGGCAGGGACACCTTCCCCTATCCTGAGTGGCTCCAAGCCCCGTCCAGCCTGGCCTTGAGCACTTCCAGGGTTCCAGGGGCAGCCACACCCTGTGCCAGGGCTCCACCTGGCCTTGTGGAACCTCATCCCATTGTCCTCATCCCATGGATCCCACCTCTCCAGATCCCTCTGTGGAGCCTTCCTGCCCCTGGGCACATCTGATGCAGCGGGACACAGTGGGACACAATAGAGGGCTTTCCTGTTGAGGGGTGCCCCCATCCCACCCCATCCCATCCCATCCCATCCCATCCCATCCCATCCCATGGATCCTATGGATCCCATCCTATGGATCCCATCCCATGATCCCATTATCCCATCCCATAATCCCATCCCATCCCATGGATCCCATCCCATTATCCCATCCCATCCCATTATTCCATCCCATCCCATCCCATGGATCCTATGGATCCCACCCCATGGATCCCATCCCATGGATCCTATGGATCCCATGATCCCATGATCCCATGATCCCATGATCCCATCCCAGTCTCTCGTGACTCCTCCCCAGCCCCGGGATCCCCTGTTCCCCCTGGCTGCTCCGCCGCCGCCTCTCCCCGTTCCCGGTGCCGCATCCCCAGCCAGGTGTTTCCCACGCCAGCCGCTCCTGAGCCAGACATCTCAAAAGCCCTGGAGCAGCTGAATTCCCAACCTGCCTCTCGGAGTAATCGGCGTCTCTTTTTCCCCTCCAGTGGTTCCGACGGGAGCTTTGCTGCGAGGAATCGCTGTAACCGCTCCCCTTAATTGGCTCTTTCCTGCCGGAGCCCCCTCTCCGCACGGAAAAGCCGCGGCTTCGGCGCCCTGCCAGACGCTCCGGCCCTTTTTGCATTTTGATGTTGGTTTAATGAGTGATTTTCGGGATGAGCCGAGGCTTTGGAGGGGTTCAGGGATGCTCCTGCCTCGCCTGTCTGGCTGCCTTTGGCTCAGCGCGGCTCCGGCCATGCGGAACGGGAACAGGAACAGGAAAAGGAGAGGGGATGGGCCTGGGAAAAGTCCAGAGGGGCCAGGTCCAGCCCCAAGGCAGCAGCACTGGGATGTCCCCAAAGATCCCCACATCGCCCCCCTGTCACCCCAGTGTCACCTCCTCTATCCCAGAGCCTTGTGGTGTTCCAGCTGATACCAGGAAAGCATCGAGGATGGAGCTTCCCTGGGGAAGCTGAGGGGTGGGATTGGGCGGGATTTTCATGGAAATGGTGCCTGCAGATGTGGGATGTGGTGCTGGGAACTGCTGGGGGGTGATGCCTGAGGGGGGGAAGGTTCAGGGGGGACCTTGCAGGGCCTAAAGAGGCTCCAGGAGAGCTGCAGAGGGACTGGGGCCAAGGCCTGCAGGGACAGCACCCAGGGAATGGCTCCCGCTGCCAGAGGGCAGGCATGGATGGGATCTTGGCAATGAGGAATTCCTGGCTGGGCTGGGATTGCCAGAGCAGCTGGGGCTGCCCCTGCATCCCTGGCAGTGCCCCAGGCCAGGCTGGACACTGGGGCTGGAGCAGCCTGGGACAGTGGGAGGTGTCCCTGCCATGGCAGGGGTGGCACTGCAGGGGCTCTGGGGTCCCTTCCCACCCAACCCATTCCAGGATTCCCTGATCCCTGCATGTCCCAGCTCACCCCAACCCTGGTGCACTGGGAGGTGATGCATCCAGCAGGATCTGCCCCCAAGGTGTTCCCAGTTCCTGTCTGGGATCCCAGCAGGTGCCAGCATTGTCCCAATCTCTCCCCACTGTGTCAGAGCTGTGGGGGCACTGTCAGAGCTGTGGGGGCACTGTGGGATTCCAGGCTCGGGATGCTCCCTGCCCTGCCCCAGCCCTTCCCATCCCTCCTGGAGACCCTGGTTCTGGGCCATCAGCACCGCTCCCGTCCCCCTGTCCTGGTGGGAATGTCGCGTCCAAAAACCAGGAACTGCCGGGGCCACTGCACCTTGGGATCCCCATGGAGCTCTGGGGACACCTGGCAGGTGCTGGGATCCAAGTTGGGATCTTGTCCTGCCTGGAAGCTCCTGGTTTATTGTGCCTGGGAGCTCTGGTGGTGCCAGAGCTGGGAAACGGCTCCATTCCCTGGGCATGGAGAGAGGGGATGGAGACTGGCAGTGGGAATGTGGGCATGGAGAGGATGGGGATGAGGATGGGATGGGGATGACAGCCTGTCTGGCTGATCTCAGAGGTTTGGGCATGGAGAGGATGAGGATGAGGGCCTGGCTGTCTGATCTGGGCCCTGGCCAGTGCCAGCCCTGAGCCATTCCCTTTTCCAGGTGAACGTTTCCGTGGATTACATCCGCCCCGCCAGCAGCGCCACCGACACCGTGCCGGCCTTCTCGGAGCGCACCTGTGCCACCGTCTCCATCGGCGGAATGTGAGTCCGGCCTCTGCCCTGCCCGCCTGCCATTCCCACCTGGCCTCCCCACCTGGCATTCCCACCCTGCCAGGGCTCCGTGGGGTCAGAGGGTGGCTCGCTCCCCACTTGGCCTGGGATCAGCCTCCATTCCCGGCATCCCAGCGTTGGGATTCTGTGGGATGCATTGGGATGCTGCTGCCTGGACCCCCCACACCTGCGCCCCCACAGCTGCATGAGTTTTGGGGGATATCGGGATCACGTTCCCCCCATCTGGCTGCCTCGGGAGTGGCTTTGGAGGAGTAATCCCTGCTGTGTATCCCGGGATGTTTGTCCTTCCCAAGGGACCCCTCCCTGATTTCCCTTCTCCATGAGAAGGTTCAGGAGTGGGGAGTGTTCCAGAGCAGTTTCCCCTCAGCCAGAATTTGTGATTTTTCCCCCTCAGGGCACGGGGTGCCAGTGCCTCTGGCACTTCCCTGTGGATAGGCCGAGCCTCTGGCACATCCCTGTGGATAGGCCAGGCCTCCAGCACATCCCTGTGGATAGGCCGAGCCTCCAGCACATCCCTGTGGATAGGCCAGGCCTCCAGCACATCCCTGTGGATAGGCCGAGCCTCCAGCACTTCCCTGTGGATAGGCCAGGCCTCTGGCACATCCCTGTGGATAGGCCAGGCCTCTGGCACATCCCTGTGGATAGGCCAGGCCTCCGGCACATCCCTGTGGATAGGCCAGGCCTCCAGCACATCCCTGTGGATAGGCCGAGCCTCCAGCACTTCCCTGTGGATAGGCCAGGCCTCTGGCACATCCCTGTGGATAGGTCAGGCCTCTGGCACATCCCTGTGGATAGGCCGAGCCTCTGGCACATCCCTGTGGATAGGCCAGGCCTCCGGCACATCCCTGTGGATAGGCCAGGCCTCTGGCACATCCCTGTGGATAGGCCGAGCCTCCAGCACATCCCTGTGGATAGGCCAGGCCTCTGGCACATCCCTGTGGATAGGCCAGGCCTCCGGCACATCCCTGTGGATAGGCCGAGCCTCCGGCTGGCAGTGGCTCCGGGAGCTGCGTAGGGAGGATTTGTCATAGGCCCTTGGTTGCTTTCCCAGTTTTTTTTCCCGGTAGCAGCTATTTTGGAAAGCGCCCAAAGCGCTGCAGCGCTGCCTTTCCCTCCCTGATCCAGGGGCTGTGAGAGCTGCACTTCCCTTCCTTCCCTTCCCTGCAAAACCTGGGAGAGCTGCCTTCTCCTGCTCCCTAATCCCAGCGCTGGGAGAGCTGCCCCTGCATTCCCGGGATGTTCCACAGTGCCTGGGCCATTCCTGGGATGTTGCACAGTGCCATTCCCTGTACTGTATCCCAGGATGTTCCTCAGTGCCTGTGCCATTCCTGGTGCTGCATCCCGGGATGCCGGGGGTGGAACAGAGCAGGGTCTGTGTCCCGAGGCCTTTGCCAGGCTGGGATGGAGCAGGGAATAAAGCCTGGCTTGTCCTCCTGGAGTGTCCGCCCGGCATCTGGGCTGGGCTGAGCCTGCTTGGGATTCTGGGCACGGCGGCGCCGGGGCGGGAGCCAGGGCAGGAGCTGCAGCCCCAATCCCAGCTCCAGGCACTGGGATTGGGGGGGCTGGAGCACAAACCCAGCTTCTCCTGCTGGATCCCTGCTCATCTCCCAGCCTGGATCCCTGCTGGATCACTGCCCGGATCCCTGCTCATCTCCCAGCCCCTATCCCTGCCTGCATCCTGCCCATTTCCCTGCCTGCATCCCTGCCTGCATCCCTGTCTACCCCTCCTTGTGTCACCCCCTGCATCCCAGGATCCCTCCATCCCACTTCTCCCTTCCATCTCCTCCAAGTTTTGGGCCTGATCCCTGCCCTAGAAATGCTGGTGCATTCCACAGCATCCCAGAGCATCCCTTAGGATCCCACAGCATCCCACAGCTCTCCACAGCATCCTGGACAATTCCATAGCATCCCACAGCATCCTACATCATCCCCAGTAAAAAAAAAAAGCTAGAAATCCCTAACCCCATATTTCAGGAGCACCCTGTGCTGTAATTCCAGGTGCAATTCCTGGCAGGAGTGGGAGATCCCTTCCCCGGGGGCAGCGGGGCCAGATGCTGCAGTTTGGGATGATTTGAAGACTGGGGGATGGGATGGGTTTGGCACCCCTGATCCTGATCCTGATCCTGATTCTGATCCTGATCCCGATCCATGCTGGGCACCAGCTCGGGTGGGATGAAACCCCTCCAAAATTTCCTTTGGGAAAGGAAATGTGAGAGGAGCTTAAAAATTGACATTTTTGGCTTGAAGTTCCCTAACTGGCATTTTTCAGGCTAAGGAGATTTTTCCCATCATATTCCCAGTCTTTAATTTGGGATCTGGGATTAACTGGGGGACGCTCCTTCCTTCCAGGCCCCAGCTCCAGCTCCATTCCAGAGCTTTGCTGGGAGGTGGGAATGGGGGAGTTCCTCCCAGGGAGCCAGGCTGGAGCAGGGTCTGGAATTCATGTGCTGGAATTCCTTCTCTGAGCCATTATCCCTGCCTCCCTCCCCCTCGCCCTCCTTCCCTGGGCACGAGGATCACTCCCCGTGGGAATTCTGAGCCTTAAAACCTCTGAACCCCGAAAGAATTTGGGCTTTTCCCGGGATATCCAGCCCAGTGAAGTGTTCTGGCACTGGGAAGCAGCCAAATTTCATGGCTGGGAGTGCTGGGAATGCTCCAGAGCTTCCGGGCTCTCCAGTGGCCCAGGGAGGGGACACTTTTCCACACCCATTTCCAGGATGCAGCTGGGATGAGGTGAGATGTGTTCAGGATGAGGAGCAGGATTTGACTGGGGTGGGGAGTGGGATGTCTGGGATGGGGAATGTCAGGGAGCACTGGGAGCCTCCCTGGCCCTTCCCTGGCCTCCCCCAGCTCCTGCTCCTTCCCCAGCATTCCCAAGGTGCGCATTCTCAGGGTGCCCATTCCCAGGGTGCCCATTCCTGGGGTGCCCATTCCCGAGCTGCCTGTTCCCAGGATGCCCATTCCCAGTGCTCAGCATTCCCAGGCTGCCGCAGCTGCTCCGGCTGCAGCGATTCTGTCTCTTGCCAATCCCGAATTTTTTGATTCCTCCCCCTGCTCCGAGACCTAATTTCAGCTCCCGGTGCTGGATTTGCCCTTCCCCCCACTCATGAAGGGGCACACCCGGGATTTGGGAAGGGATCAGTCCCTCCATCCTCTGGACAGATCCTCTTTTTTTGGGGATACTGAGGGAATTAGTGTGGGGGGGCGGTGACTGGAGGAGAATTAGGGAAGTGCTGGCGAAGGAGAATTCATGGATTTGCTTAAAGCAGTGGAATGTGATGGGTTCACCCCTGCCTGGCACAGGCCCCCCTTGCTGATCCCAGAAATCCCAGTTCACTGGGAGACGCTGCTCCCAGCCCCTTCCCACGGAAATGGGGGTGGGAGGGTCTCCCTGTCCCAGCCCCCCCAGACTGGTGCCCAAATTATTTCCCGGAAAAAATGTGGGATGGTGGAATCAAGGAAATTCCTGTGGGCTGGGGGCCATCACCCCTCAGTTTTTGGGGGAAATCCGGGGGTGGCGCCCCCCCTCCAAACCAGTGCCCACCCCCTGCTCCTGGAAAATAGTGACAGGATTGGGAAATCCAGGAGGAGGCTCCTGTGGGCTGGGAATGCTGAGCCTGCTGCGTTTGGGCTGGGGTGGGAGGGGAGTTTTGGGGTGAGATTTTTGGGGTGCTCCTGGGAGGCTTCTCCCTGTGGCATGAGCCCAGTTTGGGTCCCCCACTGTGCCCAGAGAGCTGGGATGTGTCACTCCAAGGCCTTCCCTTGGGATGGGATGGGATGGGATTGGGGTGGGATGGGATGGGATTGGGGTGGGATGGGATGGGACTGGGATCTCCCTGCCCCATTCCCACCCCGATCCCATCCCATTCCCACAGCAACATCGCGGAGGCGCTGGTCAGCAAGGGCCTGGCCACGGTGCTGCGCTACCGGCAGGACGACGACCAGCGCTCGGCGCACTACGATGAGCTGCTGGCAGCTGAGGCCCGGTGAGCGCGGGGCTGGGGGCTCTGAGGGGTCCCCTGTGCTGTGTCACGTCCTGTGTCCCCTGTCCTGTGTCCCCCTGTCCCATCCCTGTGGTTTGAGGTGATTCCCACACACAGCTGCCCATGTCCCTCTGTCCTGTTGCAGCTGTGTCCCCTGGGCACCCGTCTGTCCCCAGCTGTGTCTCAGGTACGCCAGATCCAGGTGCGCACAGCCCAGCTCCCCATGCAGAGGATCCCATATCCCGGTGCCCCCCATGTCCACTCCATTCCCAGCCCCAGGAGCCCCCCAGGTGTCCTCATGTCCCTGTCCCTCATCCCAGGCTCCCGCTGGAATGGCGATGGACACCCTTCCCTTCCCTGCCCGGCCCCGCTCCCTCCGGAGGCGGCTCCGTGGCGGCTGAGCCCGGCGGGGATGGTGGGATCTCAGCTCCTCCTTGGCAGCAGATCCCGGCACGATGCCGAGAGCCGGGAAGAGCAGCTTGGAGGGGGCCGCGGCGCCTCGCCGGGCAGGGCTGGCTGCTGGGAAAAGGCGGATCGATCCGGAGAGAGCTGCTCCCGCTCCCACCCAGCCGTGCCCGGGCGGTGGGCGGCCGGCAGATTGCTCGCAGGCTCCTTCCCAGCGCCTGGAATGTGCCTTTTGGGAAGCCTGGCAGGAAGTCAGCAGCTCAGAGCTGCCGAGGGGGCACCGGGATACCGGGATACAGGAATGGGATGTGGCACCTGGAGCTGGATGCAGGGCTGGGATGTGGCACCTGGAACCAGATGTGGGACTGGGATGTGGCACCTGGAGCCGGATACAAGGCTGGGATTTGACACCTGGAACTGGATATGGGGCCAGGATGTGGCACCTGGAGCCAGAGCCACACTCCAGGGTTGGGGTTCAGCCTGGATGTCCCCAGGTGGAGGTGCTGGATGTTCCTGCCTGATCCTGGAGTGGATCAGTGGTGGAGGTGGCTCATCCATGCCATTGGGAGCTTTGGCACATCCCAAATCCAGGATTGTGCTGGCACCAGGCAGAGGAGCCAGCAGCTCTGGGACCATGCCAGGAGCAGCAGGAATGGGATACTCTGGGATTTGGGATGAGGTTGCGGTGCAGGGCCTGGAGCAGTTCAGGGGATCCATTCAGCATTCCCAGCTCTTCAGAGAGCCTGGAATCACACCCCAGACCATTGGCTCTGCCAGAATCCTGGCACACTCCAGCCTTTCCCAACCCTCCAGGCCAGGCCCTGGGGCACGAGGGGACACTCCAGGCTCCAGGTGGGGACAGAGAGCTTGGTGGCCTCATCCCGAGGGAACATCCCAGGGGAACATCCCAGCCCTGCGTCCTTGTGCCGAGACAAGGATCTGGATCCGAGTCCAGCGTTGGGCCTGGATCTGGCAGCAGCTCCAGCATCCCGCTGGTTTTCCCTGCGTTCAGTGCCTTCCGTGTGTGACATTCCCCTTGTGCCATGGCTGGGACAGCCCGGGTGTCCCAGCGGGCGCAGGGGAGGCTCCAGCTCCCATCATGCGGCAGCAGGAGCTGATTCCCAGCGCTCCCTCTCCTCTCCAGGGCCATCAAGAACGGGAAGGGGCTGCACAGCAAGAAGGAGGTGCCGATCCACAGGGTGGCCGACATCTCCGGAGTAAGGATCCATCCCCTCGGGCACGTGGGATGGGCGGGAATTCCTCAGGACATCAAGTGGGATAAAACCCACACGTGCCGTTGTTTTGGGAGATCCTTGGGTTTTTTTTCCCTTTTTTCCTTGGATAAATAAACCGGGAGTTGCCCCATAGCCTGGGAACCAGAAATGCCAGTGGGAATCTGACATTGCCCCGCTCTGATGAGGGAATCTGGGGATCCCCACACCTCCCAGCAGAGCTCATTACATTCTCCTCAATTAATTAATATTTTTGAGGATTTCTGTGGAGCCCTTCAGTGCTGGGATTGGGAGGAGCAGATCCTGGGAAAGGGGAGTGATGGGATGCTCCATTAGGGATGGGGGAAATGGGGAAATGGGGCTGGATCTGTCCTGCTGATCCAGGCATCTGCCCTGTGCGGGGGGAAAGGATGGGCTTTGGGGTGTATTTGGGATGGATTAGGGGATGGGTTTAGGCATGAATTTTGGATGCATTTTGGCTGGATTTGGGATGTATTTGGGATGTGTTTTGGGATATATTTAGCATTTATTTTGGGATCTATTTGGGATTTTTGGATGTATTTTGACATGTGTTCTGAGATGTATTTGGGATGTGTTTTGGGATATTTTGGGGATTTTGGGATGGATTTGGGATTTTTGGATGTATTTTGAGATGTGTTCTGAGATGTACTTGGGATGTGCTTTGGAGTATTTTTGGGATTTGGGGATGGATTTGGGATATGTTTGGGATGCATTTTGGGATGTATTTGGGATTTGTTTTGAGATGCATTAGGGATTTGTTTTGGGATGTGTTTAGGATTTTTGGATGTATTTTGACATGTGTTTTGAGATGCATTTGGGATGTGTTTTGGAGTATTTTTGGGATTTTGGGATGGATTTGGGATGCATTTTGGAATATATTTGGGATGTATTTGGGATTTTTGGATGTATTTGGAGATGTGTTTTGGGATATATTTGGGATTTGGGCTGTGCTTGGGGCGCACAGCCCATTCCCAGCTGGAAGTGCTCAGCTCCGTGCCCAGATGTCACAGGGACAGGAGCAGCCCCTGCTCCCGGCCCCGCACGTGGGGGTTCCGGGGTCCCTGAATTCCCGTTTTCCCGCAGGACACGCAGAAGGCGAAGCAGTTCCTGCCCTTCCTGCAGCGCGCCGGCCGCTCCGAGGCTGTGGTGGAGTACGTGTTCAGCGGCTCCCGCCTCAAGCTCTTCCTGCCCAAGGAAACCTGCCTGATCACCTTCCTGCTCGCAGGTACGGAGCCGGGAGCACCGCCAGATCCCGGGATCGGCACTGCAGGGATTTGGGATTGGCACCACGGCATCGGCACTGCAGGGTTCCTGGAATTGGCACTGTGGGGTTCCGGGATCGGCACCATGGGATCCTGGGATTGGCATAATGGGGTTCCCGGGATCAGCACTGCAGGGTTCCCAGGACTGGCGCTGTGGGATCCCGGGATTGGTGCCATGGGATCCCAGGAGAGGCGCTGTGGGGTTCTGGGATCAGCACTGCGGGGTTCCGGGATTGGCATCATGGGGTTCCCGGGATCGGCACCTCGGGGTTCCCGGGATCAGCACTGCAGGGTTTTGGGATCAGTGCTGTGGGGTTCCGGGATTGGCACCATGGGGTTCCTGGGATTGGTGCTGTAGAGTTCCCAGGATCAGCACTGCGAGGTTCCTGGGATTGGCACTGTGGGATCCCAGGATTGTCACTGCGGGGTTCCCAGAATCAGCACCGCGGGGTTCTGGGATCAGCACTGCAGGGTTCCCAGATTGGCACTGTGGAGTTCCAGGGATTGGCACCATGGGGTTCCTGGGATCAGCACCACAGGGTCCCAGGATTGTCACTGCAGGGTTCCCACAATCGGCTCTGCGGGATTCCAGGATCAGCACTGTGGGGTTCTGAGATCAGCACCATGGGATTGGCACCTTGGGATCCAAGGATCAGCACTGTGGGGTTCTGGGATTGGCACCTCTGGGTTCTGGGCATCGGCACTGAAACATCCCCTGGGCTGGCACGGGAACATTCCCTGGACTGGGACATCCCGGGATGAGTGGTCACAATTAATGCTGGAGCTCCCTCAGGCCAGGCTGGGAGGGGTGGGGGAGGTTGGGACTGGAGAGGGTGATCCCACCCAAAAAACTTGGGAGCAGGTAGGGAAGCACAAACTGGGGAGAAGGGAGGGAATTCCAGGATGGGGATGGGGATAGGATGGATTGAGAATGAGGAGTAGGATGGGGATGAGAATGGGAATGGGAATGGGAATGGGAGTGGGAATGGGAATGGTGATAGGATGAGGATCAAAATGAGAGTGGGGATGAAGATGGGAATGGGATGAGGATGGGGATGAGGATGAGGCGGAATTCCATCAGCGTTTAAAGGATTCAATCCTAGGATCAAACACTGGGAAAGGTGGGAGTGTTTATCCTAGGGGGAGCAAGGATGGAGTCAGGGATTCTTTGTCCATCCCTTTGTTCCCAGAGTTGGGAATGTGTCCTGTCTCTGTCCCTCATAAACACTGGCACTGGGATGGCCATTAGGAAGTGGGGGCTCCATCCCTGCTCCCAGTGATGCTGGGATGTCTCCTGGTGCTGCGATCCCTGCTCCACAGGGGAGTCCCTATTCCATGGGAGTCCCTGCTCCATGGGCATCCCTGCTCCATGGTTCTCCTCTTTGGAGATCCCTGCTCCACGGGAATTCCTGCTCCATTGGGACTCCTGCTCTGTGGTCCTGCTCCATTGGGATTCCTGCTCCATGGGAATTCCTGCTCCATTGGGAATCCTGCTCCACCCTGCTCTGTTCTAGAAGGGATGCATGCATCCCCAAGACCATCCCATCCCATAGAATCCCATGATCTTGGTGGGACCTTCTGGCTTTTATTTTCCCTGTTTTTTGTTGGATTTCTCCCCAGTGCCATTCCCAACCCTCCTCTGCCAAGCCAGGAATAGGATAAATATCCGCCTTTTATCAACGCCTGCCTTTTTTATGGATATCAAATGCAAATGAGCACCAGAAAGAGATGCCAAGTCCCTTAAAATGTGACTCCAGGGATGCTCCCGAGGGAGCTCATCCCGGCTTTCCAGCTAAAATAGATCCGTCAGAGCACTATAAATATGTGCAAATACAGGCGCCGGTTTAATCCCGAATTCTTCTCTCCCGGCAAAACTCCGGAGCCTGACGCCTTCCCGGAGCGGGGGCTGGGATAGGGAGGATTCCCGAGGGATGAGGGGGCACCTCTGGGGATGTTGGAGTGGCCAAGTGGCTCCAAGGGGTCCAAAATCTTCCCTGGGAGCTGCGGGATTGGGAGGCGGGGATGGCAATCCGGGGTTTTTCCCTGTGAGCATTCCCAACGTGGAGCTGTACCAGTGCTGCTCCCGCCGGGATCCGGAGTGGATCCTCGGCATTCCAGTCCCACTCCCGCAGTTCCTGGGTGTGCCCTCACCTCCCCTGCTCCCAAAATCCATAAATCCTGTGGGAGATTGATCGATCCCTGGCTCTCGGCCCCAGCACAGCTGATCCCGGCCTGGAGCCATCCCAGATCCCGATCCCGGGTGTGACTCTGGCACAGCGAGGGGGCAAAGTGCTCAAATCCCTGGAATCAAGGCTGGAAGGGCCCTTGCTCCAAGGGATTCTCCCTGAAAGATCCATTCTGTCTGTTCCCACTGAGGACCAGGGAGGAATTCCTCCTAGAATCCTGGTGCAGGATCCTGCAGGGATGTTGTGGGATACTCTGGGATGCTGTGGAATGCCCCTGGGATGCTTCAGGATATCTCAGGGCTGCTGTGGGGCACCAGGAATGCTCTGGAATGTCCATGGGATGCTGAGGGATACCTTGGGATGCTCAGGATGCCGCAGGGTACTCCGGGATGCTGCGGAATTCTTGCCCCCATCCCTCCGGGGCTGATTCCGGGATGGGAGCAGCCCCAGAGCCACCCTCTCCATCCCAGCCTTGGCCCTGGCTGGGCAGGATTGTGCTGGAATTCTCTGGGAAGCCCAGGGGAGCGCGGTGGCTGCAGCACTTCCAGCCGCATCCCTCATTAATCCGTCACGGCTTCCCGGGAAGCGCGGCACAGCCGCGGATTCGGGATTAGCTGCTATTTTTAAAGTGCTGGAGAACTTTTCCGGGTGCCAAGCGTCCCCTCCCCGCTCCCGCCAGCATTCCTGGGGGGATGAGCGCGCCCAGCCCAGCCTTCAGAGCTTTCCCTCTTCCAGAACCTTCCCTCAGGTGGGCTTGGGAAGCGTCAGAGGCCAGAGAGGATCCGGAGCGGGATCCCAGCCCCGAGGAGCTGGGAGCTGGCAGAGTTTAGGGATTCTGCTGCTTCCTCAGCTCATCCCTTGTTATTTTGAGGGAAAGAATTCCATTGTGGCCCATGAGCCCGCCTGGCCCCTTCCATGGAGGAGGACGGGCAGCTCCAGCCCCTCATTCCCATTCCCAGTGCGGCACTGGGGGATGCTCCTTGCTGGAAAAATTTGGGATCAGTGCTGGGTCAGGATCAGAGCCAGGGTCAGGATCAGAGCTGTGCCAGAGCCCAGCCAGTGCTGGAAGGAGAATCCTGGGGTGATCCCAGATCTTGGGGGCACCTGATGGTTCCAAATAATGAACAAAGATCCCGGGATTTCCTGCTCCCCATCCTACATTCTGCTGTGTTTCCCAGAATTCCCCTTTTCCAGAAATCCCCCTTTCCGTCCCCATTTCTGGGGACAGAGGATGTGTGTGCCATGAAGGGCAGGGACAGGTCTGGGAAGCTCCTGCTGGATTCCCTGGAAATGGCTTCCTTTGGAGGCAGCACGGCCTGGGAATGGGGACTGGGATGGGATGGGATGGGGATACAACAGGGCGGGGGATGAGGATGGGGATGAGGATGAGGATGAGGGTGAGGATGAGGATGAGGAAGGACCTGGTGGCACAGGGATATTGTCCCTCAGGATGGGCTCTGGGCGCTGCCAGCTGCTCTGGGCAGGATCTGTGTCCTTGTGTCCCTGGGTGTTGGTGACACTGACATGGCCCTGGGGATGTGTCACCTCCTCAATCGTGGCTCCAGCTTGGAGCTGTATTCCCAGCACTTCATTCATTATGCAAATTATGTAAATGATCATTAATAATGCAGGACTTCCCTGTGCTCTGAGCTGGAGCAGGGGGATCCCGGGGGCAGCGGGAGAAGGGGGCAGGGGAGCGGCTGTGACAGAGGGATCTGGGTGGGGGGCTGGATGTGTCCCTGTGTCCCCATCCCTGTCTCCTTTTGTCCCCATCCCTGTTTGTCCCTGAGTCCCCATCCCTGCAGACACATCCCTGTGTCCCCATCCCTGCTTGCCCCTGCATCCCCATCTCTTTTTGTCCCTGTATTCCTATCCCTGTTTGTCCCTGTGTCCCCATCCCTGCGGACACTTCCCCATGTCCCTATTCCTGTTTGTCCCTGTGTCCCTATCCCTGTTTGTCCCTGTGTCCCCATCCCTGCGGACACATCCCCATATCCCTATTCCTGTTTGTCCCCATGTCCCTATCCCTGTTTGTCCCTCTGTCTCCATCCCAGACTGTCCCAGCCTGTCCCACAGCCATGCCACCCCTGGACCCTACTGGAGCTCCTCACATCTCCCTTGTTTCCATTGTATCCCCTTCCCTCCCAGCCCTTCCCGGGGTGCCATTCCCAGGCCCTGACCCTTCCCGGTTTTCCTGCAGGGATCGAGTGCCCGCGGGGTGCCCGGAACGTGCCGGGGCTGACGCAGGAGGGGGAGCCCTTCAGCGAGGAGGCCACGCTCTTCACCAAGGAGCTCGTGCTGCAGAGGGAGGTACGGCCGGAGCCGGGCACGGGGGGTCCGGGGGGGATCCGGGGGGATCCGGGGGCAGCAGTTGTCAGCTGCACCCAGAGATCCTGGGGATACCAGGAGTATCCTGTGGGATATGGAGAGATCCCAGGTAGTTCAGAGAGATCCGAGGTGTCACCAGCAAATCCCAGGCGATACTGAGAGATCCAGGAGATCCCAGGGGATACTGAGAGTGCGCTGGGCAGGTGCAGGATGGATGTGAGGTCGGATGTGGGGTTGGGTTCCGGATGGATCCCCCTGTTTGAAGCTGTTCCCGTTACTGTCTCCAAATATTAAAATTCCCTGGAACTCCTGTGATTTCCCTGATTGCAGCTCCGGAGCTCGGGGCCCATTTTGGGTAATTTTTCCGTGATTCACAATTCCGAGGTGGATACCGGATCCTTCCCCCCCGACTGTCAGTCCTGCTGAGCCAAAATTCAGGGACTGATGCTCCCATCCAGATGTTGGTACTGGTGCAGATGTGGGCATGGATAGAGATGGGAATTATGGATCCAGATGGGATTTATGGATCCAGATGTGGCTGTGGTTGCAGACACGGTTGATGCAGATGTGGACACAGCTGCAGTTTTGGGCATGGATCCAGATGTGAGCAGGGATGCAGCTGTGGGCACAGTGACAGCTGTGGCTCTGGATCCAGATGTTGCCATGGGTGCAGATGTGGTGGACACAGGTGCAGTTGTGGCTGTAGACCTAGATGCAGGTGTGGGTCCAGATGTGGGTGTGTATCCAGATGTGGCAGCAGCTGCAGGCTGGTGGTGCCAGCTGTGGGGACATGGGAATGCAGGGGCACAGGGGCACAGGGGTGCAGGCACATGGGAATGCAGGGACCTGAGGATAGGGAAACACAGGGGTGTAGGGATACAGGAATGAGGAGAAACAGGGACACGAGGACATGAGGACACAGGGACACAGGGCTGTAGGGATACAGGAACGTGGAGAAACAGGGACACAGGGACACAAGGACACGGGGGTGCAGGGATACAGGAACATGGAGGAACAGGGACACAGGAGTACAGGGACACGGGGACACTGCAGTCGTCCCCCTCCCTGCTCAGCATCTCGCGCTGCCGGGAATTGCTGACCCGCATCCCAAGGGCTTCGCTCCGCTGCCTCGGCACATTCCGGAGGCTCAGGCACTGCACCTGCCCGGGAATGGCGTGGCAGGGAGGCCAGATGGAGCCGGAGCTGCTTCCCAGGAATGCTGTGACAGGGAGGACACGTGGAAGCCGGGACGCTTCCCGGGAATGTCGTGGGGAGGCCGTGGGAAGATGGGCTGCTGCCCAGGAACGTGGCGGTGGAGAGGCCACGTGGAGCTGGGGATGCAGGGCAGGAACTGGGGATGCAGGGCAGGAACTGGGGATGCAGGGCAGGAATGCCGTGGCAGGGAGGCCGTGGGAAGCCGGGATGCCGCCCAGGCCGATTCCCGGCTCCGGCTGCGGGTCCCGGTGCGGGTCCCCGCGGTTCCCACGGTGGCCCCGGCCGCGTTCCCGCCGGCAGCCGAGTCCCTGCCCACCCCCACAGCCGTGGGATATTTTTATCCAGCGGCTCCGGCTGCTGCTGACTCACGGGCCCGGAGCCGCCGCTGACGAACCGGCCCCGCAGCGTGGGGGGCAGGGGGTGCTGGGATGCTCCGGCGGGATCGCGGCTCCCGCAGCGCCCGGGAAGGGCCCAGGGGACCCCCGGGAGCCCCTCGGCTCCTCCACGGCCGTGCTGATCCTGCAGGAGCTGCAGGAGCATTTCTCCGGGAATGTGGGAAACTGCCCCGGCCCCCCCATGTGTTCCAGTGCCCTTTGTCTGCTGGAGATGTGGATTCCCAGGGGGTCAGTCCTGCCTTGATCCCAGCATTGATCCCAACCCTGATCCCAGCCTAATCCCAGCCTGATCCCAATCCTAATCCCAGCCTGATCCCAGCATTGATCCCAACTCCAATCCCAGCACCAATCCCAACCCTGATTCCAGCACTGATTCCAATCCCAGTCCCAGCCTGATCCCAGCACTGATCCCAACTCCAATCCCAGCACCAATCCAAACCCTGATCCCACAGTCAATCCCAACACTGATCCCAATCCCAGCAGTGATCCCAGCACAAATCCCAATCCCAGGGGCGATCCCAGCCCTGTGCTTGGAGCATTCACTGTGTCCCATTGCATCGTCCCACATCCCACCCCATCCCACCCCATCCCACCTCACCCCACTCCCTCCAGAGCCACCAATGCCGGAGGAGGCATGAGCAGAACTCCAAATCCTGCTGCCATGGGGACTTCCCTGTCATTCCCTAAAAATCCCTGGATTTAATTTGTCAGTATTTGCCTTTCCCCACATCTCAGGGCCTGATTCCCACCCTGCTCCGAAGGAATCATTCAGGGAAAGACCTGGGGGTGCTCCAGGGTGCCACAGGGGTTGTCCTTAGCAAGATGGATAGGATGGAATTCCTGAAAGTGGGGACTGGCGGGGTGGGGGGGGTCCAGAACCAGAGGGGTTGGGGATAGGATGGGGTGGGATGGGATGGGATGAGGATGAGGATGAGGTTGAGGATCAGGATCAGGATCAGGATTAGGATGGGATAATGATGATGATGATGAACTTAGTTGCTCTAATTTTGGGCTAAAATCAGTGCTAATAAAATCCACAAATCCCTCCAGCCCCCTGCAGCATTCCCAAGATTTTTGGGATCATTCCTGTCTGTCCCCAGCACAGGGAGGACGGGGGGTTCATACCCCAGGATGAACAGGACGTGTTGGCATTCCCAGATTGGCTTGAGTGGGAAAATTCAGGAATAAAGGGAAAAGCAGGAATATGATTTTGGGACAAACTAACCCGGATCCGCCAAAAATAGCAAAAATCCTAAAAATCCCCCAAATCCCAACACTGAACCCTGACAGCTGTGTGGTGACTGCAGGAGGGGCTCAGCCCCCCAGATGTGGTGGTGGCACGGGGGTGGAGGTGGCACCTTCGGGACACTGGTACTATCCAAGGTCCCTGTGTCCCCACCGCCACAGGGACACTCTGTGTCCCTTGTCCCTGTGTCCCTGTGTCCCTGTCCCTGTGTCCCTTCCCTGTGTCCCTTGTCCCCACCACCAATGCCCAGCACACCCCACATCCTGGGGGTGGCACCCAATGTCCAGGCTGGGGTCCTAGTGTCCTGTCACCCACCTGGAGGTCCCAATGTCCCCAGACAGCCGAGGCTCCTGGTGTCCCCTCAAAGTGTCCCCATTCACAGAATGGGAGACCCTGCTGTCCCCTCAGGCTGAGTGATCCCACTGTCCCCTCAGAGGGGGGGTCCTGCTGTCCCCCTGTCCCTCCTGGGCAAGGGAAGTGCCCCTGATTGATCCCTATCCCTCCTCCCTCCCTCCAATCCCAGTTCCAGCCGGGAATCCCCAGCCTGGGGTGTGACCCCCAATGCCCCCAGCCCCACACCAGGGTCCCGCTGTGCCCCCCCCCACCAGTGCCCCCCTGCTGCTGTCACCCCCCGATTCTCATCACTCCCCCCAGTGTCACCCTGTGATTGTCCCCCCATGTCACCCTCCATGTCCCGCCCCCCAATCCTCATCACCCCAATGTCACCCCCTAATTTTAGCCCCCCTCAGTTCTTGCCACCCCGATGTCCCCCCCAGTTCTTGTTGTCACCCCCGTGTCACCCCCAGTTGTCCTCGCCCCCTCCCCTCCTCCATCCTCTCCCTCCATCTCCCTTTCCCGCTCTGCGATTTTTCCAAAGCTTTTCCTGCTGAGAGGACAAAAAACCCCTTTGAGGCTGGCGGGGAGGGGGGGCCCCCGCGGCCCCCCCGAGCGCCCCCGTTTAACCCCTCGGGCACTCAGCGTTACAAATTTGGAACAATATTTATTAAAATACAAAAATACACTTGTTTTTTTTTTTGTTGGATTCGCGGTACAGTCGGATCCTTCCAGCGTTTACAGCCCGAGAGGGAACTTCTGCATCTCCTTCCCGCCTTCCTCCCCGTCCCCCCCCCCGGACACCCCCAAACCCTAAATTTTAGCTCAGCTTTGCCCCCCCCCCCCTCCAAGAACATTTTAAAGCTAAAACAAGAAATTAAAGTAATTCCAGTGCCCGAGCAACCGGGGGGCCCCCCCATCGCTGCTGCCCGACCCCCTCATCCCCTCAGGACCCCCACGAGGCACTTGGGGTCCCCACCGGGACCCCCCCGGCGCCACCTCCGATGCTGGTGGCCCCCCCATTGTCACCTCCCCCCCCTCCCCAAGCCCTTAATTTCTCCCAGCCCTCCCCGTTCCATGAGCAGCCCTTGGGGGGGGTGTCCCCATTGTCACCCCCTCCCGGGGACGGGGGGGTGTTTCCCACACCTCCCCCCCAATCAAATAAAAGGACTAAAAATGCCATTTTTAGTGAAGGTGGTTACAATCATTGGTCAGGTCTCCCGTGGGGGCCCCCCCAGCCCCCCAGGAGCCATAGCCCTGTGCCGGGGGGTCCGGGAGGCCCGGGGGGGTGACAAACACCGTGGGAAAGGGGGTGCAGAGCAAAGCGGGGGGGCACCCGCTCTCCCCCCCCCCCCAAATCCCCCCCAAACCACCCCCCCAGGCGCTTGCGGGGTTTTCCCCCCTTCCCGTGGGTTTTTGAGGAATTTTTTGCTTGAATACATTGCAGACGTCCATCCCCAGCCCTCAGGCTGCGCCCCCCCGCCCCCCCCGAGCCCCCCACCCCCCAAAATCCATTCCTTTATTGCATTGGGAAGGTCTTGGCGCGGGGCCGAGATCCCGCTCCGGTGACGCCGGAGCCGCCGGCGCGCGGCCAAGGGCAGCGCCGCGGGGTGGGGGGGCCGACCTCACCCCCTCCCCCAAATAACCCCCAAAAACACCCCGAACCCCCCCAGAAACACCCCGACAGCTCCCGCCACCGCTCCGGCGTCCCCCGCGTCCCCCCGCGCCACGGCACCGCCGCTCGTCCCCGAGCACGGGGATTTTTCCTCTTATTACCGATTATTTTTTTCCTCCTCTGTTTCTCCTGGTTTGTTTCTTTTTGTGTTTAAATAGAACCTGCGAGTTAGAAAATAGTGGTTTTTTGTAGGAGTTTTGGGTGGGTTTCGTTAAATTTTAATAGAATCTGCTGCTCTTCTCGGCCCCGAGGTTGGCTATAGAAGCATGTACACGAAAAAGAGTCTCTCCCCCCCCCTGTACAAAAGTTGTGTCTATTATTGAGGAATTCTCCTGGTTTTCCTTAGTATTGAGGAATTCTCCTGGGTTTCCTTCTTTTTGGAGTTCTGCTTTTGTGCATCTATTGCGTTTATAATAATTCGGGGCCGGGGTTGGAGGGGGGGGGGACGACGACCCAAAAAAAGCAGGAAAAATCCCCCAAAAAAGAGTCATATCTGGGTTTCCTGAACTTTCTCCTTGGGGTGGGTCTGGATTAAATAGGGGTCGGCCAGGGTGGTCCCGGGGGGGTGCAGGGAGTTGCCCAGCGCGTTCTCTGTCCAGTGGGCGCCGTGTCCGGCCTTGTAGGTGTTGTAGTTGAGGTGCTCGTGGATGTTGGGCAGCACCACGGCCCCCTCCCCTGCCCCTCCGGCCGGGGCGGCCGCGGGCGTGGCCGCGGTGGCCGGCGCGATGTCCTCGTCCACCTGGATGATCTCCACGGTGCGGGCGGCGGTGACGGTGCTGCGCTGCTGGTGGCGCTTGCGGAGCTTGTAGAAGACGATGAGCATGGCGGCGGCCAGCAGCGTCACGGCCACGAAGCAGCCGATGATGATCTTGGTGGTCTTCATCACCTCGTCCAGGCTGGTCTGCAGCTTGTCGCCGGCGTCAGCCGTGGGCACGGCCACCTGCTTGGGCGGGCGCGTGGTCTGCACCAGCACAGTGGTGGTGGTGGTGTAGGCCGGCTGGTAGCCCGTCGAGGTGGTGGGCACGGGCTTGGTGAACTTGGGGGACACGTCCTCGGGGGAGATCTCGGTGGTCTCCACCGTGACGGTGGTGAAGAAGCTGTAGTTGGAGGTGTTGAGCTCGGCCGTGCTGACGTTGAGGAAGGCCGAGGCGTTGGAGTTGCCGGCCACGTTGGTCACCATGCAGGTGTAGAGGCCGGTGTCGGTCAGCAGCACGTGCGAGAAGTTGAGGGTGCCGTCGTTGAGCACGGAGAGGCGCGGGTGGCTCGAGGCGTGGCTCAGCACCGTCCCGTTGGGCAGCAGCCACCGCACCGAGGACATGGAGGGCGTCCGGCAGCGCAGCTCAGCCACACGCCCCTCTGAGATGTTGAGGTCCGCGGGCGCGTCCATGATGAAGGGCGCCGAGCACTGGAAGGAGGTCTGGTCCACCTCCACCAGGAAGCGGCCCCGCATGTGCAGCGGGGCGTGGCAGCGGCCGCAGCAGGTGGAGTTGGTGGGGATGTACTCCCGCAGCCACCACGACAGCCAGAGGATGTCGCAGTCGCAGTCCCAGGGGTTGTGGTGCAGGTGCAGCTCCACCAGGTAGCGCAGCGGGGCGAACAGGTCGTGGGGCAGGGACGACAGGTTGTTGTGGGCCAGGTTGAGCTCCACCAGCGCCGTCAGGTCGTCGAAGGCGTTGCGCTCGATCAGGTTGATCTGCGAGTTCATAATCCAGAGCTTTTTGAGGGATTTGAGCCCGTGGAAGGAGCCCGGTTTGATCTCGGGGAAGTTGTTGCCCGACATCTCCAGCTCCTCCAGGCCCACCAAGGGCGTCAGGTTGGGCATGTCCTTAATGTTGCACATCCCCAGGTTGAGGTACTTGAGGTTGTACAAGCCCTCGAAGGCGCCCTCGGAGATGTACTCGAGCTTCTTGAGCTCGCCCAGGTCGAGGCGCATGAGGGAGGGCACGCGGTTGAAGGCGTAGCTGGGGATGCTCTCGATGGGGTTGTTGCGCAGCCACAGCTCCCGCAGCTTGGACAGGTACTCGAAGGCCCCGCTGGGGATCACCGTCAGCCAGTTGTCAAAGAGCTCCAGGGTGTTGAGGCTGGCCAGGCCGTTGAAGGCGCCCACCTCGATCTGCCGGATGGCGTTCCTGCCCAGCTGCAGCACCTCCAGGTGGTGCAGGTGGCGGAACGTGTCCGCCTGGATCATCTGGATGTTGTTCTCCATGAGGTTGAGATAGCGGGTGTTGGAGGGGATGCCGGGGGGCACCTCGGCCAGGCCGCGGCGGGTGCACACCACCTTGCTGAACTGGTTACTGCAGGAGCACACGGAGGGGCAGCTCTGGGGGCCCGGCGAGGCGGCGGCCGTGGCCAGGAGCCACGCGTGCAGGGTCAGGGAGGCGGCCAGGAGCCCCGGCCAGGTGCGGTGGCGGCGGTGGCGGCGGAGGTGGTGCACAGTTACCTGCCACAAGAGCTTCATGGTGTGGCACGTTCATCATTCACCATCGTCTGGGGATGGCGGCGAGAACAGGAGAACGGGCTCGGGGCCCCCCCCTCTCCCGGCTCCCACGAGCTGGGGGGCCCGGCCGGCCGGAGGGGAGGGGGGGGGTCGGGGTGCCGGGGTCGGGGGGAAGCTCCGAGGGGAGAGGGGTTTGAGGAGGGAAAAATTAAAATTTAAGGGGCAGGGGGAAAAAATAATCAGCGGTAGGTGCTGGGAGGGGGGGGTGGGGGGAGAGAGGAGAAGGAACCCCCCCCGCCCGGCCCCGCTCGCCAGTACCTACCTGGGGAAGGGGGATCGGGGGGTCCGGGGGGGCTCGAGGCGAGCGCGGGGGGCGCGGGACCGAGGAGGGGAGGGGGGGGGGGGGGGGCCGGCTCCCAAAAAAAAAAAAAAAAAAAAAGACAAAATGGCTCCTGGAGGCTGCGGTGCAGGGTGGGGGGGGCCGGCCCGGCTAAGCGGGGGCCCGGCAGCCCCCGAGCGCGGCCAACCCCGCGGCCTCGCACCTCCGCCCGTGGGGCCGGCCCGGGGGGCTCGGCGGGGCCCGCATGGCCGCCCCCCCCAGGCCGCGGGGAAACGGCGGGGGGGGAACGCGGGGAAAGTGGCGAAAAAGGAAATAATTAAAAAAAAAGAAGCCGGGAGAAAAGGAAGAATTGGGAAAAGGGGAGGGAGCGGAGGAGAGAAAAAGTGGAAAAAAAAATGAAAAACGGGGAGGGAAATGGGAATGGGAAAAAAAAAAAAAAAAATTGGCCAGGAAAGGGAAATGGAAAAGGAGGTAAAAACGGAATAAAAATCTAAAATAAAATCGATTCAAGATAGGAACGGAAATGAGGATAAAAGTTAAAATAAGGCTAAAATCAGATGAAAAACTAAAAATAAAAATTCAAAATATTAAAAAAAAAAAGCCCAAAACCCAAACAACCCGGACGAAACCTAAAAATAAAACAGGAAAATAAAGATTAAAAATAGGCCGAAATAAATAAATAAATCGCGGGGAGCCCCCCCCGGGAGAGGGAAAAACGCGGTTCGGGGAGGGAGCGGGGGGGAGGAAAGGGCGTCGGCGTGGGGGGGGGGAGATGCCGGCGGGGGCACCTCCCGGTAGCGGCGGCGGCTGCGCTGGTGGCGGGGCGGGGGGGTCCCGTCCCGTCCCCTCCCGCGTGTCGTTCCCGCGTCCCCGCGTGGGTGTCGCGTTCAGCGGCGGCGCGGGGCGATGGTGGCGGTGACAGCGGCGGTGACAGCGGTGGCGGTCGCGGTGCCGGCGGGCATCCTCCGGTGGCGGGGGCCGCGCGGGGCGGTGCGGGCGGTGCGGGCGGTGCGGTGCGGGGCGGTGCGGGCGGTGCGGGAAGCAGCCGCGCAGGCGGCTGGCTCATCCTTTTGTCCTTCAGTGCGAGCGCGGATGGATTGCTGCTGCCGCCGCTCCCGCTGCTCCTGCTGACGCATCCCGGCTCCGCACAGACCCCCCCGCGCCCCCCCGCACCCCCACCCACCCACCCACCCGCCGCTCTCCGGAGGGGCCCCCGCCGGCCCCGCTTCGGCCGGTGCGGCGGCCCCGGAGCGGTTTTGTGCGCGGGGAGGGGGAGATGCGGGATGCGCCGCTTCCTCCTCCTCTTCCTCCTCCCTCCCGCCGCCTCCTCCTCCTCCCCCTCCCCGCAGCCCCGCTCGGGGCTTGTGGAGGGGGGGGGCCGCTCCCCGAGCGACCCCTCCCCGGGGCCCGGAGGGACGGACGAACGGACGGAGGGATGGATGGACGGAGGGAGGGACGGAAGGGACGGGGGCAGCGCCGGGCTCGGTGGCTTGGAGGTGACGAGGACCAGGGAACCCCGGCTCCATCCCCCCGGGTCTGACCCCCCCGCCGATAGGGGACCCCCCAAGACCCCCGGCCCTTGGGGCTGAGACCCGACCCGAGCTGTGACACTGATGGGGAGCTCCAGCCCTGCAGGGGTGAGGGGGGACACGGGGTGACTGCCAGGGGCTGGGTACAGGGACCCCGAGACCTGATGGCGCTGCTGCTCTTTGGGGCCCAGGTTGGGCTCTGCACCCCCAGCTGTGCCTTGTCCCTTCCCTCCCCCTGGGACTGGGGGCCACGACGCCACCTGCAGCCCCTGTAAGCACCCTATGGCCCCCCTGCACTTGGTGGCACTGATGGCACTTGGAGCTGTCACCTGAGTGCCGCCACTGGGTGTTGGGCACCTCTGTGGGGCTGGTGGCCCCTCTGGGACATCCTGTCTGGCAATGCATGGGGGCACCCCAGGACCCTCCTGTCCTTCCTCACTGGAGTCACTGTCCCCGTGATGGTGGCACGTCCCCAGGGGGCTGCAGCTGTTCTGGTGATGTCCCCCCCAAGAGCTCCGGGACCTGGTGGCCTCCTGTGCCCCATGGGTGGGTCCCACCTGTTCCCTGTCCACTGCAGTGGCCACATCTTGTCCCTGAGTCCATCAATGTCCTGCATGTCTCCGGGCCAGTGACGCCTTGGTGACACAGGGGACAGGGACACTGTTGTCACCCAGAGGCACTGGGGAGGTACCACAGGCATGCACAGGGTGCTGACCCCAGGGACCAGACTGGCACTGGCAGCCCTGGGGACAGCGGGTGGCCTGGGGCCATGTCCCTGCCACACACCAGCCTTGGCAAGTGTGGTTTGGTGTCTGGTGCGGTGCCGTATTTGGTGCGGTGCCGTGTTCGGTGCGGTGCCGTGTTTGGTGTGGTGCCATGGACAGCCTGGTGCCATGTCTGGTGCAGTGCCGTGTCCAGTGTGGTGCCGTGGACAGTGCGGTGCTGTGTCCGGTGCAGTGGCTGTGGACAGTGCTGTGTCCGGTGAGATGCCATGTCTGGGCCGGTGCCATGGCCACTTTCAGTGCCATGTCCGGTGTGGTGCCATGGACAGTGTGGCGCTGTGTCCGGTGCAGTGCTGTGTCCAGTGTGGTGCCGTGTCCGGTGTGGTGCCATGGACAGTGTGGTGCCATGGCCAGTGTGGTGCCATGGCCAGTGCAGTGCCATGGCCAGCGTGGTGCCATATCCAGTGAGGTGCTGTGGCCAGTGCAATGCTGTGTCTGATATGATGCCATGGCTGGTTTTGCTGCCATGGCCGGTTTTGTTGCCGTGTCCAGTGAGGTGCCACGGCCGCCGCAGTGCGAGGACACGGGGACACCTCCAGGCTTTGGGAAGCAGCGGAAGCAGTTGTGGTGGGATGGGTGAGCTCAGGGCTGGGACAGGCTCCGTGTGGCAGCACTGGCAAAGCCAAACCCCACTGAGGGGGCAAAGGCCATGGCTGGGGCTTGAAACATCATGGTGTGGCCCATGTCACCCTGGACCCAAACCTCGCTGTCCCCAGTGCCTCGGCCACACACCTGGCATTGTCCTGTGCCATGTGCTGTCCCCAGGGCCACACTGGCCACAAGTCCCACCCATCCCAGGGGGAGATGTGATTCCCAGGGTGTGATACCCAGGGTGTGATTGATTCTCAGGTTGGGATACCCAGGGTGGAATGGGATAAAGGATATGGCAGGACCTGGTGACTTTGTGTACCCCATGGGTGGGTCCCCCATGTCCCTTGTCCCCCATCTCAGGTCCCTGGGTCCAGGCTGGGTGCAGGGAGGTGACTGGGGGGGCCCCACCTGGGCGACCTCGGAGCGCTGGGAGTAGGTGGCAGCTGGGGCAGGCTGGGATGGGGACAGGAGCCCACAGCTCATGAGATTCCCGGGATCCCACAGGTTGAGGTGGAGGTGGAGAGCATGGACAAGGCCGGGAATTTCATTGGGTGGCTGCACATCGAGGGCGTGAACCTGTCGGTGGCGCTGGTGGAGCAGGCGCTGTCCCGCGTGCACTTCACGGCCGAGCGCAGCCCCTACTGCAAGGCCCTGCTGGCGGCCCAGGACGCGGCCAAGCAGAGGAAGGAGAAGGTGAGGGGGGCCAGGGGACCCGGCCCAGCAGTGTCACCACCCCAGAGACATGGCCCTGTCCCAAAAGATGGCCCCACCACACCGATGTCCCCACCCCGAGATGTGCCCACTAAAGGATGTCCCCGTGTCAAGAGGTGGCCTCACTCCAGGAGGTGTCTCCATGCCAAGAGATGTTCCCACTGTGAGGGGTGTCCCCGTGCCAAGGGATGTCCCCGTCCCAAGAGATGTCCCTGTGCAAAGGGGAGCACCCCAAGAGCTGATGGCCCCACAGCAGGAAATGTCACAACCCCAATTAAAGTTCCCACCCACTGGGTGCCCACACACCAAGAGGTGATGTCCCACACCACCATGATGGATGTCCCCATTCCAAGAGGTGTTCCACCCCAAGGAATGTCCCCACTCCTGGAGATAGATGTCCCCACCCCGAGAGAGGATGGTTGCATGCCAAGAGGTGTCCCAGATGAGGGATGTCCCAGCCCAGGGATGTCCCAGCCCAGGGATGTCCCAGCCCAGGGATGTCCCACCCCAGGGACATGACCCCCCCAGGCTGAGGCCTGGCCATGTTCCACTGCCGGGTCCAGCCCCCCGCCCTCCCATTGCTATCACCTGGAGCATGGCAGGGGTCCCCGTGTCCCCCCAGGTGTGGTCCCACTACGAGGAGACGCCGGTGGAGGAGGTGGTGCCGGTGCTGGAGGAGAAGGAGCGCACGGCCAACTACAAACCCGTGTTTGTCACCGAGATCACCGACGACCTCCACTTCTACGTGCAGGATGTGGAGACAGGTACGGGGGGACACCTGGGCCCCCCCAGCACCCAGAGGTGCTCCCCAGACCGGTGGTGGGGCGAGTTGGCTGGGATGTGGATCTGTGGCTTTGGTGGGTAACACCCAAATCTGTATGTCCAGGGTGATGTGAGGTGACCCCTCCACCCCCCAGGGCCATTTTTGGGACCAGGATAGGGGTCCATGGTTGGGATCCAGGTTTGGGGTCCAAAGGTCTTGGGGCAGGGTCTGGGGTTGAGGTCCAGGTTTGGGATCTGGTGTTGAAGCCATTGTTGGGACTTGGGGTTCAGGCTTTGGGGCCACACTGAGGGGCGGGGTTGGGGTCAGGCTTGGGATGGGGCTGGGGGTTTATCCTGGATATCCGGGGCCCCGCAGGCGCCCAGCTGGAGAAGCTGATGGAGAACATGCGTGCCGAGGTGGGCGCCCACCCGCCCGTGGAGGGCTCCTTCGTCCCGCGCCGCGGCGACTTCTGCATCGCCAAGTTTGTCGACGGGGAATGGTGAGGAGGGGACGGGCTGACCCCATGGGCTGGGCCAGGGCAGCAGTGGGGTGTGGGGTGAGAACCAAATCCCCAAAATCCCTCCTGCTCTGCAGGTACCGTGCCCGGGTGGAGAAGGTGGAGTCGGGTGGCAAAGTGCACATTTTCTACATCGACTACGGCAACGTGAGTGGCACTGGGAAAACGGGGGGAAAAACTGCCCTCCATCCATGGATCCATCCATCTGTGAATCCATCCATCCTTCATCCAGCATCCATCCACCCATCCTTCATCCATCCATCATCCATCCATCCCTCATCCATCCATCCATCCATCCATCCATCCATCCATCCATCATCCATCATCCATCCATCCATCATCCATCCATCCATCCATCATCCATCATCCATCCATCCATCATCCATCCATCCCCCATCCATCCATCCATCCATCCATCCATCCATCCATCCATCCATCCATCCATCCATCCATCATCCATCCATCCATCATCCATCATCCATCCATCCCCCATCCATCCATCCATCCATCCATCCATCCATCCGTCCGTCCGTCCGTCCATCCATCCGTCCATCCATCATCCATCCATCCATCATCCATCATCCATCCATCCATCATCCATCCATCCATCCATCATCCATCCATCCATCCATCCATCCATCCATCCATCCATCATCCATCCATCCATCCATCCATCCATCCATCCATCATCCATCATCCATCCATCATCCATCCATCATCCATCATCCATCCATCCATCCATCCATCATCCATCATCCATCCATCCATCATCCATCCATTCCTCATCCATCCATCCATCCATCCATCCATCCATCCATCCATCCATCATCCATCCATCATCCATCCATCATCCAGCATCCATCCATCATCCATCCATCCATCCATCCATCCATCCATCCATCCATCCATCCATCATCCATCCATTCCTCATCCATCCATCCATCCATCCATCCATCCATCCATCAACCATCCATCCATCATCCATCCATCCATCCATCCATCCATCCTCCATCCATCCCTCATCCATCATCCATCCATCCATCCATCCCCTTGGTGTCCCTGGTGTCCCTGGTGTCCCCTCTCGCTGTCTCCCCTCTCTGATGTCCCCTGGTGTCCCCCTGGTGTCCCCACAGAAGGAGACGCTGCCCCCCAGCCGCCTGGCCCCGCTGCCCCCGGCGTTCTCCCCGCGGGTGCTGCCGCCCCAGGCCACCGAGTACACCTTTGCCTTCATCCAGGTGCCGCAGGATGTGAGTACAGGGGGGCTCCTGCTGTCACCCCACACCTGGGCCCCCACTGTGGCCCCTGACCTCAAACCTCCACCCTGTGTCCTGCCCATGGGCCCCAACCCTGGGACCACAATCTGGACCCCAAACCATCACCCCCAAACTGGTCCCAGTTGGGAACACTGAACCTGGGACCCACCTGTGTCACCTGACCCCAAACACCAACCCCAGCTCCCCAGTGTATGCCCCGACCCCAACCCTGACCCATGATCCCAGGGTAACCCCAAAACCCCAATGATACTGACCCCAGCACCCCCACACCCCAATCCCAGGGATACCCCAAGCCCACGGTGGGTTGTGGGTGTCCCCAAAACACCTGGTGGTCCCTGGGGTCTGAGGGTTGGGGGGATCCTTGGGGGTCTGGGGGGTCCCTGAAGGCCACAGGGGATCACTGAGGGTTTGGGGATCCCTGACAGACATGGGAGCTCCCTGAGGGTCTGGGGGATCCCCAAAGGCCATGGTGTGTCTCTGTGGGTGTGGGGTGTCCCCAGAAGCCACGGGGGGGTTCCAAGGTTGTGGGGTATTCCTGGTGGCCCAGAGTGTCCCTGATGGGCCGGGGTGTCCCCAATGGGCTGAGGTGTCCCTGCTGGGTGGGGTGTCCCCGTGGCCGGGGTGTCCCCGCGGGTGTGTGACGGGTGCGGGCGCAGGAGGAGGCGCGGGCGGACGCCGTGGACAGCGTGGTGAGGGACATCCAGAACACGCAGTGCCTGCTCAACGTGGAGCACCTGGGGCCCGGCTGTCCCCACGTCACCCTGCAGTTCGCTGACTCCAAGAGCGACGTGGGGCTGGGGCTGGTCAAGGAGGGGCTGGTGATGGTGGAGCCCCGCAAGGAGAGGCAGTTCCAGAAAGTGGTGGGTGCTTGAGGTGCTGGGGGGGTTGTTCTGGGTGCTGGAGGTGCTGGGGGGTTGTTCTGGGGGTGTTGGGTGGATACTCAGGGTGTTTGGAGGGGCTGGAGGCTCTTGGTGGGTGCTGGGATGTTGGGTGGGTTTTTGGGAGGCCTGAGGTGGGTGCTTGAGGGCTGGGGGGACTGTTGGGGTCTGTGGGGTGGGTTCTGGGGATGCTGGGGGTGCTGGGGATGTCGGGTGGATGCTGAGGGGTCCCTGTCCCCCCCACCACCGCTGGTGCTGATCCATCCCAGCCCAGCTGCTGCCCCATTGGGACTATGGGGTCATTGGGACTACGGGGGTCCCCCCAGCTCCCGGTGCTGCCCACCACCCTCAAACCCCAGAGTCCCCTTGGGGCCAGGCTGGGGAGGTCACCCCACCCCCATCCCCTGCGGGCAGAGGGAGCCACAGAAGGACGGGGGGGTCCCTGTCGCACCCCGGGGGTGTCCCCAGCCCCCCAAGGGCCGCGGGGTCACCCAGGGCTGTCCCCCCAGGTCACCGAGTACCTGAACGCGCAGGAGGCGGCCAAGAGCGCCCGGGTGAGTGGGGGGACCCCAGATGGGGGATGTGGGGCACACGCTGGGGCGGGGGCTGGGGGCGGCACCCCCGGGGCGCCCCCCGGCTGCGGGGGAGCCCCGGTGACGCCGCCGTGTCCCCCCCGTTCCCGCAGCTGAACCTGTGGCGTTACGGCGACTTCCGCGCGGACGACGCCGACGAGTTCGGCTACAGCCGCTGAGGGGCCGGGGGGGCTCTGGGGGTGCCCCCGACCCCCCGGGCCCCCCCCGCCCGGCCCCGCCCCCGGGGGGGCGCCCAGGGGGGCGTGCTCCGGGGGGAGGGGCACCCTCAGCCCCCCGGCCCCCCAAAGCCTGGCCTGTATTTAACGCTGCAGAGGCCCAATAAACGTAGTGAAGCGTCCTGGTGTTTTGGGGTTCCTCTGTGCTGGGGTCAGCCCCCCCACCCCTGCAGACCAAGGCTGGGCACTGGGGGTTGGGGGGGGCTCTGGGGGTGCAGCCCTGGGACCCCCGGCCCTGTCCTGGCTCTGGGGGGCATGGAGGGGGATGGGGACAGCCCCAAGAACAGCAGCCAAGCCCCCCTGGAGCCAAGTGCGGCCCCCAAATCTGGACCCCATTCTGGGACCTCACCCTGGGTCCCACCTGCAGGTCCCTCCTTTGGACCCCAAACCTGGCACCCAATTGTAGACCCCCCCCCACCCTGGGACCCCAAACCAGCTCCTGACCTTGGACCCCCACCCAGCCCCTAGATTTAGGGGTCCCAGAGTGGCTCCAGACCCTGAACCTCAGCTCTGGGTCCCAAACCTGGATCCCTCCCCAGTGCGACCCCTGAACCCCAACCTGACCGGAGGGGGGGCAGCACCCCCGGAAGAGCCCCCCGGGCTCCCCCTGTCACCCGCACCCCACCCCAGGGTCACCCCAACCCCGCGGGTGCCCCCCTCGCGCTGTCCCCGCTGTCCCAGCGCCGTGGATCGATTCCGGGGTGGGAGGGGCTGGAGGGGGCAGCGCTAATTGAATCCAAAGCCAATTAACATGGAGCGAGTGGATCGATAATTAACGCCGGGCAACGATCGTAATTAACGGGAGCGGGAGGGCAGGGGGGGCTGTCCCTTGTCCCACATTCTGTCCTGTCCCCAGCCCGGCCGCCCTCACCTGCCCCAGCCGGGGGTCTGGGGGGGTGGGCGGTCTCTGGACATGTCTGGGCGGCTCTGGGTGGCTTTACAGGGCCCTGGGAGTTTCTGACTCCATCTGCAAGGGGGGGCCGGGAGATCTCCGGGAGTCCCTCGAGGCCTCTGGGTGTATCTGGGGGTCTGCAGGTGCAGGGGTGCTGCTGGATGGTGGAGAAGGCTACTGGGCTCTGCTGGCCTATAGTGGTCCGAACTGGTCTGTACTGGCTTGTACTGGTCCGTACTGGGCCAGTACTGGTCTGTACTGGTCCATACCGAGCCGTACCGGCCCCATACTGGTCTGTACGGGACCCATACTGGTCTGTACTGGTCCGTACCGGGCCCATACTGGTCCTTACCAGTCCGTACTGCTCTGTACTGGTCCGTACCGGGCCCGTACTGCTCTGTACTGGTCCGTACCGGGCCCATACTGGTCCTTACCAGTCCGTACTGCTCTGTACTGGTCCGTACCGGGCCCGTACTGCTCTGTACTGGTCCGTACTGGTCCGTTCCGGGCGGGCTCCGTCGGCCCGAACGGGAAGGGAAATGGCGCCACCTGGCGGGAGCGTCGGGAACGGCAAACACAGAACAGCGCGGCCAGTAGGGACCAGTGCGGCTACAGCCCATCCCAGTATAACCCATCCCAGTATGGACCAGTGCGGGTACAGCCCATCCCAGTATAACCCATCCCAGTACGGACCAGTGCGGGTACAGCCCATCCCAGTATAACCCAGTATAACCCAGCATAACCCATCCCAGTATAACCCATCCCAGTATAACCCATCCCAGTACGGACCAGTGCGGGTACAGCCCATCCCAGTATAACCCAGTATAACCCAGTATAACCCATCCCAGTATAACCCATCCCAGTACAGACCAGTGCGGGTACAGCCCATCCCAGTATAACCCATCCCAGTACAGCCCCACCCCATTACGGCCCCACCCCATTACGGCCCCACCCCATTACGGCCCCATTGCAGCTGTGACCGTCCCGCCCCATCCATCCCTGTCCCCGCCTGTCCCTGTTCCTGTCCCCTCGTCCTGTACCCTGTCCCCTCTCCCAGTGTCCCCATGGCCGCCTGTCCCAGTGTCCCCTCTCCCAGCGTCCCAGTTACCCCCATGTCCCCGTGTTCCAGCGTCCCCATAATGTCCCGGTGTCCCCGTGTCTGCATGTCCCAGTGTCCCCACTTCCCGGTGTCCCAGTATCCCCATGTCCCTGTGTCCCGGTGTCCCAGTATCCCCATGTCCCCATGTCCCTGTGTCCCCGTGTCCCCGTGTCCCCGTGTCCCCGTGTCCCCGTGTCCCGGTGTCCCCATATCCTGACGTGCCGGTTTTCCAGTACCCGCATGTCCCCCTGTCCCGGTGTCCCCATGTCCCTGTGTCGCTTTGTCCCAGGGTCTCAGTGTCCCCATATCCTGACGTGCCAGTGTCCCACTACCCGCATGTCCCCATGTTCCGGCGTCCCCAGTTCCCAGTGTCCCCTTGCCCTGCCTCCCGGTGTCCCCTTGATCCCCGGTTGTCGCCTTCCCCTGTGGTGGTGCCCCCTCTTGTCGCTGTTTCTGTGTCCGTGCCCCCCGTGCTTGCCCGCCCGTGTCCCTCCCTTGTCCCCGTGTCCGTCCCTGTCGCTGTCCCCGTGTCCGTCCCTGTCGCTGTCCCGTGTCCGTCCCCCCGTGCCCCAGGGGTGTCCCGGTGTCCGCCCCCCGTGTCCCGCACCCCCCCGCGGGGGTGTCCCCGTGCCGGGAGTGGCCTCCCGCTCTATATTTGTCGCTTTGTCCCCAGAATAGCGGCAGACGCGGGGGAGGGGGGGCCGCCCCCCGCCCCGCCCCCCGCCCCCCCGGGCTATTTTTAGCCCCCGCGTGTTTCCAGGGGAACCCTGATGACGCAGTGACGTCAATGCGGGTCAATCGCCGCCGCCGGGGCGAGCGCGGCCGCCGCGGGGCCCCCCCGCGCCCCGGGACCCCCGAGCCCCCCCGGGCCCCCCCCGGGACCCCCGGCCCGCCCCGGGCCCGCGCCCAGCGCAGCGCGGCCGCAGCTCCAGGTAGGACCGAGGGGCCGGGGGGGGGTCGGGATCCCCCTGTGCCCCCCCCGCCCCACCCCCGCTCCGCCCAGGGGACCCCCCCACCCGGGACCTCCCCCCACCCCGGGGATGCCCCCCCTAACCCCGGGACCCCCGCCCGCCCCCTCCGGGACCCCCGCCCTGCCGGGCCGAGCACAGCACGGGGGGGGGGAGGCCGCCAGAGCCCCCCGGGACCCCCGGGGGCCCGAGCCCCGTCCCGGCACCCCGGGAGTCCCCGGACCCCGCTCCGCAGCCCCCCGGGACCCCCCCAGAACCCCGGCACCCCCCCCAGCCCCCCCTGCAGCCCCCCGGGACCCCTGGACCCCAAAGCCCCTGACCCAAGGGACCCCCCTGCCCCCTCCCCAGCCCGTGACCCCCCCCGCTCTGCCCCGGCCCCCCCGGCCGTGCCCCCCCTCCCACGGCCCAGGACCCCCAGTGTCACCCCCAGGACCCCCCCCCCTCCCCATGTGCTGGCCCGGGGGTGCCCCCCCTGCACCCACACCCCCCCACCCCACCGGGACCCCCCCGTGACACCCCCGGAGCCGCTCCCTGCCCGCCCCCCATGTCCCCTCTGTCCCAGGGGGGCGCCGGGGGTCCCTCGGCTCCAGCTGCCCCCGGGGGGGTCACACAGAGCCCCCCTCGGGGGGCGGCACCGCCCTCCCCACCCAGGGACCCCAGAGCCGCCCTGGCGGATCTGGAAAGGTCTGTGCCACTCACGGCCACTGTCACCGTCACTGTCCCCTTGCGGTCACCCGCGGGGCCGGCACTGCTCAGGGACCCTCTGCGTCCCCCCCGTCCCCTCTGGGCCCCTCCCAAGCTCTGGGGGACCCCCGGGTGAGGGGGAGCCACCCCCAGGTCCCGCCGGCACAGCCACCAAGGGATGTCCCCTGTGTCCCCTTCATCCCTCCAAATGGGGCTCCCTCGGCACCAGGGGGTGGCAGGGATGTCCCCCCGGGATCGGGGGGTGACAGGGCCCTGGTGGCCTTGGCCGCGTCCCCCCAGCCTGTCCCACTCTGGCTGGACAGAGGGATGGGGGACACAGGGATGGGGGTGGCAGCCAGGAGAGCGTCACCATCCCTGTCACCGGCATGGTGGGGCTGCAGGGGGGGGACAGGGGTGGGAGAGGGGACCTGTGGTGGGGACAGGGACATGGATGGGGATGGGGACATGGATGGGGATGGGGACAGGAATATGGGGTGGAGACAGTGCCATGGAGATGGGGACACAGGGTGGGGACAGGGACATGGATGGGGATGGGAGTGTGGGATGGGGACGGGGACATGGGAGGGGAACAGGGACCTGGGGTGGAGCAGGATCAGGGGCTGGGGATGACGTGGGCTGGAGCAGGGACACGTTCACTGCTGGCAGGTGATGGTGGCACCTCAGCCCAGCCCAGGTGACGTCGGTGAGGAGCCATCAGTGGTGGCCTCAGAGCCGCTTCCTGCTGTCCCTGGGGTGGCACCTCAGGCATCACCAGCCATGGAGCTGCCCTGGGGAGCCCGGAGTGCCACCAGCAGGGGATCCCCACAAAGGACCTCGGGGACACCTGGGACCCCAAGCTGGGGACATCGCCACGGACTGGCCACAGAGCCACCGAGTGACCACGGGGACAGCGACCAACCATGGGGACAGCGACCAATCATGGGGACAGTGACCATCCACAGAGCCACCGAGTGACCACGGGGACAGCAACCAATCATGGGGACAGTGACCAATCATGGGGACAGTGACCATCCACAGAGCCACAGAGTGACCATGGGGACAGCGACCAACCATGGGGACAGCGACCATCCACAGAGCCACAGAGCGGCCACAGGGCCATGGGGACACTGCCCGGCCATGGAGCTTCGAGCTTGTCCTGTCACCAGCCCTGGGACACGGCTCGGACACCTGGAACTGGGGCGCTGCCACCCAGCCAGTGGCACCAAGGACAGGATCAGCCATGGGCCACGTCCCTGCAGTGCTGGGGGACACAGACCTGGCAGCCACGGTGACACTGAGCAAGGGTCCCTGAGGGGACACCAAGGACTGGACCCATTGATGACACTGAGCAACAGCCCCTGAGGTGACACCGAGCACCGGCCCCGCTGGTGACACCGAGCAATGGCTCCTGCAGTGACACCGAGCACGGCTCCACCGGTGACACCAAGGACTGGCTCCTCTGGTGGCCTCCTGCCACCCCCTGGTGCTCTGGTGGCTGAGGGACAGGAGCCTGGGGACACCCTGGATGTGCTGGTAGGAGTTGGTGGCACTGCTCTGTCCCGTGCCACCATCGCGCTGTGCCATGTTAATGTCACTCTGTGCCATGTTAATGTCACTCTGTGCCACATCCCCAGTGTCTGTTCTGTGTCCCCATCACTCTGTGTCACATCAGCATTGCTCTGTGCGTGTCACCTCACTCTGTGCAATGTCACCATCGCTCTGCGCCATGTCCCCTGGTGTGTGTGCCACACCCATGTCACTCTGTGCCACATTCATGTCACTGTGTGCCATGTCACCTCACTCTGTGCCACATCCATGTCACTCTGTGCCATGTCACCTCACTCTGTGCCAAGTCCCCATGGTTCTGTGCCATGTCCCTGTCCCTCTGTGCCACATCCCTGCCATTCTGTGCCATCCCCATCACAGCCACATCTCCTCCATGTTGTCCCATGTCCCCACTGGGCTGTGCCACGTCCCCATCACTTGGTGCCATGTCCCTGTCACTCCATGCCCCATCCCTGTCCCTTTGTCACCCCCATCCCTCTGTGCCACATCCCCAGGGTGTCAGGGTGTTGTGCCCTGTCCCCACCACTCTGTGACATGTCCCTGTCCCTCTGTGCCACCTCTCACGGGTGCCAGGGCCATGGCAGCGCACACGTGACAGGTGGCACACGGCAGGTGACGTGTGGCACACAGGGTGGCACACAGGGGTGGGTGGCAGTGTCCCCAGCACAGGGGACAGCCGGGGACTGGCGGGGCCCTCGGGTCAGGGGGGCCGTGTCCCACCTCAGGCCCTGTCCCGGGGGCTCCGCGTGTCCCCGTCCCCGTCCCTCCTTGTCACCTGCTCCCTTGTCACCGCGGTGCCACCGGGGGCCACCGTCCCTGTCCCTCTCGGGTCTTTTTGCGGTCTGGGCTTGCTGTCCCTCCCCAGCCAGGAAGCCCTTACCCCAAAAAGCATCCGCGGGGGGCCGAGCCAGCGGGGACCCCAGGTGAGTGGGGGGACAGCGAGGGGACAGCAGGGACACGGGGGGGGGGCAGTGCTGGGGGACAGCGGGGACACGGGGGGGGGGCAGTGCTGGGGGACAGCAGGGACACGGGGGGACAGTGAGGGGACAGCGGGGACACGGGGGGGGCAGTGCTGGGGGACAGCGGGGACACGGGGGGACAGCAAGGGGACAGCGGGGACACGGGGGGGGCAGTGCTGGGGAGGGGGGGACAGCAGGAATGGGGACACGAGGCCACCGCAGCTCCTGGCACGGCCGGGGACCTGTGGGGGTGACACTGGGGACACCTCGGGGGCGGGGGGGTGACACTGGGGCGTGCCGAGGGGACACCAAGCCGGGGGGGGGGGCACAACAGGTCCCAGTGCTCCCAGTTTGGGTCCCCATCGCTGCCCAGTGACGGGGGAGGGGCCCAAGGGCTCCCGGTGGCCGAGCCACCCCCTGGGGACACTCAGGGGTGACGGGGATGGGTCCCTGGAGGGGATGGGGACAGGAATGGGGACATGCGGGACAGTGGGGACAGGGCGCTGGGACAAGGTTTGGGGACACACGGGGTGCTGGCAGAGATGACGGGAGCGGGACACGAGGGATGCCAGGTGGGAGGGGACAGGCCGTGACGTCAGCCAGGTCACCGTGCTGGCACTCTGCGTGTCCCCAGAGCCCCGCGGCCCTGCCAGCGGCTGCCGGGCACCGGTGTCACCGGTGTCACCGCCGCCCTTCCCGGAAGGGCCACCGCGGTGTTTGCCGAGTGTCACCGCCGTGGTGGCACCAACTGCGGCGTCACCAGCGCGGGGACAGCCCCGCCCGGGGACCCCCACGGGGACAGCCCCTCCCTCTGGGGACAGCCCGGGCCGGGGGTGACAGGGACAGGTGGGGACAGGACCCCTCTGTTCCCCCCAGTGACAGGGACGGGGTGGCCCGTGCCCCCGACAGAGCGCCCCCCCCCCGTGTCACCCTGGCGGTGTCCCCTGGGTCTGGGGGCTCCTGGGGACACCTGGGGGACACCTGGGACCCTTGAGGACACCGGTGCTGTCCCTGGTTTGTCCCTATCCCGTGCCCGGTGTGCGAGTGCCACGCGCGGGGACACGGGGGGGACAAGGGTGGATACAGAGGGGGGTTATGGGGACAAGCGGGGACACGAAGGGGACACGGGGGGACACAGGGGGGACACGAGGAGGGGACATGGAGGACGTGGGGACGCTGTGGGGAGACTGGGGGCAGGTGGGGCGGGGGGACACCGAGCGAGGCGCGCGGGGCCATGCGGGACACGGGGGGACACGGGGGGACACGGGCGCGTGTGCGCGGTCACGGCGCGCGGGGCGCGCGTCACGGCGGGGCTGCGCTCACCTGGGCACGTATGCGCGGGGGGGGTAACGGGACCGGGGGAGCAGTGGGAAACCGGGACCCCCCCGGAGCCCCCGCGCGTCCCCGGGACCCCCCCGAGCCATCCCCGTGTCCCCGGCTCGCCGCGGGCCCCCCGCGCTCCTCCTGCTGCGGGACCCCCGGAGGCGTCCCGGGCCCCCCCGGCCGGACCCGGCCCGGGCAGCGCGGGGGGGCGGGGGGGGCGGGCAGCGCTGGGGAGCGGCCCCGCCGCTATAAACGGGGGCGGCGCGATGGAGCCACGGCCGCGACCGACGGGACCCGCGGGGCCACCAGGTGAGCCCGACCCCGAACCCCCGGAGGGACCCCCAACCCCATAGGGACACCCCAAACCCCCGGAGGGACACCCCAAACCCCCCGGAGGGACCCCCAAACCCCATAGGGACACCCCAAACCCCCGGAGGGAACCCCAAACCCCCCGGAGGGACCCCCAAACTCCCATAGGGACACCCCAACCCCCCGGAGGGACACCCCCAGGTGCTCAGGGACACCCCAAACCCCCAGAGGGACACCCCGCTCAGGGGCATCCCCCGCCCCCTCCCTGGGACCCCCACCCTGGGCTATCCCCCCGGTCCCCTCACCCCGGGGGTCTCGGGCTGTGTCACCCCCGGGGGTCCCCAGTGTCCCCCCCCTCCCCAGGGCACCTGCGGGTTCGCTCTCCCGGGCCTGGCTGGCACCGAACCTCCTGGGGGGTCTGGGCACCCCCTTGTCCCCGTCATTGTCCCCCCGGCCCCTGCTGTCCCCGAGGTGGTGGCAGTGCCACCGGCCGTGTGCCTCGGCCCCGCGGGGACACCGGGGGTGACCCAGGAGACCGCGGGCCGCCCCCGCCCGGCCGGTGGGCTGGTGGCACTGGCGGGGTCCCCGTGTCCCCCCATCACCGGCACCGTCTCGTTCCAGGCTCAGCGAGTTCGTGCGAGGCTCCGGTGAGTGGCACTGTCCCCGTGTCCCCTCGGTTTCCCCCGTCCCCGTGTCCCAGCACACCCCCACGTTCCCGCATCCCTGTGTCCCCCCCGTTCCTGTGTCACCCGTGTCCCCCTGTCCTCCGCACCCCCAGGTCCCCCACGTCCCCCCCATCCCCGAGCTGTGGGTGACAAGGTCCCCCCAGCGTCCGTCCCGCAGCCCCAGGGGGGTGACACAACCCCGGGGACCCAGCGCGCACCGTGACCGTCCCCTCCCGCTCCGAGCCCGCGCTGTCGCTGTCCCCCGCGTGGTCAGGGCCGGGCGGCGGTGGCGCTGGTGACAGGTGCCAAAGGGCTCCGGGAAGGCGTCAGGGACACGGCCCGAGCGGCACGTGCGGGAGGGGACACGGTGCCACCGTGCCGAGCGCCCCGTGCGCCAGCGGCGCCGCTTCCCGCCCGTCCCGGTGCGCTGCCCCCGGCGCCCCGGGGCTGACCCGCGCGGGTTTGGGGTGACAGCCGTGTCCCCGCTCCCCAGAGGCCGCCGGCGGGATGCGGGGTCCCGGTGCGTCCCTGCGGGCGCTGCTGTGCCTGGCGGTGGCGCTGGCGGTGGGCGGGGGTCGCCCCGTGCGGCTCGAGAGGGTCCGGGCGGACGCGCGGGCCCTGACCCGGACCCTCAGCACGCGCCTGCAGCAGCTCCAGGTGACCCCGGGGACCCCCACAATGAGGGGGGGGGAGGGGCTGTGACAGCCGGGAGGGGCTGGGGGGACACCCACAATGGGGGGGACATGTCCCAGACTGGGGGGCTGGTCCTCACTAGGGGGGATCCTGTTTCCCAAAGCGGGGTGGGGTCTCCAGGAGGGTCTGCCATGGGGGGGACCCCATGCCCAGATTTGGGGGGTCCCCAGGAAGGGGCGCCTGGGGCGAGGTGGGTCTGGGGGTCTCACCCCAAATCGGGCACCCGCAGGGATGGGGTCTGGGGGAGATTTGGGGTCTGCACGCCCAGGGATGGGGTCTGGGGGAGATTTGGGGTATGCACCCCCAGGGATGGGGTCTGGGGGAGATTTGGGGTCTGCATGCCCAGGGATGGGGTCTGGGGGAAGATTTGGGGTCTGCACGCCCAGGGATGGGGTCTGTTCCCCGAGGGTTGGGGTCCCCAAGCAGGGACAGCCATAGCTGGGGGTGCCTCAAACCGGGTTCCCCAGGCTGGCCGGGTGTCCCCCCGCCCTGCCCCGACGCCCCCTGTGTGTTCCCCCAGCTGTTCCCGCTGACCCTGCGCATCTCGGGCCTGGAGGGGGTCCCGGAGGGGGCGCTCCCGGACGGGGGGGCGCCCCCGGGGCTGGGCTGGGCCGCCCAGCGGCTCCAGCTGTTCCAGCGGCTCCTGGCAGCGCTGCCCGGGGCCGACCTGCGCCTGGCCCAGGTGGCCAACGACCTGGAGAACCTGCGCAGCCTGCTGGCCGTGCTGGGCGCGCTGCTGGGCTGCCCCGCGCCCCGCGAGCCGCCCCCGGCGCCCCCCGCGCCGCCCAACGAGGCCCCGCACACGCTGGCCGGGGTGGCCCTGGCGCGGCTCCGCGGCTGCCTGGACGGGGTCGCCGCCCGCCTCGAGGGGGTCCCCGCGTGTTAGGGACCCTCGGGACCCCCCCAGGACCCCCCGGCCCGCGGGGACACGGCCGGGACCTCAGCGGGTCTCGGCAGGACCCCACCGACAGGACCAGGAGCTCCATGGGGACACCGCGAGTGGCCGCGGGCACCGGAGCAACTCCAGCTGCTGCCAGCACCTTTTTCTACAACATTACTGCTACTGTTATTGTTATTACTGTTACTGTTAATTTATTTAATTTAAAGCCCCTTTTCCAGCAGCCTCAGGCGTGTCTCTGATGACTCTGGGGACATGGGACACCCCTGGGGAGAGCGGCCACACAGGGACAAGGGACATCTCTGGGGACAAGGGACACCCGTGGGAAAAGGGAAACACATGGGGACAAGGGACAAACCCTGAGACATGGGACACCATGGGACATGGGGCCTCTGGGACAAGGGACCCCTGGGGACAAGAGACACCCCTGGGGACAGCACCCCCATGGGGACAAGGGACTCCCCTGAGAAACGGGATCTGCAGTGTCATGGGGGCACCTGGGGACAAGGGGCACCTGGGGACAAGGGACACCTCTGGGGACAAGGGACACCCCAGGGACATGGGACCCTTGGGGACAAGGGACATTTGGGACAGAGGCCACACGGGGACAAGGGACCCCCCGGGACACAGGGGCACCAGGGGACAAGGGACAGCGGGGCCCTGGGATCTCGTGGCCCCCAGGGCAGGGGTGACACGGGGACACGGCCCTGTGACTCAGTGGCAGCTGATGACTCGCTGGTGGCTTTGCCACCCCCGGCCTGGTGTGACCCTGACACTTCCAGCCTGGCTGGGGACACGGCGGGGGCCGGGACCCCCAGGAAAGGGGAAAAGGGATGGGAGACAGGGAGAGAGGAACAGGGGGGACAAAAGGGACAGGGATGGGGGAACAGGGACACGCACGGGTGGCACTGGTGGTGTCACTCTGTGTCCCCTGCAGCGCTGGCCTGGCCCCTCCTGGTCCCTGCCCAGAGCCCCCCCTGCCCCCCAGCCCCGGGCAGATGTTTTGGGGTCCATGAGGTGGGGGGCAGCACCGAGAGGCCAAATTTTCCTCAAAAAACCCATTTTTATTAAAACCCAGGAAGACACAGAGCCATGGGGGGGGAGCACCCCCAAATCCTGGGGGGAGCCAGGAGGGACCCAGGGCAGGGTCCCACCCCCAGCCCCCCCCAGAGCGCGTGGGGGCAGCACCCCAAGACCCCCCTGTAAGGTCTGGGACCCCCGGCACCCCCAGGGGGGTTTTGGGGTGCCAGGGGGGTGCTGGGGGAGCCTCAGCTCTCGAACCACTTTCCCCCCCGGGCCGTGGCGGGGGTGCTCCCCAAAATCTTCCTCTTGTACCTCTCCACCAGCTCCTGGAAGCGCGCCTCAGCCCCCCCGGGGCCCCCCCGGCGCCGCCGCTGGCCCTGGGGGACACAGCGGGGTCAGGGGGACCCCGAAACCCCGGGCTGGGGGGGGCAATTCCCACGGGAGACCCCAAATGCCTACCTGGGGAGGGGGCACCCGGAGCTTCTCCCGCCGCCGAGAGGCCTTGGGGGCTTTGGGGGGCTTGGGGGGTGGCTGAGCCTTCTTCCCCTTGTCCCGTTTCCTGGGGAAAAAAAGGGGAATTGGGAAAAGGGGGAATTGAGGGGGAGACCCCAGGGTGCCCCGAGGGGCAGAGACCCACGGGGAGGGGGAAAGGAAATGGGGAGTGAAAGGAGAAAGGTCTGGGGGAAAGAGGGGAGAAAAGAATGGGAAAAGGGAGGGAATGGGGTGGGAAAAGGGATGGAGAAGGGAGGGAAAACGGGGGAGAAAAGGGGAAAAAGGGTGGGAAAGGAGAAGGAAAGGAAAGGAAAATGAGAGAGAAAAGGAGGGGGGAGGAAAAGGGGGAGAAATGAAAGAATGGCAGGTAGGAAAAGAGGAGGGAGGAGGGAAGGAGAGGAAAAGGGAAGGGTGGAAAAAGGGGACAAAAAGCTGGGAAAAAGGGAAGCGGGGAGAACACTGAGGGTGAAAGGGAGCAAAGCAGCACAAGGCCAGGGCACAGGGCCCCCTCACCTGATCTTGGGGCCGCGGTGCGAGGGCAGGGCCAGCACCTTGGTGCGGGGGGCGCCGGGAGCCCCCCTGAGCCCCGGGCCCTGCGTGCGGAACCCGGCCCAGGGGGCCCCGGGGGGCGGCCCCGAGGGGGGCTGGGGGCCCCCTGAGCCTGCGGGGGGCGCTGGCTGCGCCTTGGGGGGCGCTGGCTGTGCCTTGGGGGGCGCTGGCTGCGCCTTGGGGGGCGCTGGCTGTGCCTTGGGGGGCGCTGGCTGTGATTTGGGGGGCGCTGGCTGTGCCTTGGGGGGCGCTGGCTGTGATTTGGGGGGTGCTGGCTGGGCCTTGGGGGGCGCTGGCTGTGCCTTGGGGGGCGCTGGCTGCGCCTTGGGGGGTGCTGGCTGTGCCTTGGGGGGCGCTGGCTGTGCCTTTGGGGGGTCCGGGGCTCCTTCGGGACCCTCTGCAGATCCTGCAGCTGCCTTGGCCTTGGCCTTGAGCTGTGGGGAAAGGGCGTCAGTGTGGGGCCAGTGTGGGGTCAGTACTGAAAGCCCCGGGGGGCACAGTGGTCAGGGGGCACAGGGTGAGAGGGCACAGGGTCAGAGGGCACAGTGGTCAGGGGGCACAGGGTCAGGAGGCACAGGGGGCACAGGGTCAGGGTGTCCCTACCAGCCCCCGCTGGATCCTCTGCTCCCGCAGCCGCAGCTTCCGCCGGTCCTCGAGCGCAAACTCCACGATCGGGCGCTGGGGGGGCACGGTGGGCACCCCAAAAATACCCCAGATACCCAAACACCACGGTGGGCACCCCAAATACCCCAAACACCACGGTGGGCACCCCAAAACGCCCCAGAAACAGGGGGGACACTCCCAAATACACCAAACACTGGGGGGGACACCTGCCAAGTACTCCAAACAGCAGGGGTGCATCCCAAAATGCCCCAGACACTGCAGAGCACCCTGAAATCCCCTCAAGTAGCCAGTGGGACACCCCAAAACCAAGAGGACATTTCTAAAGCTCCCAAAACTCTGTGGGGGACACCCCAACACCCCAAACTTGCAGAGGGCACCATGGAACCCCTCGAGCAATGGGGAGGTCCTGAGCAATGTCATGGAATCCCCATGACACCCCAGCACAACGAGGGCACCCCGAAATCCATGGGGGGGCCCAGAAACCTCCCTAAAAACATTACAGGGTAACCCAGAACGCCCCAAAAACCGGGGGGCACCCAAAAACACCCAGGGGAACCCCCAGGGCATCCCAAAACCACCCGGGGGAACCCCAGGAAATGCCAGGGGCAGCTCTGGGGTCTGGAAACGGGGTCCCCTGGATTTGGGGTGCCCCCACTGACCTTGTGGGCCCCGAAGAGCTCGGGGTTGTTGTTGAGGCGCCGCAGGGCCCCCAGGGCCTCCTCGTGCTCACCGAACTCCACGAAGGCGAACCCCAAAGATTTGCCCTGGCCCCGCAGCTCCCGCATCACCCGGCACTGGGGAAAGCACGGGGTCACCCCAAAACTCACCCTGGGCACCCCAAAACCCACCCACAGCTCCTGCCATCACCTGGCACTGGGGAAAGCACGGGGTCACCCCAAAACTCACCCAGGACACCCCAAATCCCAACCCAAACAACCCCGCAGCTCCCCCATCACCCAGCACTGAGGAGGAGATTGGGTCACCCCAAAAACACCCCCGGGTCACCCCAAAATTCACCCTCTGTCACCCCAAAACCCACCCACAGCTCCTGCCATCACCTGGCACTGGGGATGGGATGGGGTCACCCCAAAAACACCCCCTGGGTCACCCCAAAACCCACCCAGGGCACCCCCAGAGGGGCACGAAGGAACACAGAGGTACACAAGGGGGACACGAGGGGGACACAAGGCAGGCACAAAGGGGACAGGGGGACAGGACGGGGGGACATGGGAGGGACAGAGAGGGATATAAAGGGACCCAGGGGCACACAGGGGGACATAAGGGGACCCAGGGGGACACAGAGGGACCAAGTGAGACACAGGGGAACCCAGGGGGACACTGAGCGAACAGAGGGACCCAGAAGGACACAGAGGGACTGATGGGGACAGAGGAACACAGAGGGACATGAAGGGACACAAGGGGGACACAAGGACACAAAGGGACACAGAAGGACACAAGGGAGACACAAGGACATGTAGGGGGACATGGGGAGACGCAGAGGGACCCAGAGTGACCCAGGGGGACACAGAGGGACCCACGGTGACCCAGGGTGACCCAGGGTGATGCGGAGGGACGCAGGGTAACCCAGGGGGACACAAAAGGACACAGAGTGACCCAGAGTGACCCGGGTGACCCAGGGTGACACAGAGTGACCCAGAGTGATCGGGGCCAGCACCTCGGTGATGCAGGGAGCAGCACCATTGTTGCTGCATGGGGTGGCACGCAGCAGGGCATGCAGCTGCACCAAGGCCAGCGCCTTGGGGCCAGGGTGACCCAGGGGAAGCCAGGGGGACACAGAGTGACCCAGAGTGACCCAGGGTGACCCAGGGTGATCGGGGCCAGCACCTCCTTGATGCAGGGAGCAGCACCATTGGTGCCACGCAGGGTGGCTCGCAGCAGGGCGCGCAGCCGCGCCGAGTCCAGCGCCTTGGGCAGGTTGTGCAGGCACAGCCGCGTCCGCGACACGGCCACGTTGGGGTCCTGCAGCCGCCGCCGCTTCAGCTCCTCAAACTGGGGGGACAGGGGGGTCAGGGGCTGGGCACCAGGGGGGACACCCCCAAACACCCCCACAGACACCCAAAGCCCCCCGAGGCCGCAGAGCCGCACTCACCCGCGCTCGCTTGGCCATGTCCGAGTCACTGACGCCCTCGGCAGCGCGCGAGCCCGGGCGGATGGCTGGGAATGGGGAAATGGGGGAGCTCAGGGCAACGGGGGGCTTGGGAGGATGGCTGGGATGGGAACTGGGGTGGGAAATGGAGTAGGGAACTGGGGGAGCTCAGGGGGAAGGGAGGAGCCTGGGGAGATGGATGGGATGGGAAACAGGGTCAGGGGATTGGGGTCACAGGGGCTTGGGGGACTCAGGGGAATGGGGGAGCCTGGGCGGATGGCTGGGATGGGAACTGGGGTCACATGGGATTTGGGGGAATGGGGGAGCCTGGGCAGATGGCTGGGATGGGAACTGGGGTCAGGGGAACTGGGGTCACAGGGGTTTGGGGGGCTCAGGGGAATGGGGGAGCCTGGGGGGGTGGCTGGGACTGGGGAAATGGGACAATTTTGGGAATTTGTGGGGTCAGGGGGTAATGGGAGAGCCTGGGCAGATGTTTGGGGCAGGGAATTAGTGTGTTCTGGGGGGGGTCAGAGAAATGTGGTGGGGAAGAGAGGGGGGTCAGGGGGGTTTGGGAAGGGTTTGAGAAGCACTGGGGGTGCAGAGGGAATGGGGGGTGGGGGATTTGGGGAGCAAGGGGAAATTGGGGTTGGGGGTCCCCACGAGAACGGGGAGGTTGAAAGGGGGGTCAGGGGGGCACGGTGGCCCCTGACTCACCCCCCTCCCGGGCCAGGTACAGGTTCCTGGTGCCTCCTCGGGGCCGGGCCGTCCCCGCTGGGAGCCCCCGGGCCTGCTCCTGGCTCAGGGCAGGGTCCACGCGCAGCAGCCGCCCCCCCAGGCGCAGCCCCCCGCCCTGGGACAGGGGGCAGGGGGCATCAGACACTCCTGAACCTTCCTGATCCCCCCCGAAACCCACAGCGTCCCCCAAAACCCCCAGCATCCCCCAAAGCCTCCCCAGAACCCCCCTAAACCCACAGCGTCCCCCAGAGCCTCCCCAGAACCCCCCGAAACCCACAGCGTCCCCCAGAACCTCCCCAGAACTCCCCTAAACCCACAGCGTCCCCCAGAACCTCCCCAGAACTCCCCTAAACCCACAGCGTCCCCCAGAACCCCCCGAAACCCCCAAAATCCCTCAAACTCTCCCAAAATCTCCCATCCCACCAAAACCCCAAACTGCCCCCAAACCCTGCTAGACCCTCCCCCAAACCCCTCCCAAACCCCTTCAGGACCCCTCAAACCCCCCCAGTCCCACCAAAGCCCTCCCAAACCCCCTCAGGATCCCCCAAACCCCCCCAGTCCCACCACAGCCCTGCCCCAAACCCCCAGACCCCTCTCCAAGCCCCTCCAGGCGCTGCCCGAGCCCCCCAGAGCCCTGACCCCCCTGCCCCCCCATCCCGGGGGTCTCTGTCACTGCAGGGTCCCCTCTGCCCCCCCAGGCCCCCCTCACCTCGGGCCCCTCCTGAGCAGCCTGGATGCATTTCTGGGCCCCCTCGGGGGTCTCAAACTTGGCAAAGGCAGAGCCTGGGGGGGCAGGGGGGGTCAGGGGGAGCCCCCGAGGGAGGAGGAGCCCCCAGGGTGGGAGCCAAGGCCAAACATAGGACACCCCCAATGTGGGGGCACCCCAAACATGGGATAACCCCCCCATCGTGGGCACTGCCCATTGTGGAGACCCTCCCCCAAGTGTGGGACAGACACCCCAAAATGTGGAACAGACATCCCCAAGTGTGGGACAGACACCCCCAAAATGTGGGACAGACACCCCAAAATGTGGAACAGACATCCCCAAGTGTGGGACAGACACCCCAAATGTGGGACAGACACCCCCCAGATACCCCAGGACTCTCTGGGATCCCTCCCAAAGATCCCCCCCAGGACTCCCCCCCCACCTCTGGGGTGCAGCCCCCACCCAGATCCCCCCTCTTTGGGGGTGTCGGTGTGGGGGAGCAGCACCCCGTGCCCCCCCAGCCCCAGCTCTGGGGTCCCCCAGCCCTGTGCCACCTTTTGGGGTGCCGGTGTGGGGGTGCAGCACCAGCCGCACGTAGCAGAGCCCCCCGAACTGCTCCAGGCTCTCCTGCAGCTCCTCCTCCTCGGTGTCGAACGAGAGGTTCCTGGGGGGACCCCGGGGCTCAGGGGGTGCCCAGGGGGTGCCCAGGGTGGGGGTCCCCCGCTCCCAGCCCCCCTCACTCACCGGATGAACACGGTCCTGCCCTCGCCCACGTCCGACGGGCGCTGCCTGCGCCTGCGGGGGGGCTCCTCTGCAACGGGGGGGTCAGGGCACCTGGGAGCCCCCCAGGGCACCCCCAGACACCTCTGGACACCCAGAGCACCCCCAGACACCCAGGGGCACCCCCGGACACCCAGGGGCACCCCCGGACACCCAGAAATGTCCCCATCCCCTGCAAGACCCCTCAGATTGCCCTAAGCCCCTCCCTCAAATCTCCCCAGACCCCTTAACCTCTCCACAAACCCCCCAAAAAAATCCCAGGAGCCCCCAGCCCATCCCAACCACCCCAGGAGCCCCCAGCCCATCCCAAACCCCCCAAAGTCCCCCGCCCATCCCAACCTCCCCCAGCCCATCCCAAACCCCCCCAGGAGCCCCCCCCAGACCCCCCAGACCTCTCCCATCCCAGAAGCCCCCAGCCCCAGCCACGCCAGTACCCAACAAACCTTCCTCATCCTCATCCTCTTCATCCTCCTCGTCCTCATCCTCCTCATCCTCTTCTTTTTCCTCATCTTCTTCCTGCTCTTCCTCTTCTTCATCTTCCTCCTCCTCCTCATCTTCCTCTATCTTCTTTTTTTTCCTGGGCCCCAGCCCAGCTCTGAGTCCTGATCCCCTTTTTGGGGTCTTCCGGGGCGCCGGGGCAGCCTCTTCCTCCTCCTCCTCCTCCTCCTCCTCCTCTTCATCCTCCTCCTCCTCTTCCTCCTCCTCCTCCTCTTCATCCTCCTCTTCCTCTTCCTCCTCCTCATCCTTTCCTTCATCATCCTCTTCTTCCTCTTTTTCCTTTTTTTTCTCCCCTTTCTCCTCTCCCTCTGTAGGAACAGGGGGCGTGGGGGGTTCACAGTCACCCCTCGCCCCCCTCTGCCCCCCCAAATCCCCAGGGCCCCCAGCCCCTCACACGGGGTCTGGGGGGATTTGGGGACTCACTGGGGGGGATTGGGGTCTCAGGGGGGTTTGGGAGCAGTTTTGGGGTCTCACCAGGCGGTTTTGGGGGTCCCTGTGTCCCCTGGTACTTGTCCTTGGCCACAGCCCAGTCCACAGCCAGGGGCCGCCCTGGGGGGCACGGGGGGGTCAGCGCCCCAAATTCCTGAGGGCCCGCTGTGCCCCACAGACCCCCCCTCTGTGTGCCCCTCCCCAGAGACCCCCGACGCCCCCAGGCTCCCCCAGCTCCCTCCCCTCGCCCCCCATTTCCCCCAAACCTCTGATCTCCCCTGTGTGGAGACCCCCAGCACCCCCAACTCCCAGAGACCCCTGCTGAACCCCAGGACCCCCACACTCAGACCTGACACCCACTGAGCCCCCCAGGATCCCCCAGAACCCCCAAACCTCTGATCTCCCCTGCATGGAGACCCCCAGCACCCCCAACTCCCAGGAACCCCTGCTGAACCCCAGGACCCCCCAGCCCCCCCGAACCTCTGAGCTGGGCCCCGTTGAGCCCCCATTGAGCCCCCCCAGCCCCCTAGGACCCTCAGGACCCCCCCCAGACCTCTGCGCTGGGCCCCATTGAGCCCCCCCAGCCCCTCAGGACCCCCAAACCTTTGATCTGGGCCCCGTTGAGCCCCCATTGAGCCCCCCCCAGCCCCCCAGGACCCCCAAACCTTTGATCTGGGCCCCGTTGAGCCCCCATTGAGCCCCCCCAGCCCCCCAGGACCCCCAAACCTTTGATCTGGGCCCCGTTGAGCCCCCGCAGGGCCGCAGCCGCCTCACGCAGGTTCCGGAGCTGGACGAAGGCGAAGCCCCTCGGGGTCCCGTCTGCAAGAGCCCCCCAGAGCCCCCCAGAGTGAGCCCCAGAGTGGGCCCAGGCCTGGGGGGGCACCCCGGGGGGCTCAGGGGCTCTGGGGGCTCACCAGGCTTGCGGGGCAGGTTCAGCTCCACCACGGGGCCAAAGGGGGTGAAGAGAGCCCGGAGCTCCTCCTCAGAGCACTGTGGGGACAGGGGGACAGGGGGGTCACTGTGGGGACAGGGGGACAGGGGGGTCACTGTGGGGACAGCGGGGTCACTGCAGGGTCACTGTGGGTCAGGGGGGTTTGTGGGGACAGGGGGGTCACTGTGGGGACAGGGGGACAGGGGGGTCACTGCAGGGACAGCGGGGTCACTGTGGGGTCAGGGGGGGTTTGTGGGAGCACTGCAGGGTCACTGCAGGGTCACTATGGGGTTTGTGGGGCCCTGGGGAGAGGGCAGCACTGGGGGGCTCTGGACATGAGGGCCACCAGGGGTTTGGGGGTCCTGGGGGCGTCAGGGGCTGCTGGGGAGGTGCCCTGGGAGGAATGGGGTCACTGGAGGGGTCTAGGGGAAACTGGGGGGGTCCTGGGGATGGGGAAGTGCTGGGAGGGTCCCTGGTGGGAGTCCATGGAGGGATGGGGGTCCCCAGGGAATGGGGGTCCCTTGGGAAGAGAGCGGTGCCTGGGGAGCCTGAGGGGCACTGGGGGGTCCCTGGGGGGTTGAGGACACTCAGGGGGTGCCTGGGGGAGTTGGGGGCACCCAGGAGGCACTCGGGGGGTCCCAGGAGGTGCTGGGGGTCCCCTCTCACCTGGAAGCTGAGGTTGCGCAGGATCAGCCGTGCCTTGCGGGAGGGGCCCCGCGGTCTCTTGGCACGGGGGGGTTCCGGGGGGGTCTCTCCCTGTTCCCCCCGCTCCCCCCGTGCCCCGGGGGTATCCGTGCCCCTCCCGGGGGGCCGGGCCCGCGGCCGGGCGGGGCTCACGGGCAGGCGCCGCCCGCCCAGCTCGGGGGGCTCCCGCAGCGCCCGCGCCGCATCCTCGCTCAGAGAGAACGTCACGTACCCGAACCCGCGGCATTTCGGGGAGCCTGGGGGGGCCGGGGGCGCGTCAGGGACCCGACACCCCCGGCACGGCCCCCCCGGACCCGACTGGGACCCCCCAAACCAGCCATGCCCCAGAGCCCTGCTGTGGAGGCAGCCGAGTCACCCCATGCTGCCCCCCAATTCCTGACCTCCCAAATTCCTGCTCCTCAAATTCCTGACCTCCCAAATTCCTGCTCCCCAAATTCCTGCCCCTCCAAATTCCCGATCTCCCAAACTCCTGCTCCCCAAATTCCTGCTCCCCCAAATTCCTACTCCTCAGATTCCTGCCCCCCGAGTCCCCCAGCCCCGGCCCCCCCTGTGCCTCCCAGCTCAGACCCCAATCCCAAATGTCACCTCCCTTCCAACACCCTGCTCCCATTCCTGCAGGCCCCAGCCCCAAATCGCAATCCAAGCCCCCCCATCCCCCTCAGCCCCCCAAATTCCGGCCTCGGAACCCCCCAGCCCCCAGCCCCAAATCCCTCCATGCCCCAAGACGCAGACTCAGCCCCTCGGGCCCCTCAGCTCCCAACCTCCAGCCCCCAAAGCCCCCAGGGCCCTGCCCAGCCCCCAGACCCCATTTCCAGCCCCTGAAGCCCCCCCTCCCAACTCCTGCAGCCCCCCCAGACTCCGCTCCCAGCCCCTGCAGCCCCCCCAGTCCCCGCTCCCAGCCCTGCAGCCCCTCCAATCCCCGCTCCCAGCCCCAGAGCCCGCTCCCAGAGCGCCTTAGACCCCGCCAAACCCCGCTCCCCGCTGCCCCCCGCCCCCCCCCGAGCGCGGACCCTTCTCAGTGACCACGAAGCAGCGGCGGATCGGCCCCAGGTGCCCGAAGAGCCGCTCCAGGAGCGCGGCGGTGGCTCCGGCGGGGAGGCCCCGCACCAGCACCGTGCGCGCCTCGGGCGCCGCCATCTTGGGCCGCGGGGCGTGCCGGGAGCGGGGCGGAGCGGCGCCCGGGGGCTCGGGGGGGCTCAGGGCGCCCCCTGGCGGCGCGGAGGACCGGGGGCACCCGGGGGCGGGGCAGGCTCAGGGACCCCGCAGCACAGCCCAGAGGGGTCCTGGGGGGCTCCGGGACCCCGCAGCACAGCCCAGAGGGGTACTGGGGGGGCTCAGGGGGTCCCACCCCGCGGGAAGGGGGTCGAGAAGCCCTTGGGGTACCGTTCCGGGGATGGGGGCACGTTCGGGGGTCCCGTGTCGGAGCTGGGGGGTCAGAGGGTCCCGCCCCAGGTTTGGGGGTGCTCAGGGTTCGCCCGGGGGTGTCACACACATCCTTCGCACGTGGCACTTTATTGGGTACACGTGGGGGGGGGGGGGACTGGGGGGGCCATGGGGGAGATTGTGGGGCCCCAGGTCGTCACCAACATTTGGGGGTCTCGGGGGATTGGGGGCGCTTTGTTACCCGTATTAGGGGGGTCACAGGGACCTGAGGGGCGTCTGGGGGGTCCCCAGACTGGCACCAGCACTTGGGAGGCTCAAAGATATTGGGGGGGGGGGGGCGTTTCTTACCCGTATTTGGGGGCGGTCTCATGGAATTGGGGGTCCCCAGATTGGCACCAGCACTTAGGGGTCTCGAGGACTTGGGGGGCAGCTGGGGGGGGTCCCCAGATTGGCACCAGCGATTGGAGGGCTCGAGGCTCTGGGTGGGGCACTTCGTTACCCGTATTTGGGGGTCTCAAGGACTTGGGGGGCGGCTTGGGGGTCTCCAAGTCCTCATCAGCACCTGGGGGGCTCATTTGGGGCGGGCAGTTTGTCACCCTCTTCGGGGGGACTCGGGAACTTGGGAAGGGTCCCAGATTGTCACCAGCACTTGGAGGGGTCTCAGGGACATGGGGGAGGGCAGTTTGTTACCCGTATTTGGGGGTCTCGGGGACCTGGGGGGCATCTTGGGGGTCCCCAGGTTCTCATCAACACTTGTGGGGCTCTGGAGGACATGAGCGGGGGGGTATCCCCGGATTGTCACCCGTATTGGGGGGGGGGGTCTCAGGGGCCTGGGGAGTCCCCAGATTGTCACCAGCACTTGGGGGGGCTCAGGAGTTTGGGGGTCCCGAGGCTGTCACCCTCGTTTGGGGGTCTCGGGGGGCTCAGGGGGTCCTGGGGGTCTCTGGCCGGGCTCTCCCCTCCGCTCCCTACAAGTCAATGGTGTCGCTGCCGGGGCTGGGGCCGCCGCCGCCCGCGGGGGTCTCGGGGGGCGCCGGGCCGGGCCGGGGGCTCCCCTCAGCCCAGCTCTGCGACGGCCGCAGCGGGGGCGGCGCCGCCCGGGGGGGGCCCTGCGCGGGGGTCCCGGGGGTCGGCGCCCCCCGGGCCTGGGGGGCAGCGCCGGGATCCCCCCCCCGGGCCGGGCCCCCCCCCGCAGGAGGCGGCGCGGGACAGCCCAGAGGGGCGGGGGGCGGTGGGGGGGCCGCGGGGGGCGGAGCTGCCGGCACCGGGGGCACCGGGGGCACCGGGGGTGTCAGCTGTGCCAGGCCCCCGTGTCCCAGCTGTGCCAGAGGAGCTGGGCTCTGACGGGCCAGCTGTGCCAGGCGCTGCAGGGCCCTGCGTTCCAGAGGTTCCAGCTGTGCCAGCTGTGCCAGGGGTTCCAGGTGTGCCGCTGGTGGCGCCGGTGGCGCTGCTGGTGCTGGCGGTGCCCGGTGTCCCCGTCCCTGAGGTGCTGGCGGTGCCAATTCCCGGGGTCGCGGTTTTGCTGTCCCTGGTTGTGCCGGGGGTGCCGCGCTCTGTCCCGCCGGCTGTGCCAGCTGTGCCAGCTGTGCTGGCTGTGCCAGCTGTGCCAGCTGTGCTGGCTGTGCCAGGTGTGCTGGGTGTGTTGGCTGGGCCGGCTTTGCCGGCTGTGCCAGGTTTGCTGGTTGCTGCAGTTGTGCCAGGTGTGGTGGCTGTGCCAGGTTTGCCGGCTGTTCCAGGTGCTCCAGCTGTGCCAGGTTTGCTAGCCGTTCCAGCTGTGCTAGGTGTGCCAGCTGTGCCAGGTGTGCCGGCTGTTCCAGGTGCTCCAGCTGTGCCAGGTTTGCTAGCCGTGCCAGCTGTGCTAGGTGTGCCAGCTGTGCCAGGTGTGCCGGCTGTTCCAGGTGCTCCAGCTGTGCCAGGTTTGCTAGCTGTGCCAGGCGTGCCAGCTGTGCCGCCTGTTCCAGGTGCTCCAGCTGCTCCAGCTGTTCCAGGTTTGCCAGCTGTTCCAGCTGTGCCAGGTTTTCCGCTTGTGTCAGGTGCTCCAGCCGTGCCAGCTTTGCCGGCCGTGCCGGCCGTGCCAGCTTTGCCAGCCGTGCCATCCGCGCTCGCCCCCGCGGTGCCGGTGCCGCCCGCTGCCGCAGCCCCGGCTGTGCCGATGGCGCTCCCGGTGCCCAGCCCGGGCATGGCGGCGCTGCCGGCCCCCGGGAGGGCGGAGGTGCCGGTGCCCGCGGTGCTCCCGGTGCTGCCGCCCCCCGGTAGGGCGGTGCTGCTGGTGCCGGTGCTCGCGGTGCTCGCGGCGCTGCGGGCGCTGCCGGCGGCGCTGATGACGCTGATCTCGGTGCTCCCGGTGCTCCCGAGCACGCTGACCCCGTTGCTCTTGGTTTTCCCACCGTTCCCAGCGCTACCCGTGACACCGACGCCGGTGTTCCCGGCGTTGCCGATGAGGCCGATCCTGGCGCCCGCGGCGCCCCCGATGCCGCCGTTCCCGGCCCGGAACATTCCCGGCGCTCCCAGGGCCTCGTCGATGGAGCGGCGCAGGTCGATGGGGGACGGGGGCCGGTACCCGGCCGTGGGGTCCCCGTCCGCATCCAGGGGGGACTCGGGGGGCGCCCCCGCCTCCTCGCCCGTTCCCCGCCCGCCGCCGCCCTCGGGGGGCTCGGTGGGGCCGCCGGGGGGGGCGCGGCCGCTCGGGGGGGCGGCGAAGGCGAGCGCGGCCAGCGCCCCCCCCATGGCCAGCTCGGCCAGGCGCGCCCCCAGCTGCAGCCCCCACCAGGCCCAGGGCCCGGGCGCGGGGGTCGCGGCCCAGCCCCAGAACTGCAGCGCCCCGAAGAGCTGCAGCCCCGCGCTCAGCGCCGCCGCCGCCGCCCCCAGCCCTCGCAGGACCCCCGCCCGCGCCCCCCCCGCCCCGCCGCGCTTGGCGCGCCCCCCGCCCGTCCCGCAGCGCCGCAGCCCCCGCAGCGCCAGCGCGGCCGCCAGCGCCGCGAACAGAGCGCGGGGCAGCAGCAGCAGCAGCGCCGGGGGCCCCCCCAGCGCCGCCAGCGCCCCCACGGCGCCCAGGACCCCCCCCAGGTGCAGCACCCCCAGTGCCAGCAGCAGCGGAGCGGGGCCGGCGGCGGGGGGCGCCAGCGCCAGCCCCCAGCCCAGGCACGGGAAGGGCAGCTCGAACAGCGCCCGGGCGGCGGGGGGCGGCAGGCGCCCCCCCAGCTCGTAGGGGTCGAAGAAGAGCGGGAAGGCGCGGGCGAAGGCGGACAGGGCCAGCAGCGCCCCCAGCAGCCGGGCCAGCCCCGGGCGGCGCCCCCCCAGCAGCAGCAGCGCCCCCAGCCCCCCCAGCAGCGCGAAGGCCGCCCCCGCCCCATAGACGTGCCCGGCCCAGGCCGCGCCCCACAGCGCCGCCGCCTCGGGCCAGGGGGTGCCCAGCGGCAGGAAGTGGGGCGGCCACGAGAAGGGGGGCGCGGGGGAGGCCCCGCCGGGGTCCGGCCCCCCCGAGCCGCAGGCGGAGCCGGGGGTGCAGGCGGAGGCGGCGGCGGGGGGCGGCGCGGCCCCCCGGGAGGGCTGGCGGCCGGGGGACAGCGCTGCGGGAGACGCGGGGCTCAGCGCGGGGAAACGGGGCTCCCACATCCCGCATCTCCCCACGGATCCGGAGGGAGGCAGCCCACCCCCAAGCACCCACAAACTCCCAGATCTCCCCATTTCCCCGGGACCCCCAAACCAGAACCCCCCCCCCCCCCACTGCCTCCAAACCCGCCAGCCCCCAGTCCACAGCCTCCCCCCCAGACCCTGCATCCCCCGGGCCCCTCCAAACCCAGCACCCCCCCCGTTCCTTCCCGACACCCCCAAAGCCCAGGACCCCCCCCGTTTCCCTGCCCCCAGACACCCCCAAAAGCCCAGGACCCTCCCACCCCCCAGGAACCCCCAGCTCCCAGACTCCCCCTCCTCCCAACCCCCCCAGGCCACCCCCAAATCCCACCCCCTCAAACCCCGGCCCCCTCAAATCCTGCACCCCCAAATCCCGCCCCCCCAAAGCCCGCCCCCCAAAGCCCCGCCCCCCCAAATCCCAGCCCCCCAAATCCCCGCCTCCCAAATCCCGCCCCCCAAATTCCGCCCCTCAAACCCCGGCCTCCCAAATCCCGCCCCCCAAATCCCGGCCCCCCCAAATCCCAACCCCAAATCCCGGCCCCCCAAATCCCCCGCCCACAAATCCCAGCCCCCAAATCCCGCCCCCTAAACCCCGGCCTCCCAAATCCCGGCCCCCCCAAATCCCAGCCCCCAAATCCCAGCCCCCCAAATCCCACCTCCCAAATCCCAGCCCCCCAAATCCCAGTCCCTCAAATGCCGCCCCCACCTGGCTCGGCGCCGCTCCCCGCCTCGTCCAGCTCCAGGGACGCGTTTCCCCCCTCAGCGCCGATCCTGGGGGGCCCCGTGGGGAACAGGAACCCTGGGGGGCACGGAGCTGTTGGTGTGGCTGTTGGGGGGCTCCTCAGCTTTGGGGGGCCCGGCGCGGCCCGGCACTCACCGGCGGCGCTCAGTCTCCCGGCCAGCTCCGAGAGGCCCGGCAGGAGCCGGGGGCGGCCGGGGGGGCCCCGCAGGAGGCTGGTGGGGGGCACGGCCGGCCCCGCGCCCCCCGGGGGGGGGTCCAGCCCCGCCGTCAGGTCGATGGCGATGTCCAGCTCCAGCTGCTTGTCCCGGGGCCGCCCCGGGCCGGGGGTCGTGGCCCCGCGGGCGGGGGCGCCCCCCCGGCCCGGCGCCTCCTCCGGGGGTCCCGCGGAGCCGGGCTCCTCGCCGGGCTCCGGCAGCGTGGGGGGCGCGGCGCTGCGGGGGGGGGGGCCCGGGCTCCTGGGGGCGCCCGGGGGCGTGGGGGGCGCGGGGGGGCGCGGGCCCCCCTGGCTCCGCACCTTGATCTTGAAGTTGAGGCCGAGGTTGAGGGACAGCACGGGGGAGTCGCTGTGGGGCGCGGGGGGCGTCCCGGGGGGGGCGCTGGGCGGCGGGGGGGCGGCGGCCCGGGCCAGGCAGAGCAGCGCCAGCAGCAGCCGGGGGGCGGCCGCCCCCCCCGCGGGGCACAGCGGCGACATCGGAGCGGCTGCGGACAGGGGGACGGGGGCGTCACCTCCCGGCATCACAGAGACCCCCATGACAGCCCAGAACCCTTCCCCACATGGCACCCCAGAGCCCCCCATGGCACCCCAGAGCCCCCCATGACACCCCAGAGCCCCGCATGGCACCCCAGAGCCCCCCCATGGCATCCCAGAGCCCCCCCCATGGCATCCCAGAGCCCCCCATGGCACCCCCCGGTACCCAGAGAGCATTTGAGAGGGGACAGGGGCACCTGGGGGGAACAGGGACAGGAGCGGACAGGGGCACCTGGGGGGGACAGGAGCACCTGGGGACAGGGAGAGGATGTGACGGGCCAGGTGCACTCAAGGGTGGACACACGGGAACGCTCCAAGGGAGGGGACAGGAGCATCCGGGGGGGACACCGGGGCACCTGGGGACAGGAGCCCCTGGGGGGAGGACAGGAGCAGCCCGAGGGGGAGCAGGGGTACCCCGAGTTTGGGACAGGAGCACCTGTGGGGACACAGAGCCCCCCCAGGGAAGGGGCGGGAGCGGCCCGGGTGCGGCGGTGGCACTCGGGGACGGGGGGCACTCGGGGGCGCGCGGCGGTGTCGCCTCCCCCGGAGCCCCCCCGCCCGCGCCAGGTCCCTAATCGGGGTGACAGGGGCTGTCGCCGCGGGCTGGCACCGCGCCCGTCAGGGCGGCGGCGGCGCGGGCACGACGGATGCGAAGTGACACGCGGGACACGCGGGGAGCCGCGGCCCCCGCACAGGACAGCGCGCACCGCGCCCCCGGAACTGCCACCCCCGCAAGGGACACCCCCGGCACTGCCCCCCCGGAACTGCCACCCCCGGCACTGCCACCCCCACGCGGGACACCCGCGCACCCGCCACCCCCCGGCACTGCCGCCCCGCAGCCCTGCCTGCCCCAGAGCCCCGCGGCAAGAAGGGGGTCCCCACGCCCCGCCCCACGCCGGTGCCACCCGTGGGTCACAACCGCGCTCCCCGCACGCCTGCCCCCCCCGCCCGCCTCCTCCCGCTGTGCCCACGCGTGTGACAGGGACATTGCCGGGGGGGGTACACGGGAACAGCCCGGGGTGGGCACCCCCCGCGCCCCCCCCGCACCCCCGCTCGCACCCCCACCTGTGCCCCCCCACCCGTGCCCCCCCCACCTGTGCCCCCCCACCTGTGCCGCCCCCCCTCCCCCGCTCCCACGCGCCCCCCCCGCCCCGCTCACCCCCCCGAGCCCCCCCCGGCCGCGCCCCCCCCGCGCAGCCCCCCCCCCCCTTTTCCCGCGCGTGGGTGCGTGTGCGCACGTGTGCGCGCGCGTGACGGCGCGTGCCAGCGCGTGTGCGTGGGACAGCGCGCGCGGAGGCGGCGCGGGGGGGGCGCGGGGCTCGGCACCGCTTTGGGGGGGGGGGGGGCAGCCCCGAACCCCCCCCGAACCCCCCGAACCCCGCTCGCCACCGCCGCAGCCCCGGGGCGCCCCCGCACCCGGCCCCCCCTCCCTGCAAACCCGGGGCCCCCGAACCCCGGCACCCCCAAACCCGGCTCACCCCCTCCCCCCCCCCCGGCAGCCGGCACCTCGCGATCCGCGCCCCCCCCACCGGGGACCCCAACACCGGGCACGCCCCGTACCCCAAACCCGCACCCCCCCCCGAGCTCCCCCCAGCCGCACCCCCAGCCCCGCTCAGCAGCGCCCGGCGGGCCCCCCCCGCTGCCCCGCAACCCGCGCACCCCAAACCCGGCACCCCAAACCCCCGCGCACCCCAAACCCGCTCCCCAAACCCCCGCGCACCCCCAAAGCCACCCCCGCCCCCCCGCACCCACCGGCCTCGGCGGCGGCTCCAGCCCCGGCCCGGCCCCGGCGGCGGCAGCGGCGGGAGGGGCGGGCCGAGCCCCCCCCCACTCCTCCTCCTCCTCCTCCTCCTCCTCCTCCCACCCCCCGCGCCCCCCGGGCTCCCCCCGCCCCAGCCCCCGCCCCCCCCGCGGGCTCCGGGACCCGGCGGGGCCGCGCGGCCCGGCTGGAGCGGGGGGGGGACATTGGGGGGGTCCCACAGTCGGGGGGGGGAGGTCTGAGGGGTTCCCGTCCTGCAGGGGGGAGTCATGGTGGGGTTCCCACATTTGGGGGGGGTCTCACATTTTGAAGCGGTCCCACACTGGGGGGTCCCACACATGGGGGTCCCACACTGGGGACATGTCCCACATCTCAAGGGGGTCCCACTTTTGGGGGGTCCTCCCACATTTGGGGTGTCCCCCCGTAGGGGAGGGGGTCCCACATTTGTTGAGGGGAATATCCTGCGTTTGGGGTTTGTCCCAAATTTGGAGGGGGGTGTCCCACAATTGAGGGGGGGCTCTCCCTTCTGAGAAGGTGCCACATTTGGGGTGCCCTGTTTGGGTGGCGCTACTTGTGGGGGGTCCCAGGTGTGTCCCGACCTTTGCCACCCATGCCATGTGTGTGCCACCCGTGCCATGCGTGTGCCACCCATGCCCGTGCCATGTGTGTGCCACCACCCTGTGTCACAGCATGTGCCACCCGTGCCATGTGTGCCACCATCCTGTGTCACGGCATGTGCCCTCCTGGTGCCACGTGTGTCCCCCGGCCCCCGTGGCACCGGCAGGGACAGCGACACGCCAGGGGCCAGCCGGGGGACAGGACCATGGACAGGGCCAGGAACGGGGACAGGGCCGGTCCAGGGACAAAGCAGGGACAGGGGACAGGACCATGGACAGGGACAGGGCCAGCCCAGGGATAGGGACAGGACCGGGGACGGGAGCGGGGACAGGGACAGGGACAAGCCAGGCTCCGATGCTCCAAGAATTTATTCACCCCTGGACACAGGACCCCTGGCCCGTGGGGTCCCCGTGACACTGTGGGGTCCCCCGGGACACTGTGGGGTCCCCGTGACACTGTGGGGTCCCCCGGGACACTCTGGGGTCCCCTGTGGCACTGTGGGGTCCCCCAGGACGCTGGGGGGTCCCTGCAGTGCTGGGGGTCCCCCCATCCCCACTCGGGGGCACAGGGGGACCCGGCCCTGCAAGCTCCTCAGTGCCAGGGAGGGTTTGGGGGTCCCCACACCATTGGGGGGGCTTTGGGTCCCTGCATTCCCCCTCTCTGGGGAGGCCGGGGAGGTCCCCGCAGCCTCTGGTGCCCCGGGACCTTTGGGGGGCCCCTACACCCCCATTTCTGTGGGCCCTGGGGATCCCCCTCCCCTGAGGTGCCCCGGGGGGATTTGGGGGCTCCCTGCACCCCCAGTTCCAGGAGGTTTCCGAGGTCCCCGCAGCCCCTGTGCTCGGGGGGGTTTGGGGGTGCCCCATTGGGGGGTGCCCGTCAGCAGCGCCGGTGTCGGGGGGCCGGGGGGGTCCCCGCAGGCTCCGGGCGGGGGGCGCCGGCCCGGGGGGACCCCTCCTCAGGGCAGCCTCCTCTGGGCACTGGGGGGACAAGGGGGGGGGTCACAGGGGGGAAGGGAACCCCCAAACCCCAGATCCTGGCTGGGAGATTGGGGGCGCCCCCTCCCCCTGCCCATCAGGGAGGGGACAAAGGGGGGGTAAACGGGACCCCCAGTGCCCCCCGTCCCGGGGGGAGCCGGTACTTACAGGGCAGAACCGTGAAGCTGCAGGGGAGGGCAAGGTCAGGGGGGTTAGGGGGGCACAGGGACCCCCACACCCCAAACCCATCCCCAACACTGGGGTAACTGGGGGTGTCCCAGAGCCACTGCTGGGGCAACTGGGGCCCTACAGGTGGGATCTGAAGTGGTGCCTTCCTCAGCCCCCCAAAACCTCCCCCGCCCCCCAAGATCCCCCCATCTCCTGTACCCCTCACAGCCCCCAAAGCCCCCAAAACCCTCTCCAAACCCCCTCAGCTCCCCAAAACCTCCCCTGCCCCCCAAGATCCCCCCATCTCCTGTACCCCTCACAGCCCCCAAAACCCCCTCCAAACCCCCTCAGCCCCCCAATCCCCCTCCAACCACGCTCAGCCACCCAAAATCTGCCCCAAATCCCCCAGTTCTCCCAAACCCCTCCAGCCCCCCAAACCCTCCCCAGCCCCCCAAACCCCCCAATCCCCCCCCAGCGCCCCCAAACACCCCAGCCCCATCCCCACTCACGAGTGCAGCCCATGCACGCCCCCCTCGACCTGCGCCGCCACCGTCCTGCGCTCGAACTTGAGCTCCCCCGCGAACATCATGGACCTGGGGGGCACGGGGGGCTCGGTGGGCGGCCGGGACCACCCCCCCCAGCACCCCCAAACCCCCATCCCGCACTGACCGGAGCGCTGAGAGGCTGCGGGCGCCCAGGTCCTGGCAGCCGTGCTGCAGCCCGGCCAGCAGGTACGGCACGAACTTGTGGATGGAGCCCTTGTCCTGCACCGAGCCCGACACGCCCTGCGCCACCTTCACCGCGTCCCCCTCGCTGCGGGACACACACACAGGGGCTGGGGGGCGGCCGGGGGCGGCTCCATCCCCCCCCCCGGCCCCCCGGGTACCTGAAGTAGCGTTTCTGGCTGCCCGGGCCCTGCTCCATGGCATCCAGCGAGCCCATGCCCCGGTACTGCTTCAGCCGCACGCCCTCCGAGTAGAAGAACTCGCCCGGCGCCTCCGTGGTGGCCGCCAGCAGTGACCCCATCATCACTGGGGGGGGGACACCCCGTCAGGGACCCCCCTACCCGCGGGGTGGGGGCTGAGACCCCCCCAGGATGGGCCGGGGGCTGCGGGACCATCGCCAGGCTGGGCCGGAATGGGGGATCCCCCCGGGGGCACCAGGCTGGGCTGGGGGCCATGAGACCCCCCCCGGGTGCCCCGTCTCATGCCCCCCGTGCCCCCCATGGCCCCTGCTCACCCGTGGAGGCTCCCAGTGCCAGCGCCTTCACGGCGTGCCCGGGGCTGCGGATGCCACCATCGGCGATGACGGGGACGCCAAAGCGCCGCGCGTACTCGGCCACACGGTACACGGCCGTGGCCTGGGCACGGCCACACGCCAGCACTGCTGGGGACAGGGACACCGTGAGGGACAGGGACAGGGCCTGGGCACAGCCACACCCCAGCACTGCTGGGGACAGGGACACCGTGAGGGACAGGGACAGGGCACGGCCACACGCCAGCACTGCTGGGGACAGGGACACCGTGAGGGACAGGGCCACACACCAGCACTGCTGGGGACAGGGACACCGTGAGGGACAAGGACAGGGCCTGGGCACGGCCACACGCCAGCACTGCTGGGGACAGGGACACCGTGAGGGACAGGGACAGGGCCTGGGCACGGCCACACGCCAGCACTGCTGGGGACAGGGACACCGTGAGGGACAGGGACAGGGCACGGCCACACGCCAGCACTGCTGGGGACAGGGACACTGTGAGGGACAGGGACAGGACCTGGGCACGGCCACACGCCAGCACTGCTGGGGACAGGGACACCGTGAGGGACAGGGACAGGGCACGGCCACACGCCAGCACTGCTGGGGACAGGGACACTGTGAGGGACAGGGACAGGGCATGGCCACACCCCAGCACTGCTGGGGACAGGGACACCGTGAGGGACAGGGACAGGGACATGGCACGGCCACACGCCAGCACTGCTGGGGACAGGGACACCGTGAGGGACAGGGACAGGGCCTGGGCACTGGCTGCCACACGCCAGCACTGCTGGGGACAGGGACACTGTCACAGGGACAGGGGGACAGTGGGTACAGGGCCACCCCGAAGGGCACACTGGGGACACTGCAGGGTGTCCAGGGGTGCCAGGGTGGGCTCAGGTGTCACCCACCTTCCTGGGTGATGCAGATGGAGCCGCTGCCCATCCCCACCCGCAGCGCGTCCACCCCAGCGTCGATCAGGTTCTTGGCCTGGGCCGCTGTCACCACTGCGGGGACACCCCAAAATGGCACCCCAAAACTGCCCAGGGCCCCAAAACGGCACCCCAACCCTGCCCAGGGCACCCTGAAGCCCACCTCAGCACTGCAGGGGTGCACCCCAAACACAGTACCCCAAAACAGCAGCCCAAAAGTGGCACTGCAAATCCATCCCCACCCTCCCCAAATCCTGCCCCATTATGATGGAGGGCACCTCAAAAAAGCCCCCAAAATGGCACCCAAATCCCACCTCACCACTGCAGGGGACACCCCAAATCTGCCCCCCATTTCCCCTCCGCTCTCTTTTGGGGTCACCCCTGCTCCTCAGTGCTCCCTCCATCTGCAGCCCGGGATGTTCCCATGCCCCCCTGCCCTGTTTGGGGTCTCACCGTTCCTGTGCCCCCCCTGCCCCATTTGGGGTCTCACCGTTCCTGTGCCCCCCCTGCCCCGTTTGGGGTCTCACCATTCCTGTGCCCCCCCTGCCCCGTTTGGGGTCTCACCGTTCCCGTGCCCCCCCTGCCCCGTTTGGGGTCTCACCGTTCCTGTGCCCCCCTGCCCCGTTTGGGGTCTCACCGTTCCCGTGCCCCCCCTGCCCCGTTTGGGGTCTCACCGTTCCTGTGCCCCCCCTGCCCCGTTTGGGGTCTCACCGTTCCTGTGCCCCCCCTGCCCCATTTGGGGTCTCACCGTTCCCATGCCCCCCTGCCCCATTTGGGGTCTCACCATTCCTGTGCCCCCCCCTGCCCCGTTTGGGGTCTCACCGTTGCCCCCCCTGCCCCGTTTGGGGTCTCACCATTCCTGTGCCCCCCCTGCCCCGTTTGGGGTCTCACCGTTGCCCCCCACCACCTGCAGCTCGGGGTACTTGGCCTTGATGTAGCGGATCATGCTCAGCTGGTACCGGGAGTTCCCCTGCGACGAGTCCTGGGGATTGGGGGGCAGGTTTTGGGGTGCCACAGGGGCAGGTTTTGGGGTGCCACAGGGGCAGGTTTTTAGGTGTGGGTGGGACAGAGAGTTGGGGTTCGATGAGTAGGGGGTACCCCCCAGGCTCCTCCTTTTTTGGGGCACCTCCCGCCTAGCACAAGCAGCTCCACCCCTATCCCCAGACCCATCCCCTCCCTTTTGGGGTCCCACAGCTTTTGGGGTGTCCCCATGTCCCCACCCTCCTATTTTTAGGGTTCCCCCCCCACACCAGCGGCTCCATCCCTGCATCTCTTTCCCCTCCCTTTTATCCCTGCCTGTTTTTTGGGGTCCCCCATTTCTGGGGATCCCCGTTTCTGGGGTTCCCCATTCTCGGGGTCCCCCACAGCAGCCCCCTGACATCACCTCCAGCCCCGCACCAGCAGCTCCATCCCCCCCATTCCTCCATCCTCATCCCCCGTTTTTGGGATGCTCCCTGTTTTTCATGTCCCCCCTTTTTCATCCCCCCCATTTTGGGCTCTCACATTTTTTGGGGTGCCCTCAGCCCCCCATTTTCGGGGACCCCTCCACACCCACCAGCAGCCCGAGCCCCGTGCCCTTCCTCCCCCTTATCCCCCTCATCCGCCGTGCTCAGAGCCCCGGGTTTTGGGGTGCCCCCGGGTTTTGGGGTGCCCGCGGTTTTGGGGTCCCGCACCAGCACCACGAGGTCGGCACCCGCCTGCACGAGCAGGTCCAGCCGGTATTTGTCGTCCTCGCGGGTGCCGATGGCCGCCCCGACCCGCAGCTGCTTCCGCCCGTCCTTGGAGGCCGCCGGGTGCTCGCGGTTCTTCTTCAGGTCCGTGCGCGCCATCAGCGCCACCAGCTCGTCACGGCTGTTGACGATCGGCAGCTTCCCTGCGGGGACAGCGCGGGGACGGTCACCCCGAGCCGAGGACACCGCGGGGACAGCATGGGGACAGCGCGGGGACGGTCACCCCGAACCCAGGACACTGCGGGGACAGCGCGGGGACAGGGAGCGCGGGAGGGACCCCAAGCACGGGGCCGTGGTGGCCACCAGCTCGACACTGCTGGTCACTGCCAGCAGCTTCCCTGGGGACACGGGGGGGATGTGGGGTCACCAGGGGGTGGAGGGCACTGGGGGGGCTGCAGGGACACGGGGACAGGGAGGTGACCCCAGGGACAGGAACGGGGACACAGGGCTGACCCCAGGGACACGGGGACATGGAGGTGACCCCAGGGACAGGCTGACCCCAGGGACGAGGAGGGGACCTGAAGGATGGGGCGGTGACAGCCACCAGGTCACCAGTGCTGGTCACCATCAGCAGCCCTGGGGACACAGTGGGGGACAATGTGAGGGGAACGGGGACAGGGGACATCCCCCATGGGCTGCCCAGGGTGGCACAGAGGTGACCTCGAGTGGAGGTGACCCCCAGGGGTGACACCTGGGAGGTGCTGTGGGGGTCCCTGTGGGGTGACAGGGGACCTGGGGGGTGTGACAGGGGACTCAGGGTGTGACAGGTGACTTGGGGGGTGTGACAGGTGACTTGGGGGGTGACGGGTGACTCGGGGGGGGCAGGGGACTCAGGGGGTGTGACAGGGGACTCGGGGTGTGACAGGTGCCCCCTGCACCTTTCTTGCTGCGCTGCAGGATCTCATTGGCCTCTTTGAGGGTGACACCGGCTGGGGCCACCACCAGGTCCCTGCGCTTGGTCATCACCTGGGGACACAGGGACCCACGTGTCACTGCCATCAGCACAGGTGCTGGCACCAGCACTGTCTGGCACTGCCACCGTCACTGTCACCAGAGCTGGCACCGATCCTGGCAGCGGCACTGTCACCAGCACTGGCACTGTCACCCCCACTGCCACCAGCACTGTCACCATCACTGTCTGTCACTATCACATGCACTGGCACTGTCACAGGCACCAGCCAGGCACAGCTACTGTCACTGTCACCTGCACTGTGTGTCACCGTCACCTTCACTGTCACCTGCACTGGGGGACCCAGGGCCGCCACGGGCAGCCCCCGCCCCGCCACGGATCCACGGATCTCTCCATCCATCCCTGCCTGCATCCCATCCTGCCCCACATCCATCCATCCATCCATCCATCCATCCATCCATCCATCCATCCATCCATCCATCCATCATCCATCCATCCATCCATCCATCCATCCATCATCCATCCATCCATCCATCCATCCCTGCCCCACATCCCATCCTGCCCCACACTGCACATCCTCCATCCCTGCCCCACATCCCATCCTGCCCCACACTGCACATCCATCCATCCATCCCTGCCCCACATCCATCCCTGCGCCACATTGCACATCCTCCATCCCTGCCCCACATCCCATCCTGCCCCACATTGCACATCCTCCATCCCTGCCTGCATCCCATCCTGCCCCACACTGCACATCCTCCATCCCTGCCCCACATCCCATCCTGCCCCACATTGCACATCCTCCATCCCTGCCCCACATCCATCCCTGCGCCACATTGCACATCCTCCACCCCTGCCCCACATCCCATCCTGCCCCACACTGCACATCCTCCACCCCTGCCCCACATCCCATCCTGCCCCACACTGCACATCCATCCATCCATCCATCCATCCATCCATCCATCCATCCATCCCTGCCCCACATTGCACATCCTCCATCCCTGCCCCACATCTCATTCTGACCCACACTGCACATCCATCCATCCATCCATCCATCCATCCATCCATCCATCCATCCATCCATCCCTGCCCCACATTGCACATCCTCCATCCCTGCCCCACATCTCATTCTGACCCACACTGCACATCCTCCAACCCACCCATCCCTACCCCACATTCCATCCTGCCCCACATTACACATCTTCCAACTCTGCCCCGCATCCATCCCTGCCCCACATCCATCCTTTCATCCCTGCCCTGTATCCCATCCCTGCCCCACATCCCATCCCACCCCACCCCACGGGTCCCACCCGCCCCTGTCCCGCTGTCCCCAGCGCACCTGGGCCAGGGGGGTGGCCCTGTCCCCCTCGCGCAGGAAGTCGATGTCGCGGGAGGTGACGATGCCCTCGAGCCGCCCCCCCAGGCGCCCCGAGTGGGTGACGGGGACCCCCGAGAAGCCGAGCCGGGCCTTGGCGTCCCACACGTCCCCCACGGTGTGCGCTGGGCTCATCACCAGCGGCTCCAGGATGAAACCCTGCTCGAACCGCTGCGGGCACGGGGACAGGGACAGAGTCACTCAGGGACATGGGGACAGGGATAGTGTCACCCAAGGACAGGGACAGTGTCACCCAGGGACATGGGAACATAGGACAGTGTCACCCAGGGACATGGGGACAGGGACAGTGTCACCCAGGGCATGGGGACAGGGACAGTGTCACCCTGGGGCATGGGGACACGGGACAGAGTCACCTGGGGCACAGGGACAGAGTCACCTGGGGCACGGGGACAAGGGACAGAGTCACCCAGGGACAGGGACAGAGTCACCCAGGGACACGGGGACAGTGTCACCCAGGGACATGGGGACAAGGGACAGTGTCACCCAGGGACATGGGGACAGTGTCACCCAGGGACATGGGGACAGGGACAGAGTCACCTAGGGCACGGGGACAAGGGACAGTGTTACCCAGGGGGCACAGGGACAGTGTCACCCAGGGACACGGGGACAGGGACAGAGTCACCCAGGGACATGGGGACAAGGGACAGTGTCACTGGGAGTTTAGGGACATGGGACAGTGTCACCGGGGGGCTCAGGGACAAGGGACAGTGTCACCGGGGTCACAGGTGGCTCAGGGACACGGGGGGGCACAGGGACACAGGGAGGGGACTCCCCCCGTGGCGGGGTGCTCCAGCCCAGCAGGTGGCCAGCCAGTCCCAGGGGACACCAGGGCCACCACAGTGTCCCCGGCTCACCTTGACCTTGCGCACCTCGCTGGCCTGGAACTCGGGGGTGCAGTTGTGGTGGATGATGCCGATGCCGCCGTTCAGCTGGGGGGCACGGGGGGCACGGGGGGCACGGGGGCCGTGGGTTCCTGGGCACCCCCTGCAGCCGTGTCCCCGTCTGCCCTCGCACCCCTCGGGGACTGTGCCCCCCTCCCAGCTCCCCCCAGTGTGACAGAGCCCCCCCAGCCCTGACCCCCGGGCCCCTCCACAAACCCTGGATGCCCTCAGTGCCCCTGAGATGCCCCCCAAGATGCCCCCACCCGTGTGGGTGCACCCACAGCCCTGGGAACAGCCGTGTCCCCTCAGTGACCGTGCCCCCCCAGTGTCCCCCCTGTCCCCAGTGTCCCCCACTGCTCACAGCCATGACAATGGCCATGTCCCCTCAGTGACAGTGTCCCCCTTGTCCCCCCAGTGTCCCCCCTGCTCACAGCCATGGCGATGGCCATGTCCCTTCAGTGTCCCCAGTGTCCCCCTGCTCACAGCCATGACAATGGCCATGTCCCCTCAGTGACAGTGTCCCCAGTGTCCCCCTGCTCACAGCCATGGCGATGGCCATGTCCCCCCAGTGTCCCCAGTGTCCCCCCCTGCTCACAGCCATGGCGATGGCCATGTCCCCCTCGGTGACAGTGTCCATGGGGGATGACACCAGCGGTGTTTTCAGGGTGATGGTTCTGGTCAGCGCTGATGTCAGGTCCTGGGGAAGGGGAGCACCCCTAAAATCCTGAACCCTCCCTGAGAATGGGGGGACCCCGACTCGACCTGACCCCCCCTGCCCTCCCAGCGCCCCCAAAAGCACGGGGACCCTGCCCCCCTCCAAGGGCTGGGGTTCCATGAGCCCCCACACCCCAAACCCCGCAGGGACCCCACGGGCATCCCCCAACCCCACTGGGGGGGTCCAGGAGGGGATGGGGGCACAGGGGTGTCACTGAGGGGGTCCTGAGCCAGGGGGAGCCACCCCGGTGGGGAGAGCACGGGGGGTCCCAGGGAGATCCTGGGGGGCACAGGGGGGTCCCAGGGGGATCCTGGGGGGTCACTCACCACCTCGTCGGCCGTGAAGTCAATGTAGCCAGGGAGGATGAGGAAGTCACTGTGGAGGGACACAGGGCTGGGACCTCACTGGCCCCCCCCAAAACTGACCCAGACCCACCGAGGGGGCACCTGAAGTCTGGGGAGCCACTGAGGGAGGGGGGATGTGCGAGCGGGGGGGGTCAGGGGTTCCTGGGGGGGTCTGGAGGGGTTTCTGGGGTGCCTGGGGGGGTCTGGAGACATTACTGGGGTGCCTGGGGGTTGGCAGTGGGGGTGCAGGGGGGTCGGGGGGTTCCTGGGGTGGGGCCTGGGAGTCCCTGGGGAGTTCCTGGGGGGTTCCTGGGGGATCTTTGTGGGGATTCTCTGGGGCTGCCATGTGGGGGGGGAGTTGGGGTTTCCCTGGGAGGCTCTGGGGGTGCCGGGGTGAGCGTGGGGAGGTCTGGAGGCGCCTGTGGGGGTCAGGTGGTGCCGAGGGGGTCAGGGGGTTTTGGGGTCGGGGGTACCCGCACTTGTAGGTGAGGCCATCGGCGCAGGCGAAGAGCTGCTGGGCCGTGAGCCCATCCTCGGGCACGTAGCCGGCACCGCTGATCAGCTGCTGTGCCATGCTGGGGACGGGCGGAGGCTGGCACCGGCACCGGGACCCGCACACCGGGACCAGCACCGGCACCGGCACCGGGACCCGCACACTGGGACCAGCACCGGCACCGGGACCCGCACACTGGGACCCGCACACCGGGACCGGCACCGGGACCCGCACACCAGGACCAGCACCGGCACCGGCACCGGGACCCGCACACTGGGACCAGCACCGGCACCAGGACCCGCACACTGGGACCAGCACCGGCACCGGGACCCGCACACTGGGACCCGCACACCGGGACCGGCACACTGCGACCCCGCCCCGCCCAGGGCCATGCAGGGGGACGCTGGCACCGGGAACAGCCCCGGGGTCTCCCCGGGACCCCCGACCACACCAGGAGCCTCCCGGGACTGGGACAGATTTCCCCCCTCCCCAGGACTGGGACTCCCCTCGGATCCGCCCCCCCAAAACCGGGACAGGAACCCCCACCATGACTGGGACCCCCACCCACACCACGACCGTCCCCACCCGGGGCCGGGACCCCCGAACCGCACCGGGGCTGACCGGGCCGGGCTGAGGGGGGTCCCGGTCTCGGGGGGATCACGGGGGGTTCATGGGGGGAGTTCCTGAGGGGGGCACGGAGGGGTCACTCTTTAGAGGGGGTCCCAGGGTGAGAGTCCCGGGGGTCCTCGGGAGGTTCCCGTGGGGTCCCGTGGGGCTGTCCCGTTCCCGTGGGGTCCCGTGGGGCTGTCCCGTTCCCGTGGGGTCCCGCGCGTTGCGCTCCCGCAGCGGCCCCGGCGCAGGGCGTGGTCATGGGCGTGGCCGTGGGTGTGGTCGGGGGCGTGACCAGGACCGGGACTGGCCGCCGCAGCCCCCCCCACCCTCCCAGCCTGCCCAGCGCCTCCAGCGCGCCGGGAGCGGCCCCAGCGCTCCCAGTGACTCCCCCAGTGCTCCCAGTAACCCCACCGGGCACCAGGGACCCCCCCAGCGCTCCCAGTGACCCCACCGGGCACCAGGGTTCCTCCCAGCGCTCCCAGTGACTCCTCCCGCAGCCCGGGGACCCCCCCAGTCCCCAGCGCTCCCAGTAGCCCCTCCCGCATGCCCCGGTAGCTCCCAGTACCCCCCCAGCTCCCACCCCGCCACTGCTGCCCCACATCCCCCGGTAACACCCCCAGTGTCCCCTCGCCGCTGCTCCCTCCCGCCCCAGTAACGCCCCAGTCCCTCCCAGTGCCCCCGGTACAGCCCTGCCCTCCCCCTGTGCCCCCCGTGTCCCCCGGTGCCGCTGCCCCGGTCCCGGGGTGCCCCCGGCGCGCCCCCGCAGCGCCCCGGTGGCTCCCAGTGCTCCCAGTAACCCCCAGTAACCCCAGTACCTGGGCTCCCCCTCGCCCATGGCGCTGAGCGCCGCCGGGGGCGGGGCCACGAGACCACGCCCTATGGGCACGCCCCCGGCCACGCCACGCCCGGTCACGCCCCCTGATCTCCGGGGACACCCCCGAGCCCCGGGATTGGGGCAGCCCCGAGCCCCGGGATTGGGGCAGCCCCGAGCCCCGGGATTGGGGCACCCCCGAGCCCCGGGATTGGGGCACCCCCGCTCTAGGGGTCGGGGCAACCCTGGGGGCGGCGCTGAGCGCCCCTCTCTGAGGGTACCCCCTCTCTTTCTGTGGGTACACCCCTCTCTCTCTGTGGGTACACCCCGCTTTGGGGGGAAATCCTTTATTTTGGGGGCTCTCGCTTTTTGGGGGTGCATGCCTGTGGTGCGGGTGCGCCCCCCTCATTTGGGGCCCCCCTTTTTGGGGTGCGCCCCTCTGTTTCCGGTACCCCCTCTTTTGGGTACGCTGCCTTTTTTGGGGAGCAATCCCCTGTTCAGGGCGCCCACCGTGTTCTGGGTGCTCCCCGTTTTTGGGTGCCCCCCGTGATTTCGGGGTGCCGCCCCTTTGGGGGGGACACTGCTCTGCTTTGGGCGTCCCTCGGGGTCCCCCTGCCCCGGGTGACTCTGGGGACAGCCCGTAACGAGCCCCGGGGGATGGGGCGGCAAAGCAGCCGCACCTGCGAGCACCTGTGAGCTCCTGTGAGCACCTGGGTGAGCACCTGTGAGCTCCTGGGTGAGCACCTGTGATCGAGCACCTCTGTGTGCCCTGTCTGCACCTGTGTGAGCTCCTGTGCTCCCCTGTGTGCCCATCTGAGTGCCCTGCCCTCACCTGGGATCCCCTGTGTGCCCATCTGAGTGCCCTGCCCTCACCTGTGCTCCCCTGTGTGCCCATCTGAGTGCCCTGCCCTCACCTGGGATCCCCTGTGTGCCCATCTGACTGCCCTGCCCTCACCTGGGATCCCCTGTGTGCCCTGCCCTCACCTGGGATCCCCTGGCCGCACCTGCCCGCTCCCCTCCGCTCTCACCCCCCTTGCCCGGGGATCACCCCCTGCACTCCCGGGGCTCGGTGCCCCCCGAACTGGGTGCGGGGCCTGGCACTGCGCCCCCCGCAGGCAGGGCCGGGCATGGCAGGGCAGGGGGGGCACTGCGCCCCCCCCGGCCAGGGCCGCGCTCCCCGCCCCCTCCAAGGTGACCCCCCCGTGTCCCGGGTGACCCCCCCAGCACAGGGACCCGCGGGGAGCGAACAGAGCCCACCCGAGGCACGGACACGGCACGGGCCCCCCCAAAATGAGCCCCCCACAATGAGCCCCCCCACAATGACCCCATACTGACCCCCCCACACTGACCCCCCTAACACTGACCCACACTGACCCTCCCCAAAATGACCCCATACTGACCCCCCCCACACTGACCCACAATGACCCCATACTGCCCATACTGACCCCCCCACACTGACCCCCCTAACACTGTCCCACACCCTCCCCAAAATGACCCCATACTGACTCCCCCCACACTGACCCACAATGACCCCCCCCCACAATGACCCCATACTGACCACCCCCACTGACCCCCCTAACACTGACCCACACTGAACCCCCCCCACTGACCCCCCTAACACTGACCCACACTGAACCCCCCCACTGACCTCGCCCATATTGACCCACAGGACCCCCCACTGACCCCCCCAACTGACCCACAATGACCCCCACACTGACCCCCCCCGTCACGGACCTTTCCCCCGGCTCCGACCCCCGGGACCCCGCGGCACTGCCCCCCCCCCCCATCCCGGCACTGCCCCCCCCTCCATCCCGGCACTGCCCCCCCCCTCTCACGGCACCCACAGCCCCCCAGTCCCCCCCGTGCCCCCCCTTACCTGCCCTCCCCCTGTCCCGCGGGGGTCACCTCGCCCTCGGGGGGCTCTGGGGGCGCTTCCATGGCGGGGGAGGTCCCGGGGTCCCGTGGGTGCCGGGGGGGTCCGTGGGTGCCGCTGCCGGCGGGACCCGGTGCCGTGGGAGGGGGGGACGGGGGGGGCGGTGCCGCCCCCTCGGCCCCGCCCACCCCGCGGGGGTTCGGTCGCGACACGGGGGAAACTGAGGCACGGGGCGGCGCGGGGTCCGCCCCACGCTCGCGGGGAGGTCCCGGGGGGGGTCACACAGGAGGGGTCACACGGGGGGGGTCACACAGGAGGGGTCACACAGGGGGGTCCCTCCCCCGTGCCCCCCCCCGTCCTACGGGGTGGGGGTCGCACTCGCAGCCCCCCCGAGCGGCGCAGGGGGACGCGCGTGGGCGCGCGACACGCGGGGGTCGCGGGGGGCTCGGGGGTCGCAGCCTGTGCCCCCCCCGCCCCCCCCGGGCCATTTGCAGCCGCGGCAGCTGCCGGGGATTAACGCGGCCGGGATTAGGGGGGATTTGGGGGGGGGCTCGGGGCGGGGGAGGGGCAGGAAGGTAATGGGGGGGCGGTGCTGCTCCGCCCAGCGCTCCCAGTATGAACCAGTATAACCCAGTGTAACCCAGCTGCCCCGTGTGTCCCAGTACAGCGCACTGCGCACAGTGCTCCCAGTACATCCCAGTAGCTCCATGCTCTCAGAGCACACAGTTCTCCCAGCACGGCCCAGTATGTCCCAGTACACACCAGTTCGCCGCGCTCCCAGCGCAGCCCGGTGCGCCCAGCGCTCCCAGCACAAACCAGCGCACCGCGCTCCCAGTGTTCCCAGTGCTCCCAGTGCTCCCAGTGCCCCCCAGCGCGCCTCGCTGTCCCCGCAGCCCCGGCGCTGCCGGTGGCGGTGCGGCCGCGCGGTGCCACCCTCCGGAGGTGACCCGCCGGTGCCGGTGACCCCGGGGATTAGCGACAAACGCCCGCTCAAGCCTCTTAGCGGGGGCCGCCCACGGCCACGGGGTCACGCGTGGGGGAAGGGCACCCCGGGGGGACCCCCACGGCACCCAGGGGACCCTCGGGGACCCCCGGGGCACCCCAGGGCCCCCCGGGGCTCCCAAACCCCCGGGGGTCACAGAGACCCCACGGCACCCTCGTGGCACCCCGGGGGACGCCCAGGGGACACTCCGACCCCCCCGGCCCGGGACCCTCCCCACGCGGGCCAGGGGCACCCACGCCCCCCTCGTGGGGCAGCGCCGCTTCAGGGACGCGGCGCCTTTAAGAGGCGTGGTCATGGAGACACCGCCCACAGGGGCGGGGTCACAGGAACGCGGGAAACGCCCAAATGCCAGCGGGGACGGGGGCAGCGTGAGAACTGCCCGGGATAGCGCAGTGACACCCCCAGTGCGAACCAGTGACCGCCAGGGACACCCGGAGCACCCCAGTAACCCCCAGAGTCAATCCCAGCCCATCCCAGTGAGCCCAGTGACCCCCCCAGTGTCTCCCAGTTCCAACCAGTCCATCCCAGTGCTGCCCAGTCCCTCCCAGTCACACCCAGTCTATCCCAGTGCTGCCCAGCTCCCAGTCCATCCCAGTGCTGCCCAGTCACACCCAGTCCATCCCAGTCACACCCAGCCCATCCCAGTCCCTCCCAGTCCATCCCAGTTCCCGGCAGAGTGTTCCAGGTGTTTATTGCCGCCCATCGCGCCCCCCTCAGCACTCGATGGAGTCCTCGAGCAGCTGCAGCAGCGGGGGGGCCGCTCGGGGGTCGCCCCCCGCCGCCTCCTCCAGGCTCTCCTCGCTCAGCTCCTCCAGAGCGGGCAGCGCCCCCCGCCGCCCGCCCCCGGCCCCGGGGCTGCTCCCGCCCTCCGCGGGCCCCCCCGGGACCTCCCCGGGGCTGGGGGCGCGGGGGGAGCCGGGGCTGCCGCGGGGGGCCGGGGGTGACCCCGCCGGGGCCCCCGCCCCCACGGAGTTGGCCTGGGCTTTGGGGGGCGCCGGGGGCGCCGGGGGCGGCGGCGGCGGGGGCGGGGGCGGCGGCGGGGGGGGCACCTCGCCCACCTCGCTGTAGCCCTCGTTGGGATAGTACAGGCGGGGGGGGCTCGGCGGGGACTTGCCGGCCTGCACCTGCGGGGGGGACACGGAGGGGTCAGGGGGGCACCCCCACACCCGACACCCCCACGGAACCCCCCCCCCGCGCGGGGACCCTCCATGGAGCCCCCCTGCACCCCCACCGCCCCATGGGGTCCCTCCTGCACGAGGACCCTCCCTTGGGGACCCCCAGTGCTCCAAACCCTGCCCAGACTGGGGACCCCCCGAGGGACCCCCCCGGGCACCTCGAACACCCCAGCACAGGGACCCCCCATGGCCCCCCCAGCACAGGCACCCTCACCCCCCCGCACCCCACCAGCACCCCAATGTCTCCCCAGCACCCGGGACCCCCCGGCAACTCCCATCACCCCGACTCCGCCCAGCAGGACCAGCACGGGACCCCCCCATGGGACCCCCCAGCACCCTGACCCCCACCCGCCATGGGACCCTCCTGATGGGACCCCCCTGGCACAGGGGACCCCGCATCCCCCTTTTGGGGGGGCTCAGAGCAGGGTGACCCTCCCCCCCTCCAGCAGTTTTTGGGGGTCCCCTCCCTCACCCCCCACTCACCGGCTGGAACCACCTCAGGCTCTGTGGGGGGGAACGGGGGGGTCAGCTGGGAAACTGAGGCACGGGGGGGCTCCCTCCTTCCCGCAGCCCCTTCCAGCCCCCCAGGCCTGGGAACCGCCTTCCTACGGCCCCCCCAAACCAGCAGCGCCCCCATCCCACAGGCCCCCAGACCCAGGAGCCCCCCTTCCTTCCCAGCCCCTCAAAAAGGGGACCCTTTCCCCCCCCGGAGGGTCCCCGGTCCCGCAGCGCCCCCCTTGACCCGGGACCCCTCCCCTGAGCCCAGACCCGGGGGTGGGATGAGGGTGCGGGAGGTTCGGGGGTCTGGGGCGGTTTGGGGGTGCGGGGGCGACTGGGGGAGCTTTGGAGGTTTGGGGAAGGGTTGGGGGGGCTCTGGGGGCTCTGGGGGCAAGTCGGGGGGTGCAGGAGGGTCTCGGGGGGCTCTGGGGGCAGCTCGGGGGTGCAGGAGGGTGTCGGGGGTCTCGGGAGGAGCAGGTGGGGTGCCCGGGGGCTGGGGGGCCCCTACCACGTTGGGGTGCTTCTCGATGGCGAGCGCCGCCCGGTCCGCCGTGCGCTGCTGCCGCCGCCGCCGCCGCCTCGCCCGCAGCGCCAGGAGCGCCAGCAGGAGCAGCGCCCCGAGCAGGAGCAGCGCCCCCGCGCCCCCCGCCACCGCCCCCGCCGGCACCCCCCGCCCGGCCGCCGGCTCCGACGGGTCCCGCGGGGCTGCGACACGGGGGACACGTCAGAAACGAGGGGGACAAAGCCGGGGACAAACCCCGGCACGGCCCGGGGGGCTACGAGGGGTCCCGGGGAGGGGGGGACACATCCCATCCCGGGGGGAGGGAGGGGATCCCATCACGGGGGCAGCCTGGAGATTCTGTCACTGTAGGGAACTTGGGGAAAATCCATCCCTGGGGGGACACAGTGCTGGGGGGCTCCTATTCACCGGGCAGGGGTCTGGGGGACACCCCATAACTGGGGGGACACAGTGCTGGGGGGCCCCTCTTCACTGGGAGGGGCTCTGGGGTGACCCCATCCCTGGGGGCAGGGGGTCCCTGGGGTGCCCAGTGCTGTGGGGCAGGGGTCCCTCCCTGTAAAGGGTCCCTGGGGGTGTCCCAGTGCTGTGGGGATGGGGACGGTCACAGAGGGGTCCCTGGGGGGTTTCTGGGGGGGTCCCCCTCCTCCGTACCTGCCTGCCCTGGCCACAGCACCTCCAGCTCCACTGTCGTGTTCGAGGTCTCGCCTGATTCCTCGTCCCGTGCCAGCACCTGAGGGGGAAAGGGGCATGGAGGGGACAGGGGGACGTGGTGAGGACAGGGGGTACGCAGGGACATGGCTGTGGCACCGGGGGGGCACACAAGGGCACATGGAGGTGCCCCCAAGCCCCAGTGTCCCCTCTGAACTACCCCGTGTCCCCTCTCTGGTGCCACCCAGCCCTTGGTGTCCCTCTGGCACCCACAGCCTCCAGCCCCACCGTGCCCACCCAGTGCCCCCCAACCCTCCCTGGCCCCCCCATGCCCCCCTGCCCCCCTCACCTGCAGGCTGTAGCTCTGCCCGGGATGCAGCTGATCCGCCTGGGCCACCAGGAGCCCGTTGGGCATCACCTGGAACAGCTGCTGGCTCTGGTTGGCGCCGTGGCTCAGGGTGTAGCGCACCTGGGGATTCACCCCCTGCGGGCCGGGGGGGTCAGCTCCTGCCCACACCCCCCCGGGCAGGTACCTGATGGCTGCCCACTCCTCTACCTGTGATCCCCACCTGCATCCCTACCTTGATCCATCCCTGTGATCCCCACCTGTGATCCCTACCTGTGATCCCCACCTGTGATCCCTGCAATCCCTACCTGCATCTCTACCTGTGATTCCTACCTGTGATCCCCACCTGCATCCCTACCTTGATCCATCCCTGTGATCCCTACCTGTGACCCCCACCTGCATCCCTACCTGTGATCCCTCCTTGTGATCCCTCCCTGTGATCCTTGCCTGCATCCCTACCTCTGATCCCTACCTGTGATCCCTACCTGTAACCCCCACCTGCATCCCTACCTGTGATCCCTCCCTGTGATCCTCACCTGCATCCCTGTGATCCATCCCTGTGATCCCTACCTGTGACCCCTACCTGCATCCCCACCTCTGATCCCCACCTGTGATCCCTGCGATCCCTACCTGCATCTCTACCTGTGATCCTCCCCTGCATCCCCACCTCTGATCCCTACCTGCATCCTCCCTCCCTCCCTGCCTTCATCCCACCTGCATCCATCCCTGCCTTCATCCCTACCTGCACCACTCCCTGCGCCCCGCCCGCCCCTACCTGCACTCCCTGCTCACACCTTGTCTGCAGCCCCACCTGCCCGCGCCCCCTGTCCCGCTCACCTCGGGGAAGTCGGGGTCGTGTGCGCGCAGTGCGAGCACCTGCCCGCCGAAGGTGAGCAGCAGCGCGGCGCGGCGCGGGGCCGCGGGCACGAACGCGCGGTACCGGGCGCGGGGGAAGCGCGGCGGGTGCCGGTTCGGGGCCAGCACCCGCACCAGGGCCCGCGCCACCGCGTACTTGGAGGGGTCGTTCACCTGCGAGGCCTGGGGGGCACGGGGGGCACGGGGTGGGGAGGGACACACGGGACACCCAGGTGTCACCCACTGCCACCCGCTCCCTGCACCCACGGGGGCTTCCCAGAGCACCCTGGGCAGCTCCCACCATCCCAGGGAGCCCCATCCCCCTGGGGACCCCCAGCCCGGGCCTCCCCCGCCATCTCTCCGGGTACCCTCCAGCCCGGGCCCCCCCATCTCCCCGGGTACCCCCCATCCCATCCCCCCATCGCAGCCCCCCATCGCAGCCCCCCATCTCCCCCGTGCCCCCCACCCACCATGACGCTGAGGCAGATCTCGGGGGTCTGGCGGCTGCTCTCCACCGCCCGCAGCAGGGTGATGGCCCCGGTGACGTTGTCGATGTGGAACCTGCTGCTCTCCTGGCCTGGGGGGGCGCAGAGATGGGGACCCCCGAGACACCCCCCCCCCCCCCCCCCGCCTCCTGCCCCGGGGCACTGTGGGAAACTCCCCCTGGGGCAGCCCTGAGGGAGGTCCCTGATGTCCCCCCCTATCCATTCCTGGACCCCCATGGCGAGGGGGACCCCCTCTTATTTTGAAGGGGGGAGGGCGTTATTAACCCTTTGAACCCCAGCATGGAGGCGGTTTAACCCCTCTGGTGCTGGAGCACCCTTGGGTGCCCCAGGGGCTGACCCCACCCCCCCGTGCCGGAGGAGGGATTAGGGCCCCCCCAGCTCAATCCCTTTATTCAATTTGGCCCGGTGGATCTGGCAATTGGATTGTGCTGACCCCCCCACACAGGGACCCCAGGCAGGGACACCCCCAGTGTGGGGGGACCCCCACCGTACGGGGACCCCGGCAGTGCCGGGGACTGGGGGGCACAGGGGGACCCTGGGGCCCACCGCGGGCACCATGGCCCCCTCTGAACCCCATGTCCCCATCCACCCCACATCCCTGTCCCCACGCGTGTCCTTGTCGTGGTATCCCGTCCCCGTGTTCCTGCCCACGCGTCTGTGCCCACCTGAGTCCCCGTGTCCCCACCTCCCTGTCCCGCTGTGTCTGCGTGTCGCTGCCTCTCACGTCCCTGACCGCCGTGTCCTACCGTGTCCCCCCGTGTCCCCTGTGTCCCCCCGCATCCCCCGTGTCCCCTACCTGCCAGCAGGGAGTAGGTGATGGCCGCCCGCAGCCCCCTGTCCCCATCCTCGGCATAGACGGCGCCGGGGCTGAAGCTCAGGGGACCGCCCTGGGGACAAGGAGGGGACAGGAGGTGTCCGGCTGAGCCCTGCAGGCCCCCCCACCCTGACCCTGACCCCGCGGTGTCCCCAGGGCCCCGTGTCGCACCTGGAGCTGTCCCTCGGTGACGTTGGCGGTGTAGACGGGGCTGGTGCAGACCGGGGGGCTGTGGGGGGCGCGGGGGGTGCAGGGCAGGAACTGGGGGTACTGGTCATCCCCGTCCAGCACATTGACCCGCACCCGCGCCGAGGCGTTGAACCGCTCCCGGGTGTTCATCTCCTGCGGGAAAAACGGGGCACGGGCCCCCCAAAACCTGCTGGGGGGGCACACAGAGCCTCAGGGACCCCCATGGCATGGGGGCACCCTGGCGGGCTGGGGAACCCCAGGGAACGGGGACCCCACTGCATGGGGAGCCCATGGCACAGGACCACACATGCACAGGGACCCTCAGGGCATGGGGACACAGCAGGGACCCCCACGGGACAGGGCCCCTCATGTAAAGGGGATGTCAAAGGATGGGGACCCCACTGCACGGTGACCCCACAGGCACAGGGACACCCCAGGCACAGGGACCCCCACGGGACAGGGCCCCCCGTGTAAAGGGGACCTGGAGGGACAGGAGCCCCCAGCCCCAGGCGGGAGTGGGGGTCCCTGGGGGGCCGTGGGTGCCGTGGGGGGGCCGGGGCGGGGGCGAGGGGCGGGGCGCTGGAGGGGGGAGGGGGCGCAGGTGGCCCATTAAGGAAATGAGGGGGATTGAGGGCAGGTGACGGGATTACGTCACCCCCAATTAGCGGGGCCGGCGGGGACGGGCAGCGGGGGGGACCCCACCTGTGCGACCCACCCGCGGCACGGCCGTGACCCCGAGAGGTGCGGGGGGCACGGGGACCCCAGACCCGCGGACGGGGGCTCTGCGGGGGCTCTGCGGGGCTGGGGTCCTGAGGGCGGGCAGGGGTCTCGTGGGGTTCTGCACCGGGGTCCCCCAAGTGGGGGGCTCACAGAGGCGGCTCCACGTCCGAGTGCCTCGGGTGAGGGTCCCACGGCCATGGGGAGGGACGGGAGACGCGGGGGGGTCCCGGGGCGGGCGGGGGTCTCACCACGGCGGTCACGACCACCTCGAGGTGCCGCCGGCTCTCGAAGTCGAGGGCCCGCGCCAGCACCACGCGGCCGCTGTTCGGGAGGTCGATGCGGAAGAAGCGGGCGTCGGGCTGGGGGGGGTCGGTCAGGCCGGCAGATGGCCCCGGCCCCCCCGCGCCCCCCGCCCCCGCCCCGGCTCACCGAGGCCGGCTCGATGACGTACATGAGCGTGTCCCCGTCCGCGTCCTCGGCCTGGGCGCTGAACACCACCGAGTGCACCGGCGCCAGCTGCCCGCGGCGGTCACCAGGGAGCCGGGACACGCCCGGGGCCACCAGTGCCCCCCGGGGCCGCCGAGACCCCGTACACAGAGCCCACACCCCATAGAGCCCACACCGCGTACAGGGCCCACACCCCATAGAGCCCACACCCTGTACAGAGCCCACACCCCATACACATCCCACACCCCGTACAGAGCCCACACCCCTGAACACCCACTATGGTCCCCAAACACACCCTGCGTCCCCAAACACCCCTGAGCTGCCTCGTGGGGGTCACCAGGGGTCCCCCAACACCCCCAGCACCCACGAACACCCCCAATATCCCCATTCCTGCTTTTGGGTGTCCCCATCCCTCCTGGGCATCCACTTGGCACAAACTGTCCCTGTGCCCATGCCCATCACTGTGCTCATGATCCTGACCTCCCTGTCCCCATGCCTGTCCCCAGTCCATGCACACAGCCATCCCTGTCCCAGTGCCCATCCCCATCACCGTGACCCCGTGCAGGACATGTCACCCCCTGTCACCTCGCTGACGTTGTGGGTGAGCACAGTGGCCCCCTGGAAGTGGGGCCGGTTGTCGTTCTCGTTGAGGACCTGGACGATGATCCGGAACTCGACCTGCCAGGGCCGTGGGGAGGGACGCAGGCAGTGACCAGGGTGGCACCGGGCCCCCAGAGCCCCCTGGGGTCCCCACTGCATGTGGCCCTACCGGGGAGGAGCCGTCCTCGGCACACGTCAGGGCCACCATCAGCACCGGGGACTCCAGCTCCTGCGGGGACAGGGGACAACGGGACATTGGGGGACAGGGGGTGACAGGGGGGCTGCCCCACGGGGACATGCTGGGGTCCCCAGCCAAACGGGAGGGTCCCATGGGGTGGGGCAGGATGATCTGGGAGGGAGGGGCTGTGGGATGGATGGACACAGCATGGAGGGAGCGTGAAGGGATGGACATGGGATGGGCACGGGATGGGCATGGGATGGGCATGGGAGGATGGGATGGACATGGGGATGGACATGGGGAAAGACACAGGAGGAGTAGGGGATGGACACAGGGATAGACACAGGGGTACAGGATGGACACAGGATGGACATGGGAGGAGTATGGGATGGACATGGGATGGATGGAGGATGGATACAGGATGGGCAGAAGGAGGAGGATGAATGGAACATGGCCAGATGATGGTAGACCCAGGATAGATGGAGTATGGATGACAGACAAGGATGGGCACTGAGGGATGGAGGGATGGGCACAGGATGAATGGAGGATGGACACAGAAGGATGCAGGATGGACAGATGGACACGGGATGGACACAGGATGAACGGAGGATGGACACAGAAGGATGCAGGATGGAGGGATGGACACGGGATGGACACAGGATGGACACAGAAGGATGCAGGATGGACAGATGGACACAGGATGGACACAGGATGACCGGAGGATGGACACAGAAGGATGCAGGATGGAGGGATGGGTGGTGGAGGTAGATGGACACAGGTGGGTGGAGGATGGACGCAGGGTGGACAGGGGTCGATTCAGGACAGACAGCAGACGCAGGACGGATGCAGGACGGACACGGACAGACACCCGACGGACACAGGACAGGGGCCGGGGGTGTCCCCGCGGTGTCACCTCGCGGTCCAGCGCCCGCCCTGCCGACACGTTGAGGCGGACGCTGCGCCCATCCAGGTAGAACCAGGCGGCGTCGGCGCCCACCAGGCAGAGCTGGAGGCCGGCGCCGCCCCCCGCGCCCCCCGCGTCCCCCGGCGGGGGCAGCCGCGCCACCAGGCTGCCGTGCGCGCTGTTCTCCGCGATCTCCGTGAACAGGTTCCCGAAGCCGCTGCAGCCGTCGCCCCGGGCTGCCGGGGATGGCACACGGGTGTCCGTGCGGGGCGGCCCCGCGGGTCCCCATGTCCCACTCCTGGCCCCCTCTCCAGGTCCTGCCCTGCCCGGTCCCTGCTGACCCCCCCCAGGTCCCTCGTGTCCCCAGCATTGCCACTGCCCCCCTCGGTCCCCCCGTGTCCCCAGCAGCCAAATCCCACTCCCTGCACTGGTCGCTCGCATGCCCCCAGGGTCCCCACCCCCGAGTCCCGGTCCCCAGGACACCAGTGGGCCATCAACCCCAGTGTCCTGCACTCGGGTGACATCTTTGGGTCCCCCCCAAGGTCCCCCGTGTCCCCGTGCCCTGGGTCCCACCTCTCACGGTTGCCACTCCCAGGGTCCCCTCTCAGGGTCCCCACCGGGTCCCTCCCAGCCCCGGTGTCCCCCCCAGGTGTCCCCAAGTGCTCACCTGTGGCCAGGTGCAGCGCCAGGCAGGCGGCCAGGAGCGCCGGGCAGGACGCGGCCGCCATGGGGACACGGGGACCTCGGGGGGCGCCTGCGGCGGGGGAGGGAGGAGCGGGGCTGCCACCCCCGGCCCCGCCGCCCTGTCCCCAGCCCCCTCCGCAGTGTCCCCGCGGCCGGACAGCCCCGGTGAGAGCGCTGACACCACCCCGGGGTCGCCTTTCCCGGCTCCCTGTGCCCGTGTCCTCATCCCTGTCCCCCTGCCAGCTGCCCTCTCCTGGGGTCCCCAGCGCTGTCACCGCTCCGGGCTCCCGTTCCCCTGGCACTCTCGTGCTCGGCTGTCTCTGCCCGTGTCACCCACCCGGGCCGCCGTCCCCCTCCCCAGGACCCCAGGGCGCTGTCCCTGTCCCCGGTGCGTGTCCCCAGGGTGTCCCTGTCCCCACCCGAGGGTCTCACCGGCAGGTGCCAGGCCGGCACCTCGCCCCATGTCCCCCCCCGTGTCCCCCGGGAGTTGTCCCCGGGTCCCCTTGACCGACCCCACTCGTGTCGCCCCCTCCCCGCGCACTGTGCGGGTCCCCAGCCCGGGGGTCTGCAGGGGGACCCCCGGCGCTGCCCGCGCTCGGCAATGGCAGCCATATGGCGCCCCCCCTCCAATTAGCGGCAGGTAATTAATTAGGGCGGGGGAAGGGGGGGCGCTCCCCGTCTGCCACCCCCGGCCCCGCGGTGCGGGGTCCCCCGTGCTGCTCCCCGGGACCCCCTCCCTGCTGGGGGGGGCACAGGAGGGGTCGGGGGAGGCTCCCGTTCCCACCCTGCGCTCCCCGGGTGCCACCCGCCCGTGTGCCCCCCCCGGCAGGGCCCCCGGTGTCCGGGACCCCCCCCCAGCCCGGGACCCCCTCCCGGGGACCACGGCCTCCCCCAGTCCCTCCCCCCGCAGCCCCCGGCCCCCGCCCCCCCGTACCTGCCCGGCGCCGCCGCCCCCGGCGCTGCTGCCCCGGCACGGGGGGGGCGGGGGCGGGACCGGGCGGGGCCGCGCCGGGGGCGGGGCTGACCCGAGACTGCGGGGCTGACCCGGGACTGCGGGGCTGACCCGGGACTGCGGGGCTGACCCGGGACTGCGGCCTGGCAGCCAGTCCTGCCCGGCCTGGGCCCGCCCCGGCGGGATCTGCACCGCCTGGGCAGCACCCGGGCATCACCTGTATCACCTGGGCATCACCTGGGCAGCACCCAGGCACCACCTGCACCACCTGGGCATCACCTGGGCAGCACCCAGGCACCACCTGCACCACCTGGGCATCACCTGGGCAGCACCCAGGCATCACCTGTATCACCTGGGCATCACCTGGGCAGCACCCAGGCATCACCTGCACTGCCTGGGCATCACTTGGGCAGCACCCAGGCATCACCTGTATCACCTGGGCATCACCTGGGCAGCACCCAGGCATCACCTGCACTGCCTGGGCACCACCTGTCCTTCCTGAGCATCACCTCCACCACCTGCTCAGCCTGGGTACCACCTGGGCACCGCCCAGGCAGGGTCTGCACCGCCTGGGCACCACCTGTATCACCTGGGTAGCACCTGGCCACCACCTGGGCATCACCTGGGCACCACCTGTCCTGCCTGGGCACCACCTGTGCACTGCCCGGGAGGGATCTGTACCACCTGGGCATCATCTGGGCACCACCTGGGCATCACCTGGGCATTAGCTCTCCTGCCTGAGAATCACCTGCACCACCTGCCCAGCCTGCACACCACCTGGGCACCACCTGGGCACCACCTGTATCACCTGGGCATCACCTGCATGCCCTGGGCATTACCTGGCCTGGCCGGGCACCACCTGGGCAGCACCTGCATCACCTGCCCTGCCTGGGCATCACCTGTATCACCCTCCCTCCTTGCTTCTCTTGTGCCGGGGTCGGGTCTCAGGTCAATGCTGTTTTCTCTTGGGGGTCAGTGCCCGTCAGCACAGAGAGTTCAGAATTCTCAGCAGCCAGGGTTCCAACACCTGGGTATCACCTGCTGGCACCTGCCTGGGCATCTCCTGCCCTGCCCTCAGCCCTCGCTGCCCCGAGCCCCACCTGCCCCACCTGCCGTGCCTGGGGATCACCTGCGTGCCCCATCCCTGCCTGCACTGCCTGATTCAGGAGATGTCACCTGTCTGTGCTGCCTGGGAGCATCCCCTGTCACCTGCCTGCACCATTTCTGCCACCTGCCTGTGCCTGGGGCTTTCCCTGCCCACCTGGGCCGTCCCCTGCCCACAGTACCTGCCCTGCCTGCCCCGCTGGGCTGTGCATGACCTGCCCGTGCTGCCTGCACAGGTGTGGGCCCAGGGAGGGGTGTGACACCCCTGTGCACACCTGGGACAGGGTGTGACACCCCTTGCACACCTGAGGCCCTGAGGCTGGCCGGGGGTGTGGCCCCTCCTGGCACTCTGGCTTGTCCCCGCTGAGCCAGCGCCATAATCCGCTTTGGGGACAAAGAGGATGAGCTGGGGGAGGGGGAAGTGACACGGGGGCCACCAAGGGGGGGAGTGCGGGTGTGAAAATGAGGTGAGAGTGTGTGCGCAGGTGTGTGAGACACCTGTGTGTGTGTGCAGGTGTGTGAGACATCTGTGTGTGAGACACCTGTGTGTGTGTGACACCTGTGTGTGTGACACCTGTGTGTGTGACAGAGGTGTGTGTGTGACAGAGGTGTGTGTGGCAGGTGTGTGTGTGGCAGGTGTGTGTGTGACACCTGTGTGTTGTGACAGAGGTGTGTGTGACACAGGTGTGTGTGTGACACAGGTGTGTGTGCAAAGGTGAGTGAGCCAGCTCTGTGTGTGTGTGTGGAGCACGAACAGCGTTATTTCAACACAAACGGGGCTGCGGCACGGGGGGCGGCAGGGCAGGGGCGAGGGGAAGGAGCGGGCCGGGGCCGCGTTCTGCAGCCAGAACTGCGTCCGCTCCGGCTGCGCTCAGCCCAGCTGGTTCCTCAGGAACTGCAGGAAATCCCTCAGCAGGTTGCAGAACTGCACCAGGCTCTGGTACGGCACCGAGATCAGCAGGAGCCTGTCCGGACCCGGTTCCGGTGTTGGCGCCGGCTCCTCGGGCACCGGGGGGATGGCTGGCCCCGGTGCTGGAGCAGCTGTTCCTGCTGGGAGCAATCCCACCTGGAGCAGGATCTGGGTGCTGAGGCCCCGTCCCAGGGCTGTTCCCCCATCCCTGTCCCGGGCTGGAACTGCCGGGATCACCCAGGGGCAGCTCCTGCACTCGGCCTGAGACGGGCACAGAGCCGGGCACAGACCGGGCACAGACCCGGGCACAGACCCAGCACAGACCCAGCACAGAGCCGGGCACAGAGCCGGGCACAGACCCAGGCACAGACCCGGGCACAGAGCCGGGCACAGACCCAGGCACAGACCCGGGCACAGACTGGGCACAGACCAGGCACAGACCCAGGCACAGACCCAGGCACAGACCCGGGCACAGACCGGGCACAGACCAGGCACAGACCCAGGCACAGACCCAGGCACAGAGCCGGGCACAGACTGGGCACAGACCCAGGCACAGACCCAGCACAGACCCAGCACAGACCCAGCACAGACTGGGCACAGACCCAGCACAGACCCAGCACAGACCCGGGCACAGACCCGGGCACAGACCGGGCACAGACCCGGGCACAGACCCAGCACAGACCGGGCACAGACCGGGCACAGACCCAGCACAGAGCCGGGCACAGACCGGGCACAGACCCGGGCACAGACCGGGCACAGACCCAGCACAGAGCCGGGCACAGACCCAGCACAGACCCAGCACAGACTGGGCACAGACCCAGCACAGACCCAGCACAGACCCGGGCACAGACCCGGGCACAGACCCAGCACAGACCGGGCACAGACCCAGCACAGACCGGGCACAGACCCAAGTACAGACCCGGGCACAGACGCAGCACAGACCCAGCACAGACCCAGCACAGACCCGGGTACAGAGCCAGGCACAGACCGGGCACAGACCCGGGCACAGACCCAGCACAGACCCAGCACAGACCCAGCACAGACCCAGCACAGACCCGGGCACAGACGCAGCACAGACCCAGCACAGACCCAGCACAGACCCAGGCACAGACCCAGCACAGACCCAGCACAGACCTAGCCCTCGTCTGCTCCGGCTCAGTAGTGGGAAACCAGCAGGCGGAATTGGTAAGAACACACTGACCAGGACACTCTGAACAGGACACAGTGTTCAGGACAGACTGACCAGGACACATTGATCAGGACAGACTGACCAGGACACACTGACCAGGACAGGCTGACCAGGACACAGTGGTCAGGACAGACTGACCAGGACAGGCTGACCAGGACACATTGATCAGGACAGACTGACCAGGACAGGCTGACCAGGACACAGTGGTCAGGACAGACTGACCAGGACAGACTGACCAGGACAGACTGACCAGGACAGGCTGACCAGGACACAGTGGTCAGGACAGACTGATCAGGACAGACTGACCAGGACAGGCTGACCAGGACACAGTGGTCAGGACAGACTGACCAGGACAGACTGACCAGGACAGGCTGACCAGGACACAGTGGTCAGGACAGACTGACCAGGACAGACTGACCAGGACAGGCTGACCAGGACACAGTGGTCAGGACAGACTGATCAGGACAGACTGACCAGGACAGGCTGACCATGACGCATTGATCAGGTCACAAACATGTCCAGGCCAGCAGAGTCTCTGTGCTCGTCACCTTTAGGAACTGAGGGCTCAGGGCTCAGGCTGGCAGAGAGGGCTCAGAGTTCAGGCTGGCACAGAGAGCCCAGGACACGGCGTGGCCCTGCCCACCACAGCTCGGGATCCTGGGCCCTCGGTGCCACCCAGGCAATGTCACCTGCACTGGGAGAGGCTGGGCCACCAGCTTTGCATGTAGCCATCGTGGTGCTGCCCACGTGGGTGCTGTGGGCTGGTAGAGCAACCAAACCTCGTTAATGGCTTAATTGGCCTCACCCAGAGGGGAGGATGGCACTGCCTGGACCAGTGTGCCCCGACCACCCTCCTGGGAGCTGCTCAAGGTAAAGATCAGTTCCACTCCTGCACCTTTGGCCTTTCCTGTCACTGACACCCAGCATCACGGGCCAGATCTCCAGGCTATCAAAAATATAATTTCCATTTCTGATTGGTGGTTAATTATTTGTTTGTGCTGTGTGAGCTGGGTGTGATGACGAGGCTGGGTGTTAATTATCACGGCTCCTTCCTGCCTGGCTGAACCCGTGCCCTGGGGCACCTGAATGCTCCAAGCTCCATCACCGGGAGCTGAGCAGAGATTGTCCCAGCTCAGGGTGACACCAGCACCATTGCACTACTGAGCACCCAAACTCAGTATCCCACAGTGGTGGCCTGACCTGTGACCCACCAGGGAAATCGCAATTGCAGATGGACTGGCCATGGAATCATGGAATCTTAGGCTGGTCTGAGTTGGGAAAGAGCAAGAGATGGCCTTGTCCCAGCACCTGCCATGGGCACCACCACGAGGCGACAGGGAGGCTGTCCCAGCCTGGGCAGAGGGAGCGAGCACCACTGGCCTCAGAAGCCACCTCATCATTACTCAACAGTGATTGTGAGGGAAAGGAAATTAAAGGAGTTTTTCCCCAAAGTCCTTCTCAATCCAGTTTCCCTGCCTGCCGACACAATGGGTTTGACTCCAGGCTCATCACCAAACCAGCACTGAGATGAGGAACAAGGTGGGGTCATAACTCCAGGGAAACCTCCCATCCCAAAATTACATTGATTGAGGTAAGGAACAAGGTGGGACCAGGGCTTCAGGGAAACCCCCCCATCACAAAATCCCACCGCAGCTGCAGCTGGAATTTTCTCATCGAACGTTGGGGGCCAGCCAGAGCCCCCCTCACGTGCGCCCACCCCTCCTGCAGCCGTGTTGGAGCCCCCCAGGATGTGCCCATCACCGCCAGCTGGGGCTGGCACAGTGTTTGGGCACAATTCCCTGTCCTGGGATGGGCCCATCACCGCCAGCTGGGGCTGGCACAGGGCAGGGTTTGGGGACAATTCCCTGTCCCTGTGCAGCTCAGGGGGAGCAGTCCCTCGGCCAATGTCACCCTGTCCCTTCTGAGGCTCCCGTAGGTCCAGACCTGTGAAAAACGCCAATCACTTGTTTTTAAAATTTTAAAAGTTTAATAGTAATAAAATGGTTTTAAAAATAGTAATACAATTAGAGTAATAATAATTTGGACAATTTGAATTAGGACAATATGAGACAATAGAGACAAAGAGTTACAGACAGTCCGGGTACCTTTTCTGGGCAAAATAAGCCCGAAAAAGGACCCACGTTAACAGAGGATTAACCCTTAAAAGCAATGGCCTGTTGCATATTCATACACCTCATCCATGATGCATAAATTCCATTCAAACACAGGATTCTGTCTGGGCAGTGTCAGCTGCTTCCTCTGAATGCTGACAGCGTCTCCAGGGCTAAGCGAGGTGGGAAGAAGTTCATTTCTCCTGATAATGGGGCAATAAATTCTCTTTCTCTGAAAGATTCAGGTGTCCTGTGGCTGCTATCTCAGTGCGAGTCCTTTCTTTAGAAAAAAAGTATCCTACATAGCATAGTTTCTATTTTAACATTTTGTTATAACCTAAAACTATATTTACCACACTACTTAAGAGAATTGATACAGCATTACTTTCTAACACATACAATATTCACTTTAATATTTGCGAAAAGCCAATCATAAAATACGCATTTTTCACAGGGGGGAGCCCTCGGGGGCAGCAGGACCCCCGTGGGATGGCCCGGAGGGGCTGGGACAGTGGGACCGCGGGACAGGCCAGGGGTGTGAAAAGAGCATATAATATGGCTCTACACAGATATTTACTATGTGTATTTTGATGTATTGATTAGCAGTGCTGTATTAACACTTAAATGTAGTCTTGTAGTTAAAAGGTAACTTTTGTAGTTAAAATAAGAACTATGTGAGATAATTTTTTAAGAAAATAATGAGGCACTCGCACTGAGATAGCAGCCACAGGACACCTGAATCTTTCAGAGAAAAAGAATTTATTGCCCTCTTATCAGAAGAAACGAACTTCTTCCCACCCCAAGGCGATCTTAAGAGGAAGAAGCTGACACTGCCCAGACAGAATCCTGTGTTTGAATGGAATTTATGCATCATGGATGAGGTGTGTGAATATGCAACAGGTTATTGTTTTTAAGGGTCAATCCTCCGTTAACGTGGGTCCTTTTTCAGGCTTATTTTGCCCAGAAAAGGTACCCGGACTGTCTGTAACTCTTTGTTTCTATTGTCTCATATTGTCCTAATTCAAATTGTCCAAATTATTATTAGTCTAATTGTATTACTATTTTTATAACCATTTTATTACTATTAAACTTTTAAAATTTTAAAAACAAGTGATTGGCGTTTTTCACAACGGGACCCCACGCTCCGGTTTGAGGGGGGTCTGTGGAGCCCCGGGACAGGCTGGGGGTACCGGGACCCCAAACTCCGGTTTGAGGGGGGGGTCTGTGGAGGCCCGGGGGTACCGGGACCCCACACTCCGGTTTGAAGGGGGGTCTCTGGAGCCCCCGGAGGTACCGGGACCCCACGCCCCGGTCTGAGGGGGCGTCAAGAGTCCCGGGACAGGCCGGGGGTACGGGAACCCCACGCTCCGGTCTGAGGGGGTCTCTGGAGGCTCCCGGGGTACCGGGACCCCACGCTCCGGTCTGAGGGGCGGGTCCCAGACCCTTCCCGCCGCGCCGCGTGCGCCCGGACACATTTGGCCGCCGCACCGCCGGAAACCCGTTCCGGGCAGGGCGTGGAGGTGGGGGGGGGGGGCGGTGGGACAAACCGTGGCGGGATGGGAGAGGAGGGACGGGATGCGATGGAATGGAATGGGAGAGGATGAACGGGACGGGTCGGGATGGGATGGGATGCGATGAGATGGGAGAGGCGGAACGGGGCGGAGCGGGCAGCGGCGAGGGAGGTCGGCGGAACGGGAGGACGCGGAACGGAAGGCGCACGGGCGCGTTTCCGGGGGCCGGCCCGGTGCGGCGGAGCGGCGATGGCGGCGGGCGGGCGGCGCTGAGGGACCGGCCATGGAGCACGGGCCGGGCCGGCCCAGCCTGCAGCTCGTCCAGCAGGCCGTGCAGGCGCTCTACCACGACCCCGACCCCAGCGGCAAGGAGCGGGCGAGCTGCTGGCTGGGCGAACTGCAGCGCTCGGTGAGAGCCGCGGGCGGCGGGTACCGGGCCCGGGCTCGCGGGGAGGCCTCGGGCCGCATCCGGGGTGGGGCGGGGCAGGGAACGGCAGCCCCTCGGCGGCCTCGGGTGCCTCTACACCGCCGCTGCCGCTGCTCTGTGGCTGCCCCATCCCTGGGAGCGCTCTGGAGAGAGACTTTGAACAAGGCCTGGAGGGACAGGACACAGGGAATGGCTTCCACTGCCAGAGGGCAGGCATGGATGGGATCTTGAGAATGAGGAATTCCTGGCTGTGCTGGAATTGCCAGAGCAGCTGGGGCTGCCCCTGCATCCCTGGCAGTGCCCCAGGCCAGGCTGGACACTGGGGCTGGAGCAGCCTGGGACAGTGGGAGGTGTCCCTGCCATGGCAGGGGTGGCACTGGAGGGGCTCTGGGGTCCCTTCCCACCCAAAGCATTCACTGATTCCGTGATTAACACTAGGAAAAGGGGCTGAGATGATTGGCACCATCGTGAGGGAGTTAGGAAGTAGGAATTGGCTCCCGGAGGGAAATTTGGGCTTCTCCTGCCGGCTGGGGTGAGAGAGTTGCCGGTATCCGTGAGGGGATGGAGCCAAGGGCTCCTTCAGTCCCCAGAGCCCTCAGGACACAATTCCCCCCGGGTTTGGGGTGTTTGTTGGTGTTTTGTGGCCTCATCTGGTCCTGCTGGAGCCGCTTTGTCCCCCTCCCTCAGGGGGTGGGTGTTTCCCCTCCCCGGAGCTGGGCAGTGTCCCCTCTGTGCTCCCCCCTCTCCCCAAGCCCTCCCCAGCAGCGGGACAAGATTCCCTGCCCTGGGGCCGGGGCGGGGCTGTGTCCTGCCCCTCCCTGCTCTGGGTGTCCCAGCTCCGGCCCCTTCCCGCTCTCTGACCAACCCTGCCACTCCTTGTTCCCACAAACTCCCGTTTTCCCCCTGAATTCCGTGCAGTGCTGCAGCACATTGCAGTTCCCATGGGAGTTCCCAAGGGAATGTCCATTGCTGGGTCTGGGGGCTCTGCTGCTGCTGTCCCCATTTCCCCCTGGGCAGGGGCAGCTGGAGGAGGGAGGTTCCATTTCAGGGATTGCTCCTGTCCCAGCCTCCCCTGAACCTGGGTGGGACCCCAGAACCCCTGTCCCAGGGCCCCCCAAATCTGGGGTGACCCTGTAGGGCCGGGGGCTGCCTGGGTGAGACCCCCAGGATTGCTGCTGGGTAAAGAGGTGTCCCCAGATCAGGCCGCCCCATCCCCAGGAGAGTTTGGGCTTTTGGGGACTAATTTGTATTCCCAAGTAGCTGGGAATCCTGGGCTCTCTGCTCCAGTTTCTCTGGCTGTTTCTGATAGAATGGTAGTAGTAATAATAATAATAAAAAATCAGCAGTAACAACGTTGTTATTAACACAGCAGCACTCCTGCTTCTTTCCCTTTGTTGGGTTATTCCCCCTGCTCCTCTCTGAGCTTTGTGTGCTGCTCCCAGAAGGAATCCCAGTTATTCCCAGTGTCCCAGGCCCAGCCTGGTTCTGTCCAGCACCTTCCTCTCCTCGGAGCTGCTGAGTTACCCCAGCCCTGGCAGGGGCACCGAGGTCACCCTGCACAGCAGGGGCTCCCTGGCATAGCCTGGCAGGGCTGGGATGCTCCACTGGGACCTTTCCCAGCTTGGTGGCACTGGTGGCACTGGCTGGGCACTTGCTGTTTGTCCCTCAGGTGTCCCCATGCCCTGGTCTGGATGGAGGCACTGGGATTAACCCCCCAAGGGATGTTTGCTCGGATCCTCCTCTGTGCCAAGCCCTGTCCCTGCAGTGCCACCTGCCAGGGGCTGTTTGCTGACACCCCTGGGCAGGCTGTGCCCCTTCCAGAGCGCCCAGCCCTGCTCAGTTCTGTCACCTTTGCCTCTGCTGGGACGAGCTCTCAGGATGTGGGGTTCCTGCTGGTTTCTGCCTTTCTGGGGTTGCAGTCACAGAATCTTGGAATGGTTTGGGGTGGGAAGGGAGCTCAGAGCCCCTCCAGTGGCACTCCTGCCATGGCAGGGACACCTCCCACTGTCCCAGGCTGCTCCAGCCCCAGTGTCCAGCCTGGCCTTGGGCACTTGTAGGCACAAAGTTTGAGGTGATGGGGAGTGGGGCTGCCCCAGCCCATCCCCAGTGGCACAGCTGGGAGAAGCAGGTGAGCAGCACTGACAGCCATGGGGTGCCCAGGTGAGCAGCACTGACAGCACTGACAGCCATGGGGTGCCCAGGTGAGCAGCACTGACAGCCATGGAGTGCCCAGGTGAGCAGCACTGAGAGCACTGACAGCCATGGGGTGCCCAGGTGAGCAGCACTGACAGCACTGACAGCCATGGAGTGCCCAGGTGAGCAGCACTGACAGCACTGACAGCCATGGGGTGCCCAGGTGAGCAGCACTGACAGCACTGACAGGCATGGGGTGCCCAGGTGAGCAGCACTGAGAGCCATGGGGTGCCCAGGTGTGCTGAGCAACCACCCAGGGAGCAGAGGGCACACAGGTGCACTGCATGAACACGAGGGCATAAAAGGGTGGGCTAAGAACAGCAAGGGCAGACACTTGCAGCCTCCTGAAGTGGTGTGGTGTTGCTCTGGATGGGCAGATGCCTGAAGCCTCCTGAAGCAGTGTGGTGTTACTCTGTGTGGGGTGAAGCTTTCTGAAATTGTATCTGTGGGATAGATTGCATTGTGGGGATGAGAAGGCAAAGCCTAAAGCTGAGTTTGGGTGCCTGGGTCACTCTGTGGGGGTTCAGGTTTGGCGCTGGGGACCCTTGAACCTGAGTGAGATCCCCACAGTTCCCATCCCTGGGATCTCTGGCAGGACGTGGGGCTCAGGTTTGGGTCTGGCGGGCCCTGGGGGCTCAGGTTTGTCCCTCAGCTCCCCAGCAGCCTCATTCTCCCTTTCCTGCTGGCTGTTCCTGGGAAACGGGGCCGGACGTGGCGGAGCAGCTCCGAGCCTGCACAGCACTGGGGAGCTCGGTGCAAGTTGACCTAAATCCCAGAATTTGAGGCTCCTTCAGCCAGCTGTGTGCTGGGAGCTGTGTGAAGGCTGATTGCAGACTAGCTGGGGTTTCCTCAGGCACAGGGGCTGTACCCAGTGTGGGATTGGCCTTGTCCCAGCTTCATGGCTGGAGTTTCTCTGCATCACTGGTGTCTGGAGCAGAGCCCTGGGAGAATGCATGTGGGTCCATGGCTGTGAGCTGAGTGTTGGGGCTCTGGTGTGGATTGAGTGGAGGTTGGAATGTTCCATGTGGGTCCATGGCTGTGAGCTGAGTGTTGGGGTTCTGATGTGGATCAAGTGGAGGTTGGTTTGGGTGTCAGTGGGGGTTCAGGAAGTGCTTTCTGGGAGGGAAATCCTCTGGCTTTGTAGAAGTCCTGAATGTGCCATGAGGAGTTTCAGGCATAGAAACAGCTTCTTGTAGTCATTGGTGCTCACAGCCCATTAATAATTGTGCTCTTTGCTGAGCTGGGCTCCCAGACAGATTATCCATGTGCCCTGGGCTTGGTGGGTTTGGGAGCATCTCCTGTGTCTGCCACCGTGTCCATCCAAAGTGGGAATTACCAGCCTGTTAACTGAGGGAAGAAAGAGTTTAGTGAGAGGGTTTGGTGGGATTCTGGCTGTTGGAGGTGTGTAGTTTAACTTCTTGTTTATTCCCAGTGTGGGAATTCCCTGTGAGGATAAATAAATCCGGGGGGACGATTATGACAGCAGTGGCTCCAGGCTTTTCTCACTCTTGTTAGAGTCATTCCAGGTGAGTTTTACACCAGGGGCAGCTGGAGTTACAGCCCCTGTCATGGAGGCAGCTGGGGAAGGAGCAGCAGAGCCTGGAAACAGCAGAGGAGTTGTCTGAAGGCTCTGCAAGGGCTCTCCTTGACCACGCTGTGCTCAGGGGTGCTGATGGACCAGCACTCCATGGGGAAAATGGGAAGTGTCCCATGGGAAGCTGAGGGGAGCTTCTGCCTGGGTGAGGCAGGGATGGATCCACCGGCCATGGGGCTGAACCTGGAGGGGTTGAGCAGCCATGGGGATGTGGCACCTGGGGACATGGGGACACAGGGCAGTGGTGGCCTCGGCAGGGCTGGGGAGCTGTTGGACTCCATGGGCTCTGGGGGCTCCCAGCTCAGAGGATCCTGTGGAAAGGAGGGAGGGAGAGGAGAGGGGAGCACGTGGGGTGCTGAGGGTCCCAGCCTCCCCAGCTTGTCTGGGCCCTTTGGGTTCTGCAGTTGGCTCCAGCTGCTTTCCAGGCTCCAGTGGCCGTGGAAAGAACTCCTAGGAGAAATTCTGGGAGTGGGGTCAGGAGCTAGGCCCTGTGCTATTGCCAGCTATAATGTTTTCATGTTCCATGTGCAGGAGACTGGGTTTTCCTGGGAATCAGCCTGGATCATGCTGATCCTGCCTGGTGTTGCCCTCTGGTTCCCCTGTGCGATGCTGGAGAGCCCTGGGAGCCCTGGCCCGGGCTTTGGGTCTGGAGCATTGGTGGGGGTGGAGCCTCTGGGCACGGCTGTCCTGCCTGGGGGAGAGGTTTGGAAAGGGGATTGTTTTGTCTTCCAGGCCAGGACACAGCTGGAAGCGAGGGTGGGCTGGCAGTGGTGGTTTATTACAAAGGGCTGTTTGGCTGTTGGAGGGACTGGCCAAGGGTTGTGATGGAATTGCCTTCATTAGTGAGGCTGGAATGAGGGCCAGAGCTGGGCTTTGGGGATGCAGATGTTTTATTTCACTCTGGATTGAGCTCAGGGAAGTCCTGTGGCCCAAAGGCTGTCAGAGACAAGGGCTGTGAATAACATGGAATTGGCTCAAGTTTTGTTCCCAGGTTTTCCACAGCTGGATTTGGGATTTTTTAACCATGCTGGCCAGGGAGGTTTGGAGTCCCCATCCCTGGATGGTACTCAGTGCTGTGGGATGGGGCAGAACTTGGACTCGATGGTCTTGAAGGTCTTTTGCACCCTCAGTGACTGTGGGATGCAGTGGGTCTGTTCCCAGTCCCCAGCCCAGCCAGGGGGCTCTGGGGTCTGCCTGGTGTTTCCCTGGCTCACCAGTGCCCCAGTCCCACATCAGGACTGAGCCTTTGGGTTCAGACCAGCCTGGCACCAGCTGGAGCTGCCCCAAGGCTGGGCAGGCCGTGGGCTCCTGCCTGGCTCTCCTCCAGCTCTCAGGCACATCCGTGTTCAGCTCTGGAGTCCTGGTATGGGCCCTCAGATGGGCCTGGTGTCCCCAGCCCAGCCAGGAATTCCCAGTTCCCAGGATCCCATCCCTGGCTGTCCTCTGGCAGTGGGAGCCATTCCCTGGGTGCTGTCCCTGCAGGCCTTGGCCCCAGTCACTCTGCAGCTCTCCTGGAGCCCCTTCAGGCCCTGCCAGGGGCTCTGAGCTCTCCCTGGATCCTTCTCCTCTCCAGGCTGGGCATTCCCAGCTCTCCCAGCCTGGATCCCTGGGAACTGAGGGGCTCCAGCCCTGCAGCAGCTCCGGGGCCTCTCTGGACTCGCCCTGGCAGGACAGGGCTGTGTGTCCAGTGGGGATTTGGACTGTCTGCAGCACCCTGACCCCCCAGCCCTGCCCACTGAGCACTGCGTGGTTTTCCCACAGGTCCATGCCTGGGAGATCTCGGACCAGCTGCTGCAGATCCACCAGGATGTGGAGTCCTGCTACTTCGCAGCACAGACCATGAAGATGAAGATCCAAACTTCATTCTATGAACTCCCCACGGATTCCCACGCCTCACTCCGGGACTCTTTGCTGTCCCACATCCAGAACTTGAAGGACCTGTCCCCGGTCATTGTCACACAGGTGGGTGATGGCGGGGGGGGATGGAGCTGCTCCCTCCGTGTCCTGCTCCTGGCAGTCACTCTCCCTGGGCTGGAAAACAGGGAAGGCTGATCCCTGCTCCTGGCCTGGCACAAGATTGTTTTCCCTCCTTCATCACTTGGTTCCTTTAGTTGCATCCATTACTTCATCCATACTTTGCTGTTTGGAGAGGAGGAGCAGGGGTTTTCCTGTGCTCTGCCATGGAGACCAAACCTAGCAGTGCTCAGGGGGATTTCCCTGCACCCTTCATTCCCACTATCCATATGTTCCTGTGGCACTGGGGGGCCTGACACCCGCAGGCTGAGGCAGGGTGCTCCTGCAGCCCCTGAATGCCGTGGCAGGGAACGTCAGCCCTTGGGGCAGCCGGTGTTCACCGCAGGGACTGTGCACAGGCAGGGATGGGGGACATGGATCCCGGAGTTCCCACCCCGTGGGCCCTGTTGGGAATGACTCCTGAGTTACCTGCTGGCAGGGATGTTGGTGTGGATTCCAGAGCTGCCTGCCAGCCCTGTCTCTGGACACATCCCAGCACTCCCCACACTGATCCATGTGTTTCATTCCCTTCCAGCTTGCCCTGGCAATAGCTGACCTTGCCCTGCAGATGGCTTCGTGGAAGGGCTGTGTGCAGACACTGGTGGAGAAGTGAGTGACTGTTCCTGTCTCTTGCCTGGGGACTGCTCTGTGGGCTGTGTCAGGCAGGTGTGGTGCAGGAAAGGGAAGTTTTTCTCCCGTGATGGCTGATTTCAGCTGCCCTGGGTGGTGGCAGGAGGGGCTGTCTGCCATGCACGCTTCCCTGCTCACAGCCCAACACTCAGCGCTTTTCCTCATCCCTGTTTTGTTAGGGACAATCCCTCTTCCCTCAGCTGTGTCTGTGCTGTGGGATGGAGCAGTGGGGCTGGAGCCAGTCACTGCTGGGTGTCCCCAGATGTCCCCACGGGATGCCACACGCTGCTGCACAGTGACAGCAGCAGCCCCCGGGGCTGCCACCGCCCCGAGTCCATTGGCAACAGGAGGGCTGGGATTGGTCTGGGCAGTGGCACCTGGACTCCAGAGCTCACGGGCTGGGAAAGCTTCTGGCACTGCTGTGTTGTAAATCTGGGCTGAGCCATGCTGGAGGCTCCTCTTGGCAGGGCTTGGCTGGACACTGCCTGTCCTTGAGGCAGGACGTGCCGAATCTGTGGGATGCGTGAGGCGGGAAGGGACCTTAGAGCCATGCCACGGTGCAGGGCGCCCTGCAGGCCTGCCTGTGCTGTTCCCCAGTGCTGAGGTGTCCCCTGTGCCCCGTGGCAGGTACAGCAATGACGTGACGTCGCTGCCCTTCCTGCTGGAGATCCTGACGGTGCTGCCCGAGGAGGTGCACAGCCGCTCGCTGCGCATCGGCGCCAACCGCCGCACCGAGATCATCGAGGACCTGGCCTACTACTCCAGCACCGTGGTGTCCCTGCTGGTGAGCAGCCTCAGCTGCCTCTGCCCCACGGCACCCAGCCCGCCTCAGGGCACTGCGGCCTTGCTTGGGCTGGAAAAGCCCTCAGAGCCTGTGTGTCAGACCATTCCCAGCACTGCCAGGGCCACCACTGACCCTGTCCCCAAGTGCCACCTCCACACAGCTTTGAAATCCCAGCAGGGATGGGGGACTCCAAACCTCCCTGGGCAGCTGTGCCAGGGATGGACAGCCCTTTCCAGGAAAGAATTTTTCCAGTATCCAACCTGAGCCTCCCCTGGCACAGCTCAAGGCTGCTTCCCCTTATCAGGAGATGGAGCTGAGCTGTGCCCTCTGCCCAGCAGCTCAAGTGTTGCTGGAGAAGCCTCTTCCCCCATTCCATGTTTATCCCAGCAGAGTTCCCTGCAGCCTTTGGGGCAGCCCAGCTCCTTCTGGGAGAAGTTGTCTGAGCAAGTTCTTGCTCACTCTGAAATTGCTTCACGTTCCTCGAGTCCCCTTCCAGGGCCACCCTGCCCAGCCAGCCCCAGCTTTTCCAGGGACACCTGGGAGATCCTGGCTGGAGTATCAGGAGTCCCCACATTGTGCTGTCCTCTCCAGCCCCATCTTTTCCTGGGATATCCCAGCTGGCACATCATGGGGCTCCCACCCTGGGCTGTCCCCTTCAGCCATGTCCAGCCCCAGATTTTCCCAGGATCCCTGGGAGATCCTGGTTGACATGCTGGGGACACAGGCAGTGTCACCTTGCTCTGGTGCTCGCAGTTGCTCAGAGCTGACACAGGATCACCAAGGGCTGTCCCTGCACATTCCTGATGCCCCTGCACCTGCCTGAAGCTTTCCTGAGCTTTTCCTGTTGGTGCCAGCATGGGCATTTCCACCACATACCTGAAGAGCCAAATTTTTATTTTCTGTGTGGGATTTAAATACCAGTTTCCCATCTTCAGTTAGAAAATGGGGGGTTAAAGCAGCATTCTAGGGACTCTGATGAGGTCCAAGATTCTGCCTTTAGGACTGAAGTGTCAAGTGAGGAGATCTCTGGAAGCTCTTGTGCAAGGATTCCTGGGCCAGTCCAGGGGATCTGGGATCTTTCTCCATGTCCTGCCTGTCCACCTCTTGCCCCTTTCCCTGTGCCAGTTGAGGCTGGGGCTTTGGGCAGGGCTCTGCTGGGCACTGGGC